>NW_022436976.1:872488-1042615 GCF_009761245.1 Sapajus apella
GAGAGAGAGAGAGAGAAAGAAAATAGCATCTTTTTTGCTTAAATGCTTAATTTATATTTGTTATGTTCTTCCAGATATAGCCTGTCTGGTCATTCTGCTGTTTCATCTGACTGTTCACTTTTTCTTATATCCTATCTTTAAACATGGATTATCTTCAAAGTTATTGTCTTTACTTCTTTAAATGTTCATGACTTTGGAGATATTCTCCTATCTTGGAAGTCTTCCCTTTTGATGCTACCAGAAAATGGATTCTCTTTCCTCTGGACTCTGGCAGTTTTATTCTGCCTTTTGAAGATTGCAACATTTAAGCATATGGGTCTTTTCGCCAAGAGGAAACAGAGTTCTTCAAAACCAGATGCCGTGTCTTTACTCCTTTCCATAAACCACAGTACTCTGTGCACCAGTATTTCCACATGGGGACTAGTAAAGACTGAGGAACTAATTAGAAGTAAACTGATCATACGGGTAGACTGGAAGACAAAGTAGTGGTTTACAGAGTTTATAGTTTTCAGCTTTTTTTCTGTCCTTCTCTTTTCCTTTGGTTTCTAACCTGAAGATGACTGAATGGGCCCTGTCCCAGTGAGCTCAATTAGGTTTGCAAGACTAAGAGGAGAGCTCTGTCTGGAAGAATACAACAAATATCGTAAATGAAACACAAACTACCTGTCTTAACCATTCACATTTATCAATGACTATAATTTCTTTAGCAGCAATTAAACTAATGTTATAACACATCTACCCCAAAATAATAGCAAAATAACATTTGAAGAATGAAGATAAACCAGAAGTATCAGATATTTTTGAGCACTGGCAAATGGAATCTCTTTTCTCTTCAGTTTTATTATAGTGGGTGCCCATTTCTTCTCTGTCCTGCCCTCTCAGTCCTGGAGAACTGTGGTGGGTGTTCCACCACAGCAAATACAAAATATTTAGAAGTTCTTCCAAAAATTATCTTCCCTTTTTTTTTTTTTTTTTTTGACGGGGTCTCTCTCTGTTGCCCCGGCTGGAGTGCAATGGCATGAGCTGAGTTCACTGCAACCTCTGCCTCCTGGGTTCAAGTGATTCTCCTGCCTCAGCCTCCCGAGTAGCTGGGACTACAATTGCATGCCACCACATCAGGCTAATTTTTGTATTTTTAGTAGAGACGGGGTTTTACATGTTGGCCAGGCTGGTCTTAAACTCCTGACCGCTTTGTCCAAAGTGCTGAGATTACCATGCCCAGCCCCCACAATTATCTTAAACATCATTAGTCCAAACACTAAACAATGTAATTTCACTTATATATCATCCTAGAGTCCTCCCAAGAGCCCATAGTTGTTATTATTCCCTATTTTACAACTGGGAAAAAAAACTTTAAAAAAGCTAAGAGATTTGTACAAGATAATATAGCAGATGGTACCTGCTTTAAAATAATAAAGAAATAAACAAATTATTAATAAAGAATTTTTTTTACACAGAGTCTCACTCTGTCACCCAGGCTGGAGTGCAGTGGCATGATCTTGGCTCACTGCAACCTCTGCCTCCCGAGTTCAAGTGATTCTCCTACCTCAGCCTCCCAAGTAGCTGGGCGTACAGGTACCCACCACCACACCCACCTAATTTTTGTATTTTTAGTAGAGATGGGGTTTCACCATATTGTCCAGGCTGGTCTCAAACCCCTGAACTCAAGTGTTCCCCCCGCTTTGGCATCCCAAAGTGCTGGGATTATAGACGTGAGCTACTACACCTGGGCGATAAAGAAATTTCTTTATAATTTCTCTATTTTCTGGCCTTGTATCTCTAAGCCTCCCTTGCCCATGTGGTAACCAGCTTTGGCCGTATATTTTGCCTTTCTAGAGTTCTTAATAATTTTCATCTTTGTTAGAAGACTCACCCTTCTTCCATTAGCATCAGGCCTGGACTCACAGAGAAACCAAGTAACAAATGCCAAGAAAGTGTGATTATCTTCCTGATAACTCTTGTCAAATTTGTTTTTATGTTAAAAAACCATCAACAGTTATGCATACTTTAGCATGTATTTCTTAAAAAACCAACTGGCGTAGTTCCCTAGCAGAATCCTAAGAGTTCATAGGAAGGGAAAAAAACAGAAAGAAAAGGGAAGGTCTGAACATATACCATAGGCTAACACATCAAGGAATCCCGAAGAGGAATGATATGGTATGACAGCTGGTGATGGGCAGAGCAGTGATGAAAAAGGGGCTCAAAACAAGGCATGGAAAAATGATAAACACAGGTTTCTTCTGCTTCATAGTGTTTCCCAGGAAAAATCATGCCTTGTACACATCTTTGGTGCCTTTTTTTAGTAACACCACATGTGTGTGTTTTTTATTCTTTTTGTTGTTCTCCTTGGAATTTTAAATGGTTTTCAGCTTATAAACACAGTAAAAATACCATGGCATATTTTTTCAAAAGAGTTTTGCGATCCAGGGAACTATTGCTTAATCAGACAGCCTGATGCTGGATTTATTTTTGCACTTTAAAAATTCTTCCTTAGGCAGTGTCACAAAGATGCTACCTTGGATTCATACAAAACAAACAAGAAAGAGAGTAAGAAAAAGAAATAAAACCTTTTTTTTTTTTTCAAGAAAAGAAAAGATCTTACCTCCTAGAAGATTGAGGAATGAGATCTGGATTGAAAAATAAAGCAAGGGAAGCATCAGTGTGAATTCCAAATCCAGGAGTTAGATTCTTTAAACAGAAAAAAAATTGTATATTTTATGCTTGAATCTTGTGCTAAAATGTTCAGTTGCCTAAATATATAACTGTGTAAGAAAAGAATTGGGAAGCATCTGAAAAGAAACATCTGCCTGACTTATGGTCTGTTATCTATGCTAAAAAATCTACCACTGTGTTATCTAAGATCTGAACAGATGTGCAACCATAAACTCCTAAGTTGGATGTATTCAAATGAAATTGTCCTGTTTTTTACGTTTAGGACAAAATTTGGTTGGATTTATTGAAATGTAGTTTTACTGTCTGTTTAAGGTGGTGTGATATTAGGTAGAGGTGACTATCTTAAGAGAAGATAAAAGGAAATAAAGTGCCCTTCTCAAATAAGTTTTTTAAATAAGATCTTAAAAGTGAAGTCATAAGATGAGAAGAATATCAATAGTTAGAAAAGAATGATAAGATATACCTGTCTCTTATTTCTAACAGTTTCCTTGGAAATAATCAGTTGGGTTAATGGCATTAAATGACATCCTGGAGTAAATGGTTATCTAGATCTTTATCATCGGAATGGTTTCTGTGACTCTGGTGTTAGGCTTGTTTATTCTGAACAGCCTAACACCATTTTGTAACATACATTATAAAGCAACACAAATAGCAAGCCTTGCACTGACCACTGTGTCCCTGATATCCCACTATACATTGTTGAGTGAGTCATTCTTTGGTTTATATATTCACACATGATACAAAATAAAGGGGTTGGCGCTATGCAGAACTTCCCGAGATGGTTGTGTCAGGAGGGATGCTCAGTTAGCAGGGCCCTGTTTTTTCTATTCCTTTATCAGTCAGGAAAGAACCTTGTATGTCTTTTTAACATAGATTTTCTTTGGAAGTAAAAATTCCATGGCTTTTTAAAAAGCGTTATCTTACACTTTCTAAATTTTTATTCAGCCTTACAGACTGTGATTTTATAAAATGTTTTTGTTCATTCATGAATTTGATAAAGTTTTTGAGTACCTTCTATGAGCCAAGAACTCTACTAAACATTTGGGATACAGTGGGGAACAAGACTGCCAAGTTTCCTGATCCTCAGATGTTATAATCTAATGAAGAAGACTGACAGATTAAAAGATCATTGCAATGCCTGTAATCCTAGTACTTCGGGAGGCCTAGGTGGGCAGATCACGAGGCCAATAGATTGAGACCATCCTGGCCAACATGGTGAAACAACGTCTCTACTAAAACACAAAAATTAGTTGGGTGTGGTGGCACACGCCAGTAGTCCCAGCTACTCGGGAGGCTGAGGCAGGAGAATTGCTTGAACCCAAGAGGTGGAAGTAGCAGTGAGCCCAGATTGTGCCACTGCACTCTAGCCTGGCGCCTGGCGACAAAGCAAGACTCTGTCCCAAAAAAAAAAAAAAAAAAAAAATCGTTACAGATTGTGATAATGCAATAATGGAAATAAACATAGTAATGAAAGAGAATAACTTATGGGTTGAAAAGCCAACTAGTTAGAGAACATATTTTAGCTAGGGTAGTGAGAGAAGTCTTCTCTGGATAGGGGACAATTACATTGAGACCTAAAGAATAAAAAGGAGCCTATCATGCAAAGAACTGTGGGAGGATCCTTCAAGATAGATAAAGCAGCAAGGGCTGAGACAGAGAGGTGAGAATGAGCTAAGTATTTTTAGAAAACTAAATGAAAGCTATTATAGCTGCAGCATAATAAATAGTGAAAAGTTGTTTGAGATGAGCTTGAAGAAATAGGTAGGGAGTAGATCATGAAGGACTTTTTAAGCCATAAGAAATTTGAGTTTTATTCAAAGTGTGGTTAGTGTTATTGTCTATCTCAAGAAATAAAGCAAATTACAGGAAAAGAACAAAATAAATTTCATTTAGGAAAGCACATCGTATGCCAAGACAATTCAGTGAGAGAAAGAATTGTCTTTTCACCAAATAGTGCTGGAACAACTGGATAGCCACATGCAAAAGAGTAAGTTGAACCCTTCCTTATACTACAGAAAAAAAATGAATTCAAAATGAGTCATAGGCCTAAATGTAAAAGCTAAAACGGTAAACGTCTTAGAAGAAAACATAGGCATACATCTTCTAAGATAAACTGAACTTCATTAAAATTAAAATTTTTTGATTCAAAGGACATAATCAAGAAAGTAAAAGGTCAACTCACATAATGGGAGAAATACTTGAAAATATCATATATGATAAGGGATTTGTGTGAAGAATATATTAACAGTCTGATAATAAGATCATTAACATAAATGAAAAATGGACAGACTTAAAGCTCTCCAAAGAAGATATACAAATGGCTAATAAGTACATGAAAAGATGCTCAATATCATTGCAAATATCAGAAAAATGCAAATCAAAACTGCAATGAGATACTACTTCATACCTACTAGGGTAGTTAGTGTTCATGAGGATATAGAGAAATTGGAACCCTTATACATTGCTGATAAGATATAAAACCTGCAGTTTCTTTGTAAACCAGTTTGGCATTTCCACAAAATGTCAAACATGGACTTACCTTATGACCCAGCAGTTCCATTTCTAGGTATATATGTCCAAGAGAGTTGCATTCAAACAAAAACTTCTATGTGAATTTTCACAGCACATGGTTTGTAATAGGTAAAAAGTAGAAACCCAAATGGGCAACACCAGATGAATTAATAAATAACATGTTAAATATTGTTTGACAATAAAAAGGAATGGTGTATAAGTACATAGTACAACATTGATAAACCTTAAAAACAGTATGCTAAATGAAAGAAGCAATTCACAAGAAATCACGTATTGTACTTTTATATGAAATGTCCTAAATTAGCAAACCTATACGTACAGAAAGTGGATTAGCGATTGCCTAGAGCTAGAGGGGTTAGGAAGAAATGGGGAATGACTTCTTATGAGATTTTGGGGCGGAGTGATGAAAATGTTCTAAAATTGATTTTGGTGCTAGTTGCATGACTATGTGAATATGTTAAAAATAATTGAATTGTGCACATTAAATGGGCACATAATTCATATACATGATATGTGGATATCATGTATGAATATACATGTATCATGTAGCTGTCACATATGTAAGTGTAAATTATTCCTCAATAAAGCTGTTTTAAAAAACGGATATAATGTGATACTTCTGAGACGAAACAGCTACTTTCACAGAGTCTAAAATAGGGAATCCCAACTGGTTCCTCTGTTTCATCAGTAAGCAGCATCAAGCTGACTATTCTCAATCAACAGGACATAGATAAATGACATACACAAATTGTATAAAATAGCATTTTTTAAAGAGATGGGATTCTTGCTAGGTTGCCCAGGCTAGACTTAAACTCCTGGGCTTAAGGAATTCTCCTGCCTCAGCCTCCCAAGTAGCTAGGACTATAGACACACACCAAAAAAATAGTGTTCTTATTTCTATAATTATTGAATAAATCCTACACTGTAAAAAGAAAAAGTTGCTATTTTTTCCTATATGCCCTGCAAGCCTTTAGATACACAAATGGGTTGCGGTGGGTAGTGTTAACTTTTAAAAGCCAACATTTTGGAGCAAAATATTACTTATACATTTCAGGGAAAGCACTAAAATAAACCAATCTACCAGCAGTAAATATTGACATCTCCCCCCAAAACTATAATAACAACATATCCTTGAAGAGAAAAATAGTGAACAAATACTCAGGGGAGACCTTTCTGATTATAATAGCAACAAAATACAATATGGAATAAGACAACCCCTTTTCTCACACATAATGGGTTCTTTATGTGTAGAAATTTACTGTGCAAAAGTTCCTAATAGATTCATATACATTGTTCCCTAAAAGCTAAAAAAAAAATTAGAAAAATCTCACTATACTTTACCTTTTATTCACAAACCTTGGTTTTACTTTCAATATTTAGTGCATGTTCTTTAAAATGTTATTTTCTTACTAGTGAATACCTAATAGATTAGCTTACTGTCTAATTAGGGTTAATTATTTTCATCTTTAGGCATACATTCTGTCATTCATTTATTCATTCATTAAATGTTTATTAAGCCAAACACAATTATGAATGTTAATGTTACAGTGGTGAACAAAACAGACAAGGTTCATGCTGTCATAATGAAATTTATCAGAATCTATATTCTAATGTGGGAAGACAATGTAAGCATGAATGATAATTTTGGTAGTGATAAGTGCTGTGAAGGAAATAAAAGATTGGGTGCAGTGGTTCATGCCTATTATCCCAGCACTTTGGAAAGCTGAGACAGGAGGATCACTTGAGCCCTGGAGTTCAAAACCAGCCTGAGCAACATAAAGAGACCCCTATATCCACCAAAACTTTTTAAAATTTTGTTGGTATGGTGGCTTACACCTGTGGTCCCTGCTGCTTGAGAGGCTGGCGTTGGAGGATCTGCTTGAGACTACTGGGAGGTCAGGGCTGCAGTAAGCCATGATCACAGAGAAAGATGGATGGATGGATGGATGGATGGATGGATGAGTGGGTGGAAGGAAGGAAGGAAAGAAGAAAGGAAGGAGGAGGGAGGGAAGGAGGAAGGGATGGAGGGAGGGAAAGGGAGGGAGGGAAAGGAAAAGGAAGGAAGGAAAGGAGAAAGAAAGGGAGAGAAAGAAAAAAGGGAAAGGAGAGAGAAAAAGAGAAAAAGAAGAAAGAAAAGAGGAAGGAAGGAAGGGGAAGGGAAGAAAGGAAAGAACGGGAAAGAAGAGAAAAGAGAAGAAAACAAAGAAAGGAGAGAGAAAGAAAAAAGAAAATATGTTGTTGGGATGTGGAGTGACTAGGTAAAGGGGTGGCCTACTTAGGGTGGTCACAGAAGTACTATCTGACACTGCATTGAGCCAGACACCTAAGCATGGAGAAAGCCAGCTATGTGATTATCTGAGGAAAAGAGATTTCTAAGCAGTGGGAATATCTAAATACCTAATGCAAAGGCCCTAAGAGAGAAGGGATCTTGATCTATTTTTAAAAAGAGAAAAGAAAAAAATGGAAAAAATCCCTATATCTGGAGTATAGTAAATAATTGGAAAACATGATGCCAGAGAAATGTAGGAGCCAGATCATAAGGTATTATAAACCATGATAAGAGGTTTGGCGATTATTCTCATTGCGATGGACAGTCATTTGGAAGGTTTTGAACTGGGAGAAGGGTGTGATTAAAATGGTTAGTGATTATTTGGGCTTTTGTGAAGAAGAGGATTATGGGGGGTAAAAGTGGACCAAATTACTTAGAAAGCTTTGGCAGTAGTATAGATGAAAAATGATGGCAGCTTGGAATATGAGAAAAGACAGTATAAATGAATAATGATCAGATTCAAGACATATTTTAAAAGCATAGCTGACTGAATTTGCTCCTGGTTTAGATTTTGAGATGATAGGATAAAGTAAAAAATAACAAACCCTATTTTAGCCTAGGTAACTGAGTGGATGATCATGTCATTAAATGAGTAACAGAGCGACAAATTTGTACTTTGAGATGTACAAATATATAACTGCTTTATTTCTGGCTCATCTGGTTTTCCTCACAAGCTCCTACTTACTGATTAGTGGAATGCAGTGGGGGCAGGGGAAATGGCAGCAGGCAAAAAGAAAATTTAAAATCTGATTTAGTTGAACGCTTAAACTTACTCTAATCATATAAAGTTGTTTCTTCAGGTGCACAGCCTATCAACATGCTTAGTCTCACAAACATATCCATCCTTGACCTCTCTCTTTTACTCCTTTCCAACAATTGAGTCTGTGTGTCTTGTGACCAAGGATGAGGATGCTCTGAATATTGGTGCAGGTGTTGTTCATGCTCATTGGACATGGTAATCTTCCCTCAGTACCTACCCTGCTGGTTTCTGGTGATGATGTTTGCGTCTAGTAATTTTCTTTTTTTTTTTTTTTTGGAGAAGAGGATTCCCTTGCTAAACTGGCCTCATGTCAGGTCCCACTAATTGCTATAGATATCTCTGAGGTCTGCTGTAGTTCTTATTCAGTACTAGTCAAGGAAACCTGCTTCTCAGCCCTTATTGTAGTGCTGCATATTCCTAGAGTAGTGATCGCCCCATCCCTGCCACAAATTCACCAGCTGTTTATGAGTTGCCATCTATATCATATAGGAATTGAAAAGTAGCTCAGGAAATTTAAGCATATGGTCTTCCTCATTTTGACTTGATTGAGTAGCCATATTGATAGGGTTGCATACCAGATGATATCTATATAAGATACCTTTCCAAATTCCAAAAAAGTAGTTGGGAACAAAGATCTCTCTCTGACAAAACTCAAAAAAGGGAAAATATTTCTCTCTCTCTCTCCTCCTTTGCCTTCCCACATTCTCTTGTAGCCAAAACAATCAAAAACCTCTATATTTCTCTTTGCTTTCCCTATGTCATATCCTCATCCTTCTATCATCAAGTAAAAGCCTTATAGTAATACATGGAAAGTGTCTTCTCTATCAAAGGACAGCTTTGTGTGATAGGTATTCCAGATTCAACTTGTGAAATGTGAAAAATTGGAAACAAGAAAAATAGGAACATCTTCTTTTAAGGCATTCAGGCTTTGGGCATACAGACACCTGAGGCTGAATAGGCAAAGTCCTCATATTCCAAGAGGCAAGAAAGAAAACCATTTTACTCTTTTTCAAATTATTGCCTCATTATAGTGAAGGTGGAGAAGAGTAGAAGGAAAGCAGTTTAGGGATAGAAAGACGGATTTTGAGACTTTGGTTTTGGACCATGAAGTTTAAGATACCTAATTGAAATGCAAAGAGCTCTCATTAGGTAGAGTAATAAGAGGGTCAGTGATACAGTGAGAATAGGTGATACAACTGAGGAATCCTTAGAATACAGGTCTCTCAAAACCATATCATTAAATGTAAATGAATCAGTCTGCTTTTGAAAGACTTTTGAGTGAACAATGAAGTTAAGGCAGAAATCAAGGAATTCTTTGAAACTAATGAAAACAATGATACAACATACAAGAATCTCTGGGACACAGCTAAAGCAATGTTAAGAGCAAAGTTTAAAGAACTAAATACCTACATTAAGAAGTTAGAAAAATATCTAATTAACAGTATAACATCACACCTAGAAGAACTAGAAAAACGGGAGCGAAACAACCCCAAAGCTGAAATAACCAAAATCAGAGCTGAACTGAACAAAATGGAGATGAGAATAAAACATACAAAAGATTGACAAAACCAAAACTTCATTTATTGAAAGAATAAATAAGATTTATAGACCACAAGCTAGAATAATAAAGAAAAAAGGGGAGATGATCCAAATAAACAAAATTGGAAATGACAAAGGGGACATTATCATTAATGCCACAGAAATACAAAAAAACCCTCAAAGATTATTATGAACACCTCTCTGCACACAAACTAGAAAACCTAGAAAAAAAATTAATAAATTCCTGGAAATATACAACCTCCCAAGATTGAACCAGAAATAAACTGAAACTCTGAACAGACCAATAATGAATTCTGAAATTGAATCAGTAATATAAAAACCTACCAATCAGAGAAAATCCAGGACCAGACAGATTGACAGCTGAATTCTAACAGAGACGTAAAAAAGAGCTCGTATAAGTCCTACTGAAACCATTCCAAAAAACTGAGTCGGAGGGATTCCTCCCTAACTCATTGTATGAGGTCATCATCATTCTGATACACAACAAAAAAGAACACTTCAGGCCAATATCCCTGTTGAACATAGATGCAAATATTTATAACAAAATACTAGCAAACTCAATTTAACAGCACATCAAAAAGCAAATCTATCACAAACAAGTAGGCTTTATTCCTGGGATGTAAGATTGGTTCAACATATGCAAATCAATAAACGTGATTCATCACAAAATAGAACTAAAAACAAGAAACATATGATTATCTCAATAGGTAGAGGAAAAGCTTTTGATAAAATTCAATATGTCTTCATGTTAACCCTCAACAAACTTGACCTTGAAAGTACATACCTCAAAATAATATAAATATATAATATTTATAATATAAATAATAATATATATATAACCTAGGAATACAGTTAACCAGGGAGGTGAAAGATCTCTACAATGAGAATTAGAAGACACTGCTGAAAGAAATCAGAGACAGCACGAACAAATGTAAAAACATTCTATGCTCATGGGTAGGAAGAATCAATATTGTTAAAATGGCCATACTTTCCAAAGTGATTTAAAGACTCAATGCCATTTGTTGCATCCAACAAAGATCTAATATCCGGAATCTATAAAGACCTTAAATCAATAAGCGAAAAACAAACAACTCCATTAAAAATGGGTAAAGGGCTTGAACATACACTTCTCAGAAGACATACATGTGACCATCAAGTATATGAAAAAATGCTCAATGTCACTAATCATTAGGGAAGTGCAAATCAAAACCACAATGAGATACCACCTCACACCAGTCAAAATGGCTGTTATTAAAAAGTCAAAAAATAACAGATACTGGTGAGGTTGCAGAGAAAAGCAAACACACTGCCTGTGGGAATGTGAATTAGCTCAGCCACTGTGGAAAATAGTCTAGAGATTTCTCAAAGGACTTAGAGCTACCATTCAACCCAGCAATCCTATTACTGGGTATATACCCAAAGGAATATAACCCATTCTTCCATAAAGACGCATGCACATTTATGTTCATTGCAGCACCATTCACAATAGCAAAGACATGGGATCAACCTAAATCTCCATCAACAGTGGACTGGATGAAGAATATGTGGTATGTATACAGAATATGTGGAATCCTATGCAGTCATAAAAAAGAACAAGATCATGTCCTTAACAGCAACATGGTTGCAGCTGGAGGCCATTATCCTAAGCAAATTAATGCAGGAACAGAAAACCAAATACCACATGTTCTCACTTATAAGTTGGAGCTAAACCTTGAGTACACATGGACACAAAGAAGGGAACAATAAACATCAGGGCCTACTTGAGAGTGAAGGGTGGGAGGAAGGTGAAGATTGAAAAACTGCCTATTCAGTTTTATGCTGCTTACCTACGTGACAAAATTATCTGTACACCAAGTCCGTATAACACATAATTTACCCACATAACAAACCTGCACATTTACCCCTTGAACCTAAAATAAAAGTTAGACAGAAAAAAATAAAAAATAATACTCTGGTTTCTGTGGCATGTGCCTGTACTTCCAGTAACTCGAGACTGAGGTGACTGGATTGCTTGATCCTAGGAGTTCAAGTCCTGCCTGGGCAACATAGCAAGACAGTGTTTCTAAAATAAATAAAAGTAATATTTGAAAATAGATTCCATTCTTTTTCACCAGCAATGAGCAATTAGATATTTTGCAATACAATTTCCAACACAATTAGCCACAAAATTAAGTACCTAGCAATACATCTAAACAAAATATTTGTAAAAATTATATTCATGATAGGAAAACTCAATAATATAAAATTATCAATCTTCCTCTAAATTAATCAATACATTTAATATAATTTCAGTCAAAATCCTGATGGGATTTTAATAAAACTTGATTGATAAGAAGTGTTTTTAAAATTTGCATGGAAAATCAAAGGGCCAATATTAAGACAATTTTAAAGAATAAGTTGTGCAGAGGTCGAATGGTTGTGGGGGAGGTGGGAGGAAGAACTTGACCTATCTGATATAACTCATTATTGAAGCTAGAGTAATTCAGTTAGTGGCATATTCATTCACAAATAAACAAACCAATGGAAATTGAAGATAAGGTAGAATCAGATATATTTTGAAACTTGATTTTTGATAAATTTATTGTGCACTACAGACCTATAAGGAAATGATGAACTATTAATAAATGGTACAACTGGTTATCCAAATGGAAAAAAAAATGCTCTCCCTCACACAAATGCACACATGCATGCACACACACAAACACATAACCTGCGAAATTAAATTCCAATTTGATTAAAGGCTTAACTGTTAAAATCAAAATCTTAAAACTTTTAGGAGACCATTTAAGATAATATTTTATGATCTTATAAGGAAAGGGGAAGCAGTAAAGATTTCTTAAGACAAAACACTAGAAAAGAAACAGAGAAAAATGATCACTTTGACTGCATTAAAATTGCAAACGTGTTAGTCCAAAGTCATAAGAAACAAGGTGAGAAAATAAGATACAGGCTGGGAAAAGAGATATGTGATATATAGAATGAACAAAATGTAAGTATGTATAAAAATGCATACAAATAACTCAATAAGGACAGCCCAGTAGAATAATGGGCACAAGATAGGAACCAGAAATTCACATGTAGATATAGATGTCTAATAACTTTATGAGTATCTATTCATTTTTCCATAATAATAATATAAATTGAAATGATAAATAACATCCTGCACCCATTTTAAGTCTCATACAATCAAGTATTATAGGAAATAAGGAGTAAGTGGAACTCTTAAACACTGCCATTGAGAATGTAAATTGGCAAAGCACTTTGGAGAACAATTTGACAAACATCTGATATGCTTGAAGATGTATATATCCTATAACCCAGCAATTCAATTTTAGTACATACTCTATAAAAACTCTTGACATGAGCACGTAGAGACATGTACAGGGTGTTTATTCCAACATTGTCTGTAATAGCAAAAGAAAGCCACCAAAACAACCAACAGGAAAAATGCATAAATAAGTTGTGGTTTGATAATAACATGGAATCCTGTAGCAGTTAAAAAAAATGAATTAAAGACACAGTAATTTGAAAACCAAAATGTGTTAAAAAGAAGTTTCAGGAGGACACACAAAGCATGATACTGCTTTTTTAAAATTTAAAAAGATGCAAAATAACTACATATTGCTTGGGGATACGAATGGAACAAAATAAGAAATGTGTGGGAACAATAAAATTCAAGATAATGGTTGCACCTGAGTAGGGAAGAAGGGTGATATGTTTGGAAAAGTATGTGTTTAATGTGGTGCTTCAATTATATATATGTATACATATACACACACTCTCACACACACACACACACACATATAGGTGATATTTCTTAAAGTAGTTGGTAGGTAAATGGGCTTTCATTGTACTTTTTAACATCTTTACATGTACTTAAATACTGTGTAATACACTTTTAGTAAACAGCAGAGGCTAATAACGACTAACATTTTTAAGCTCTTTATTACTCCCTTCTAAACTTTACATGCAGTAAGATATTTACTCTTAGTAAGTCTTTGTAAAGGTTTTCTTATACCTCTTTTATTTAATAGGAATCTGAGGCCTTTACAAATTAAATAATCTACCTATGGCCATATAGCTGTTAGGTGCCAGAGCCAGAATATGAAATGGGAGCAGTCTGACTTTTAAAAGCTCACACCTTTAATCTCTATGAAGTTTAATCAGCCTCTTTTTAAAAGGCCTCCTTAACTTCAAAGAAATCCTCAGGCTAGTGCAACTACCATTTCTACCTCTGGATGCAGCTATAACTACAGCAATAGAGCACAACAGCTTTGGACTCTAAATTCAGTGGTTTTCTGAGACTAGAAGAACATTTGCTCAGGAGCATAGTGTATGAGTCATTTCCTTAGGTATCTGTTTATTCGTTCAACAAATATTTATCTAGAGCCTACATAGCACAGTGGTAAACCACAAGTTATTTCTTGTCTACATCATTTTTGCAATTTGCCAAGATTTTGGGACACAAATTTGAGATTTCCATTTTCATTTCCAGCAAATGCAGGGAATGTTGTGATTAATAACCATTTTAGAACTTGCAATCTGGCTTACTGTGGAACTCACTTAAGCCTGACCATTGTTTACCTGAAATTTCTTATGGTGCCCCACTTTTTACTTTAAAAAAAAAAAGTGTATATTGAAAACTTTTAAACTACTTTTAGCTAAACAAAGGACAAACAAATGAAAATATTATTTTTAAGTTTTATATGACTACCTCCTTTTTCTCTCCATATTTCCTTCTTTTTTTTTTTCACAGATCAAAGAATATCTCTTTAACTTTCTACTCCAGTGAGATTTTGAGATTTCCCTTGACCCTATATTAGATATATTGAAATTTTCCTTGACCATGTACTAGATGTATTTATACTCTGTACTTTGTTTTGTATGTGTGTGGAGACGTCCTCGGATAGGCAGCAGTCCTGTACTTTCCACAAGATGCTGAGCTCCCAGTAGCTGATAGAAATGCTGAAATGGATGCATTTGGGTTTATGTTTTTTATTTCTATAAACATTTTTTTTTACAGCCTTTGAGATAGAAGTCATGAGTTAACTTTAATTTCATTCTTTCTAATTAAAATGGGTATATTGAATCTAAGTAATATTCCACCTAGAATAATGAACAGTGTAATTTTGTCTGTCCTGGCCAGCTTGTGTGTGTGAACTTTATACCTAATAACAGCTGTACCTCTAAGTCATTGTGACCTCTTTTTAAATGATTATACAAACCTAGTAATGTGAAAAGTAACCCTCATTTTTACTTCTTGTCTAATCCAGTGATTATCTGATAGAAGTATTCAAATACTTCATCTTATCTTTTCTTTAACCGTTTATTTCTTTTTTTATATTGAATATTTTAGGGGCCTGAAGGAATTGTGGGGATTCCAGGGCAAAGAGGTCGTCCAGGGAAAAAGGTAATTTTTTACACCTTTTTATAAAGGTTTTCTTTCTTCTGATGTGCCTAGCACTCCATAGACTGCTCTAATGTTTTTATTTGTACTAGATAGTAAAGTATTAAAGAATTATAAATGTCGCTTTAAAAGATACATTTATATAAATTAATATTTAATTTCAGTTAGGAGTACTTATTATCTTGACTATTTGAAGGCAAATTTTCCATTTTGTAGTTTGTAAAAAAAATCTTGGCTTTTTCTTCTTTCTCTTGTGTGCCAAAAATTCTTTTAGTAGACCATGGGCAAGAAGAAAGATAAAAGGAAAATACTATACCATTTGTGCTATTCAATAGCAACTTTAGTAAAGTATTTGAGACAAAAGAATGTAACTATAATTATTTGTTGTTAATGTGTTTTTCTAATTTGATTTTATTTTTTCCATGTGTTAAGAACTACAAGAATATTTTTACTTGCTTACTTTATATTTTACTAAAACAGTTGTATTTATGATTTATATTTATAAATTTACATTTCTATAAATGTGGAATCAATAATCTATTCAAATGTTGATGAAACCTAGGAATGGTTTTCCCTTTGGACTGTGACAGTTTAGAATTATTTATTATAATTAACTTCAAATCACACGATAATTTGATTGCAAGAATCCAATTCCAGCATTTCTGCTAACATATGCCTAGTCAGTCTTTTTCAGAATTTTTAGACAGTCGATGGGGAATAAATAATAAAGAGAAGTGAATGAGGTAACATTTAGTTGCCATGCTTATTCATTTAAAATAATTCTAATATTGAAGTTTCTTTCATCCCACATAGTAGTATGTCTAAAATCAACATTAGTAGTGAGACAGTGCAAGTCTTTGTATAATAACAATCTGCACCTCTGGAAAAATAAAATAAATCCTTTTAACTGTTATGAATCCCCAAAATTTCCTGACCAACTGTGTTCAGAGTAGTTTTTCTTTGTGTCTTCTTGTTTATCAATAATAGAATAGGTTGGTTCTCACTTAAGAAAATGAAGAATAATGCAACGTTGTTTAAGAGCGCTATATTTTGGTGCTCAAGAGGGGTCAGTTTGTTGGCTGGGAGCAGTGGCTCACGCCTGTAATCCTAGCACTTTGGGAGGCCGAAGTGGTTGGATTGTTTGAGGTCAGGAGTTCGAGACCAGCCTGGCCAACTTGGTAAAACTCTGTCTCTACTAAAAATACAAAACTTAGCCAGGCATGGTGATGGGCTCCTGTAATCCCAGTTACTTGGGAGGCTGAGGCAGGAGAATCTCTTGAACCTGGGATGCAGAGGTTGTAGTAAACCAAGATCACGCCACTGCATTCCAGCCTGGGCAATAAAGTGAGTCAGTTTCTCTAATAGAAAGCAGAAGATAATTAGTTTTCAGAAAGATGTAAAATGATATAAAAATGTTACAGATTTTTCAAGGCATACTCCAAGCCAATGAGTGATGATCCTGAATGTACAGAACTGTACACTTGAGCTCTTTTTGTATTGGACAGACTTGCATTGAAATTCTCTATAGAAACAGACATTTCAAAGAGCTTATGTTTTCTTATAGTAACAGTACATACATGCATACTTACATACATATATAGCAAAATTCAAAATTAAAAATGGTTATTTGGAACTCAACATGAGCACCAGATACCCCCTGCTTGTTTGGTCAAAATTATTTTTTTAATCCTTTTCCAACATTACTTTTATTTTTAAAGTAACTTATGTGGTGATGGTCTGTTATTATTGTTAGTGGTGGTCTGTAATATTGTTAACTAAATATTCCTCAGGAGCTGTTCAGGAATATCATATAGTTAATTAATATAAGTATAAACTTTTTTTTCTTACTTGACTGTCTTACTAATGTCATTCACAGGGTGATAAGGGACAAGTAGGACCTGTGGGAGAAGTTGGAAGCAAAGGTTTCCCTGGAAAAATTGGGAAAAGTGGTCCCAAGGGTGCCAGAGGAACAAGAGGTGCTCTGGTCAGTATTTGATTTGCTTCCAGAACTGAGTCACTGTGGATGGGAAAGAAATGTATCCATGCCCTTAAAGTTTCATCCCTTGATTAGCTTTACAGAAAAGCCAATAGTTCTATTGAAAATAATCTACCTCCATGGGATGTGGAGAATTGTAAGCATTCCACAGTACTTAAATGGCTTAGTGGTTTCTGGACATGACAAGAAGAGGGAAAAAAAAAAACTGAAAATGGAAATAAAATATGAAATGAGGTTTTAAAAAATAAGACTATAACTCCTAACCGAAGTAGGAAATTTTATATGGCCAGCTCTTAAAATTGGGATTTAATATCTGTATAAAACTATGCCGTCATGGTTGACAAATTGCTTTGAAAATTAGGTTTACTTGAAATGGATTTTCTTTCTCTGGTTGGAAACAAACCTGCTTTATCTGGATATTATTTTTCTAACCAATTGTAATAAATCTAATATCTAATTCTATCTTTAATCTTAGGAACTTTGTATGATGTTAGGAACAAGTATAGCATGATACTTGTGAACTCATATATTATCAAAATTATATTGTGAATATATTTAGACCTGTTCAGAAAGTCACAGCATGAAAGAGATGTAAAATATTTAAAAGATTATCTAATTGAGTCTTCTGTTTCATAAGCTTTTTTACAAAATGCCTGTGTATTTCCATGTAGTGTAGTCTCCATTTAAGTGTCACAAATGCTAGACTTTTCACTATAAAGCTTCTTAGATATCATTGCATAATCCATTTGTTGTCTGAGGAAAGTTTGCTTCAGGCTCATTGTCAGTATTCCATTCCTTACTGTGATCTAGGCCTTTCTTACTTTCTTTTATTTAAATTACTAGTATTTCTCTGTCTTTCACCTGTGTGTAGGTTGATAAGTTCCCAACCTACCTTCCCAAGAGGTTTCACCAAATTTACATTCCCATCATCAACATTTCATATTACTTCCGTTGATGTTTGCCAATTTGATAAGTGAAAATTTGTATCTTATTTTTCCTTCTATTTACACTTTCCCAGTTGCACTAATTCTTATGAAAGTTGCCTATTCATATATACTGAACATCGATTTGTTGCCTTTTTCTTATTGATTTGCAGTCACTCCTTAGATGCTTAAAATATTTATATAATTTTATTAAATATGTTACAAAATATATTACAAATGTTTTTTTCTTTCTGTAATTTATCTTTTAATTTTGTATATCTTTTGCTGTATAGAACATGTTAATTTTTATATAATCAAACTCGTCAGTCTTTTCCCTTATAGTTTCTGTGTTTTATTCTATTAGAAATGCCTTCTCTACCTAAAGTATATAAGAATATTCTTCCATATTGTTCTAATACTTTTATAGCTTTATTTTTACTCTTAAGTCTTAAAGATGTATAGAGGTTTTCTTGGTTTTTGTGTTTTTGTTTTTTTGGTTTTTTGGTATATGAGGTGTAGAAGACTAATTTTATTTTTTCCAAACTGATAGACAGTTGTCCCAATTCCATTTATTGAGTGGCCAGTCTGTTTTCTGCTTTTTTGAAATGCTATCGTTACCATAATCTGAATTCTCAAATATTTATTCGTCTGTTTTTATTCGTTTTATTCTCTGAATCTGGTAGTTGATTTCTGGGTCAATACAACACTATTTTACTTACTATACTATTGTGATATCTTCTGTTAGGGAAAATACTTAATAACTCATTTTACAAAATAGTTTGATTCTTGCTATGACTTCCTCTCATGTGAACTTTCAATTTTCTGCAATGCTGAATCTTTCTATAAACACCGTATATCTTTTTATTTACTCATATCTGCTTACATATTCCTCAGTAAAATATTTCCCTTATTTCTGTTCTTTAATCTGTCTTGTTAGGTTTATTCTTAGGTTTTGTTTTTTGTTTTTTGTTTTGTTTTGCTTTGCTTTGCTTTTGAGTTTTATTGTCAGTGTCAATGTAATCCTTTCTCTGTCACATTAAATTAGTGATGCTGTTGGTACTATTACATTTTGATCTTAGAGCCTCTTTAAGGAATGTAGATGATTCTCATTGATTCTTTAGGTAAATAATATTGCCTCCCCTTATTTGCTTCCCTGAATTACTACGTTGATTAGAACTTCTACTATAGCAGTGAATAGAAGTTATGATGAGGAAAACCTTGTCTTGTGGGCCCGTCTTTAGTGAAAATGCTTATAATGTCAAGTGTTGTTTACAATTGCTTTTTAGACATACCATTTATTTGTTTAAAGAAATTTCTTTTTATTCTTTTTTTTTTTTTTTACAGAGTTTTTGCTCTTATTGCCCAGGCTGTAGTGCAATGGTGTGATCTTGGCTCACCATGACATCCGCCTCCCAGGTTCAAGTGATTCTCCTGCCTCAGCCTCCTGAATAACTGGGATTACAGGCATGCGCCACCACGCCTGGCTAATTTTGTATTTTTAGTCGAGACGGGGTTTCTCCATGTTGGTCAGGCTAGTCTCGACCTCCCCATCTCAGGCGATCTGCTTGTCTTGACCTTCCAAAGTTCTGGGATTACAGGTGTGAGCCACCACACCTGGCCCTCTTTTCATTCTTAAATGAGAGTTTTGACAAACAGTAGATGATGAATTTTATTAAATACTTTTACAACATTTGTTTAGATAATCCCATGCTTTCTCTCCTTTGTTTGTAAATATAAGAAAATTCATTAGTAGATTTCCAAAAGTTGAACCAACCATGAGTTTCTAGGATAAATTTTACTTAGGTATAGTTATATTATTCTTTTAAAGCAAATGGATTCAATTTTTTAACATTTTATTTAAGAGTTTTATTTTAGCATATTGCATTTAGTTTATCTTAAAAATTTTGCATTTGTATTTGTAAGCAAAATAGACCTATGGGCTTTTATTTTTTTAATGTATACTATCCTTATTGGATTTAGGTATAAGTGTTACACAAGTCATATAAAATGGGTTGGTGAATTTTTCATATTTTTCTGTGCTCTGTAATAGTATGGAACATAGATATTTTCTGTTCTTCAAAGGTTTTATAAAACTTGCTGTTAAAACAACCTGAGCCTAATGTTATTTTATTAGCAGTAGATCTTTAGCTTTCTTTTCAAATTTTGTACCTTCTTGAATTTTGAAATTTTTTAAAAAAATTGTTTTATCTAAATTTTCATATTTAGTAAGTGAAATTTGAAATTATCATTTTCTTATAATTAAAATTTCCTTTCTGTGGTTATGTCCTTTTTTCTAATGTTGTTTTATTGTGTCTACTCTTTTCCATGATCAGATTTTCCAAATATTTTGCTATTTTATTAGTCAGTTCAAAGTGTCTACTTTGTTTTTCACTCAACTTTTTTTAAATGGTTTTCTGTTTCGCTAATTTATGCTTTAATATTAATCTTTTCTTGAATTAAATGTCTGGCCCATTTATTTAATAAATGTGTTAAGAAGCTACCTGTTTTCTTTTGAGTGCTGCTTTGGCCATACTTCCATATTTTTATGTTTGTGTTTTTACCATCATTTGCTTATAAATAGCTTGCAATTTTAGATTTTATTTTCTCCTGAAGAAGAGTTATCTTAAAGGATCTTTCTTTTTAAGTAGATTTTTTAATTTTTATTGCTCATTTTTAATTACATTGCATTATAGCAACAGGATGTGACCTATATGATATCTGCTTTGAGGAAACTTAGTAAAATTTTATTTGAGGCCTACTATACTCAAGTTTTGTCAAAAGATTATGCATTCCTTTTTTTCCTCTTCTTTTCTTTCTTTCTTTTTTGGGGGTGGCTAAAAAACAGTTCTAAGTATTTCTGTTAAATAGTTAGCTAAGTTACTTAAATCCTTATAGCTTTCTTACTGTTTTTTTCTTGCTATTTGATTCATTGATTTCTGAAAACAGTTTTTAAGGTCTGCCCATCATATTTTCTCTTATTTTCACTTATTTTTGGGAGGTTACATATTTTTCATATATATCTTAGATACATTAAGGTTCATATTTTCTTTTTTGAATTGCACATTTTATTACTTGTCATATTGGCTCCACGAGGCACTTGGAGTCAGCAGCAGTCTTTAGCACTGCCTGCTTTTTGGGCAACAGTTTCTACACTCATTCACCTATCCTCTAAGCAAATGCTGCCATCAGTTATCCAGCACAAGTAGAAGAATAGGAATACCTGACTGTTTTCCCCAATTAGCCACCTGAACGTATCCTGCCCCTTCCATGTCTTGACTTCAGCATTTGAAATTTCCTTAAGACTGTCTGCACATCTGCAACAATTTTTTTCTTTGTGTATTTTCAGCCCTAGTTTTCTTTCTCAGATTACAAAATTTTGGTCCAATAATGATGTTTACTTATTTTCCAGTGTTGTTACTACAAATAAATAGCTTTTTTTCTCTCTCTCTCTTTTAGTTGGATGGGATTATTAAAACAAGCATATGTCATTCAGCCATCTTGAGCTAATGAATACTGAGTAGTTACATTCTAGTCTAGGTTATTCACCTAGGTAGTGGCTGAATTCTTATTAATGTTTTAAAATTAATTCTGTGCAATTTCTTTTTTAGACTAAAGCTTGTTCTTAATTTACTGATCAACTATTAACCATTGATCAGTAAATTAAGACTCATTTACTGATCAATGAAAATTAAGACTCATTTACTGATCAGTGAAACCAACTATTAACCATTGATCAGTCTTAATTTACTGATCAATGGTTAATTGTTGCAATGTTAACTTTTTAGAACTGGGACTTTAAAGAAATCATCAAATATAGTGAAACCATATGATTAAAAGGGAAATACTGTATATGAAGAATCCAGTGACTTGGTTCTAGTGTGATATTTGGCAAGTCTCATGCCTATTCTGTGCCTTAATTTTCTCATCTTCTATTTGTTTTGAGACTCATATAGGAGAGTCAATATGGAATGTTTTTGATAATATGAAATATGGGACTTTTTCATTTTTTTTTTAACTTTTTTCAATTGTCTGAGCAATCTATTCATTAGGCTAAGGGCATTTGCTGATTAATCTTTGACTTACATCTTTTCACCATCTATAAAACATTGATAATAAGAGTACTTTTAGGGTAACTATAACATGTAATTTGTCAACCACTTCTATTTTAACAACTTTGGCCATGACTAAAACAATATTCATCAAAGCATCTGAAACTAACAATGAGTATGGAGTTCTGGATCCCGTAGTGACAATGTCAAAAACTCTCAGGTTGCACTCTCTAATATTCAGTGACCCACAACTACCACAAACTTTGACAGATGTAAATCACACTTCCAATAATGTTGTCAGGGATCAGCAGGATTATGACAACTGAAAGTATTTTTTAGATATGATTAAGGATGTTTATATCAGAAATAAACCAAAAAGACATTTGTTGTAGAACTTTTTGTTTCCAGAAAAAAAAAAAATAAAGACAAAAGTTATTTTTTGTCTTTTGAATGTTATTTTTTGCTTTCCCTTTTCAAACTAGACAAATTTCAACTATGAAAAATCTAAAAGTAACAATTTAAAAAATAAGAGTACAAGTCTAACGATTTAAACAATTCTCTGCTTTCTCTATCTCACTAATATGTACTTTGTTTTTTAGGGACATTTAGGATTGATGGGACCTGAGGGAGACCCAGGAATTCCAGGGTACAGGGTAAATATTTATAATTGAAAAAGCATATTCTCATGAAAACATTTTTATTCAAGATGATATCCCAAATTTGCAAATTATCTCTGTTAAACCTTTCTAACATATTTAGGCCTCATCCTCCTAGACAGTGAATCCTATTTTTCATTTCAGAATAGTACAATATCTAATACCTAGGTAGAGCATGTTTAAATGTCTACTTGTCCTTTGTAGGGCCATCAGGGTCAACCAGGACTCCCTGGATTGCCAGGACCTAAAGGAGAAAAGGTTTGCGTATATATTGGCTTTCTAACACTAAGGTTAAACATTGAGTTTATGAATTATTCCTGAAAGACTGCATTGAGAAAATTTCAAGGAATAAAAGAAGCACTTTTAAAGTTGAAAATTTTACTAGTTCTGAAAGAAAAAAATAAATATGAAGGAGCTAAAATTTAAATAAATTATTAAAATATCTTCCATGGGTTGTTTCAAGACTGAGCTAAAATAATAATATTATGAAAATACTTTGCAATCTTTAGAGCTTTGTAAAAGTAAAATTAATTAATTATGTAAATAAATTGTAAGGCTCTAGATTAAATCATTTATTATAGCACATTTATATTAGGAGTCTTTGAGGCAGGAGAGTCAGGATCAAGCAATCTTGACTGTTGCCCAGGCTGAACTCAAATTGATCAAGTAATCCTCCCGCCCCAGGCTCCTAAGTACGACAAGTGTGTACCACCACATCTGGCTTATTTATATTAAAGATTAAAATTTTTTGATGATTTAGGAATAACTACAGCAGTACTTTTAATTTTTAATATCATTGAAAACCTGACATTTTAAGAAAATTTCTGAGCTGCTTCTTTCGTAATTAAAGCAGATTGATACTTCCAAGAAGAACTCTGTACAAATTACAACTCTGTATAAAATATCGTATGCTTAGTTTCTTACATCAAAGTTTTCCACTTAAGATAAAATCAAACTGCTTTTCCTAATACATTAAAAAATAACAGGTTGTGTATTTTTGAAGGTTATTTTATTTATTGAGTTGTTTATAAATCATTATTTTCATTTTAGGGCTACCCAGGAGAAGATAGCACAGTCCTAGGACCACCTGGACCTCGAGGTGAACCAGTAGGTCTTTTTCTAAAATAATTCTGATTATTCAAGATAAAATAAAATTATATAATAGATTCACAACACCAATTACATCTTTTCAAGGAGTTTTCTTTTGTTAGTTTTGTAACATGGTTTGATAGGAGAGCAATATTTATGGTCACAAAATCTAAATGATATGAAAGTCTTTAATATGAAAAATATTAAAGGTCAAAATTCTTAGCATAACATATAGGGTTAATATAGTGACTTCCCAAATCTAACTTTCTGCATTTAAGCCATGATAACTTTTACAAAGATTATCAGAAAACTTAAACACTCTAGACATTTTAGGCTACATATTTCTTTAATTATTATATTCAGATTTATTTCTAAATATTAAAAAATCTTATCTATATACTTCTTATATCAGTTTACACACAGTTGCCAAGTGATTTCTAAACTCCTCTAACCAGTTATTAGAACCAATAACCTTTAAATATCACTGCTCTGTAGTCTCATAATTAAAATCTTAAGGGCAACTATAACCATGGTTTCTAAAAAGTAGCTATTATAGCTTTGATTATCTGAATAACTGTCTCTGTGTTCATGTTTGACTAAAACAATGTCTAAAGACCATATGTAAATTAAATGGATTAAATGAAAATTCTTAGTTCATAGAAATAAATATTATATAATTGGCTGTGTTTTCCATTTCTCTTATACCATTATATACAGTAAAAGAATCCTAAGGCACAAGGATCAAAACATGTAGTCACTCCTGATATTTTGATCTGGCTCTTTGGAGATGGTTGAAAGTTATACTTTGTTTTCAAAATAGGAAAGATTCTAAAATTTTCTAATTAAATCAGGCCATCTCATATAAAGGCAATAGGTATATAGGTATCTAAAGGAATATGTAAGCTTCTTTATCAAATAATATTCTAGTCTCCCTAAACCACTAAGAGAGGGAAATATATGGAAATAATGTAAAAATGTTCAAGCAAATGGAAAAAACTTGGCAAAAGGAGTAGTAGTGGTTGTTTTCCCAGATTTAAGTATGCCAGAATCAAAGAATGTCAGCTAAAATGTAATAAATATATATATATATAAATATATAAATAAATAAACAGTCTAGCATAACAATAATAGTTTTATCCAGTAGACATGGGACAGGCATGAAACTTAAACCACAAAAATTCTAAATAATTAAAGCCGAGTCAGGGATTATGGTATTGACATTATGTCTCTTACCTTTCTCCACAAAAGAGTAAGTTAAAATTTGTCAATTAATGATCTATAATAAATTCTATGTTTTGCCAATTAATTTTTTTTTTTTTTGAGACGGAGTCTTGCTCTGTTGCCAGGCTGGAGTGCAGTGGCACAATCTCTGCTCACTGCAACCTCCGCCTCCTGGGTTCAAGCGATTCTTCCGCCTCAGCCTCCCGAATAGCTGGGACTACAGGCTTGTGCCACCACACCCGGCTAATTTTTGTATTTTTAGTAGAGACAGGGTTTCATCATGGTGAGAATGGTCTCAATCTGTTGACCTCGTGATCCACCCGCCTCGGCCTCCCAAAGTGCTGGGATTACAGGTGTGAGCCACCACGCCCGGCTTTGCCAATTAATTTTAATGTAAATTTTTGCTCAGATGGAAGGTCTTAGTGGGTGCTGATATTCATTACTAGTAGATAATTTGATGATTTATTATATTAAATATTTTCTATTAGGAATGTTCAGGAAAAGTAAGTCTGAGTTTATTAGGTTAATTTCTGGCTTAAGGATTAAAATTAATAAGTGTAATTTTTTAGGTTAATTTATGTCTTGAGAATTAAACATTTTACAGACTAAATAGACTTTTATTCTGTGACTGTGTCTCCCTCTCTTGCCCAGGGTGGAGTGCAGTGGTGCAGTCATGGCTCACTGCAGCCTCGAATACCAGGACTAAGTGATCCTCTCACCTCCTAAGTGGCTAGGACTGCAGGCTCATGCCACCAGGGCCAGCTAATTTTTATTTATTATTTTTTAATTTTTTTAGAGACAGGATCTTGCTCTGTTGCCCAGGCTGGTCTCAAACCCTTGAGCCCAAGCGATCCTCCTACCTCAGCCTCCCAAACTACTGGAATTACAGGCATGAGCTATCACACCCAGCCAGCAATAGACTTTTTCATGAAGAATAGTAAAGTAGGATTTACAATATAAATATCTTTTAAAAGATCACTTAAACATAATCTTCTGTAATCATTGGAATTACATACTGAACTGTCCTCAAATCTTTTTCAATCATTTTAACGTTTAGTAAAAATGTAAATTATTTTAGCATCATTTATAGCATACTGTACTCATTGAAACATTTTGTTGTTTTGTTGTTGCTGTTGCTGTTATTTGAGAGAGAGTCTCACTCTGTTGCCCAGGCTGGAGAGCAGTGGTGGAAACATGACTCACTGCAGCCCTGACCTCCTGGCCTCAAGTGATTCCCTGCTTCAGCCTCCCAGGTAGCTGGGGCTATAGTCACGTACCACCATGGCTAGCTAATTTTTAAATTATTTGTAGAAACAGGGTCTCACTTTATTGCCCAGGCTGGTCTCGAACCCCTGGGCTCGAAGGATCCTCCTGCCTCAGCCTCCCAAAGTGCTGGGACTACAGGTGTGAGCCACCACACTAGGTGAAAATATTCATATTTTTAATTGGGCCACATTTTTCAATAATTTTCATAGTAGAATCATTATAAGATTTCTTTATATAATTCAGTGGTTAGTGTATTTTGATGTTCTTATTGAAATTCAATATTTTGAAATTAATGGAGCTAAACAAATCATATATTTGTTTTTATTTTTTGACAAAAGAATAAACCACACTAATTGTATCACCTGCATTCACATATAGTTTGATCCATCTGTAAAAGTGATTGTTTTGTGTGTGGTCTCTGTAGGGTCCAGTCGGGGAACAAGGAGAGAGAGGAGAGCCTGGAGCAGAGGGATTTAAGGTAATTTCAAGTTATACCCTTTGCTTCTAAATTTAAATAGCATTCTCTGTGTTTCTATTCCATTTCAAATGAAAATAAGCATTACTGTATTGAGATAATTAGTAGCATCTTTTGTTTTTAATCCTAGAAGAAACGTCTATTTTCTCCTCCTCCTTCCTAGAATCATCTTTGTCTTTTCCCAGTTCTGCTTTTTCTCATCATTCAGATCTCAACTGAAATGTTACCTCCTGAGAGGCCTTCTCTAACTTTCCTATCTAAAAATAGATCTAGAACAATCACTCTGGACCATAATACTTGATTTCCTTCATGACATTTTATGCTATATTTTCTTGTCACTTTTTAAATATATTTGTTTCTTTATTGTTAGTCTTCCTCCACCAAAATGTAGGATCCATGAAAATAAAATCTTGTCTCTCATATTTATCATTATATCCCCAATTTCTAAAACACAAAGTTCTTGGTGTTTAGTAGGAATTCAATAAAGAGGTGTCAAGTTAGTTATATAATATCCCTCTCAAGAATGGAAAAGGATAAGAATTGACTTAAGCCTTTATATTGGCTTTTTATTGACTTAAGGCTTAAGTCAATTCTTATCGTTTTCCATTCCTGAGAGGGATATTATATGACTAACTTAATCAGCTAAAATTAGACTTTGTGTAGAACTTACTCAGTGTTATTTTTTAGAGTCACATTTGTTTTAAGAATGTTCTGTGTCCCTGCCTTATATCTCTTCCCTCTCTATTTACATTGTCAATTGCTTTATAGAGTTAGAGGTTGCCTCCTGTCTCCCTATAGTTCCTGTCTTATTCCTTTGCTCAAAGCATTCTTTACTTGCCTGTAACATTATGTAATCTTTATATAAATCCCATCTGTCCTTCAGAGTTTTGCTCAAATTCCCTTTTTCACTGATCCACTAACAGTAATCTTACCCTCTCCTGTAGTCCTGTAATAATATTATTATTTAAATCATTCAACACAAATATTATTCTTTTTTTGCTAATTGTTTATTTTATTTATTTACTTATTTTTTTGAGACAGAGTCTTGCTCTTTCACCAGGCTGGAGTGCAGTGGTGCAATCTCAGCTCACTGCAATCTCAACTTCCTGGGTTCAAGCAATTCTCCTGCCTCAGCCCCCTGAGTAGCTGGGACTACAGTTGCACACCACCAGGCCCAGCTAAGTTTTGTATTTTTTAGTAGAGACGGGGTTTCACCATGTTGGCCAGGATGGTCTCGATCTCTTAAACACATGATCCGCCCACCTTGGCCTCCCAAAGTGCTGGGATTACAGGAATGAGCCACCGCGCCTGGCCGCTAATTGTTTTTTTAATGTGTAGTGTCTTCGCTCTCCACTTTGCATATGTCTTCTTTCTTTCTTGTACAATGTTTGGGTCTGATCCCTGTACATAAGCTTTTAGTAATGAATTGATGAATTAATTGATCTGATACATCTCCCTGTCAAGGTAAAATTTCTGTGATCATGTCTGAAATTCAGATTTATATTAGCCAAACTAAATGGACAAAATGATGATAGCTAGCTAGCTAGATAGATAGATAGATAGATAGATAGATAGATAGATAATCATTAATTAGTTGATTTTTCTCAAGCCAGAGGAATCTAAAAAATTAACTTTCTTTTCCAAAAACTCTCTTTGAAGCAGATGTTGAGAGTATTTCTAAATGTTTGTGAAATTATTGTGATGATCATTTTTTTTTCTGTTTTCAAAGAAACATTTTTAGTAGGTTATATGTGTTCTGTTTCCAATTTACATAACATTTGTATCTACAAGAACGTCCTTTCTGCACCTACCATTCCTCAGATTCTTGCAGCTTAAAATATTGAGTATTCCAGGATATCATATTTTGGTAGTGTGTCTTGAACCCCATCATGTGCAACGATCACCACTGTCTAGTTCCAAACATTTTCACCACTTCCAGAAGGAAGCCCCTACCCATTAACCAATCACTCCCTATTCCTCCCAGTTTCTGGAAACCACTTTTCTTTTTTTCTCTGCATTGCATATTCTGGATATGTCATATAAATAGAATCATACAACATATATCCTTTTGTGTCTGGTTTCTTTCACTTAGCATAATGTATTACAAGTTCATCCATATTATAAAATATATCAATATTTTATTCTCTTGTGTTACTGAATAATCACCTGGCTTTTACAAACACATGTTTATAGTCACAAACATCTTTATAATCGTGGTGAACTCATGATTATCCTGCAGGAGAAAAGAAATGGAATGAATAATGCATATTTTGCTTCTGTTTGGTTGTGACCTATTAGACATTTTTAAATTCTTCTCACTAACCTTTGTTCTTTTTTCCCCTTGAAGAAACTTAGAATGACAAAAATCAAGAGTTGTGCTCATTATTATTAATGCATACTTGTTTGTAGTGACATCCTTTATGTGTTATGTATGATAACCTTTCTAAAAACTTGGTCTCTGGTCATTAAGCTTATATTTGAGTGTCTGCCATGGGCCAGGAGAAGAGCTAGGGGCCATGAAGATTACATTGGACATCCCAGACACAATCTCTGCCCCCATGGACATCACATATATATATAAAAAATAAAGAATAATAAGAACATTTGATCAGTATAAAAATAGACATAGTAAATTTTAGCTTTAAAATGTATAAAGTTATTTCATGTTCTTTCATAAAAGGAAAAACAATTATAGCTGTCATCCTACAAACTAAAACTATACATCACATAGATCAAGATGAATTTATTTGAGGCTTGAGAGAGCCAGAGGGAATAAATGTATTATCCTGGCAACAGCCAATTTTTAAAGCTATAAATGGAAACATTTTATTTAAAGGTATAAATGGAAACATAAATATCTAAGATTAACTCAAGCTATACTTAAGAGAGAAGAAGTCCAGAAAAACCTTGAATAAATTATGTTGTAGCTCAAAGTCTTTTTATTTGGGTTTGGCAATGGTCATAGAATTTTTACACACAATGAAATAACTAAATCCCAACTAGGCCTTCACTCCTTAGCATCTGACATGCAGATCTAAATAGCTATTGGACATCATCACAGGCACCTCAAACTCAGTATATGCCAAACCATAATACCTCATCCTTTGCAAATCTGATCTGATCCTACTCTTGTTATGTCCTTATTTCCGTGATTAGTATCCAGTCATTCAGGTGTCCAGGCCAATAGATGAATATTCTTTCTCCCTTTCTCTGTCTCCGTCTGTCTCTCTCTCTCTCTCTCACTCACTCTATCTCTATCAATCTTTTTCTTCCCTATACCCCTACTCATCTCTCACATTCAGTCAACGACTTCTTTTGACTCTTAAATGTTTCTGAAATCTAGCTACTTTGTCCTACTTTAGTTCAGGCTCTCATCATTTTTCGCCAAAATTATTTCAGTAGCTTCCCAATTAGACTCCCTGTCCCCAGTCATAGCTCCCTCAGATCTGTTTTCTACCTAACATGTTCTGTCAGATGCATCCCTTTATTTCCCATGCTATTCCTTCTGCCAGAATGTCCTTAGTAACTCATTCTTCAAGATCGAACTTATCACTTCCCTTATAAAACTTCTGTAAGTTCCTTTGGCCATTCAGCTTATCCCACCACTAATATTATCTGACAAATTCCATCACTTTCCTTAACCTCTCCTGCACAATTTTGTAATAACATTTACTATGGCATATTTAATTTTTACCATTACGGAAGAATGGTCATAGTCAATTTTCAGAGGGATAGAATGGACCAAAGTAATAGTAATGAAACCTTTAGAATGTAGGTTTATCTTGGTGAGATTTACATTCATACTTCACAAAGCCAGGAGAGGCAGTTGGTTATTCTATGATCATTCTGAAAATAGTTCTGTAAAACTACATATAGGGATGGTGGAAAAGCCATAATTTGGCGTGATAGTTCGGAGTTTTGTAGTTTGCTCATATTCTCACTCTCACTTCAGCTCCAGCTTTCACCAGCCACTGCTTTCCTGAATCCTGTTTGATAAGGGACCCTCAAGTAGTCATATTTACTTGTACCACACTCTCTCTTGATTGAGCAGATTCTGTTAATTGCTGGCTCTGCTCATGTTTTGCTAAGGGTCATGTGTGATCATGGTTTTCCCTTTAGTGTGGCCATGTGCTATATTGAAGCTTATAGAAGCTTTCCAGACCAGCCTTTCTCTCTTGCCACTGTTCATTTTTTTTTTTTTTTTTTTTTTTTGAGAGGGAGTCTCCCTCTGTCGCCAGGCTGACATTCAGTGGCGCAATCTTGGCTCACTGTAACTCCACCTCCCAGTTTAAAGCGATTCTCCTGCCTCAGCCTCCTGAGTAGCTAGGACTACAGGTGCATGCCACCATGCCCAGCTAATTTTTTATATTTTTAGTAGAGACGGAGTTTCACCATGTTGGCAGAATGGTCTTGATCTTTGACGTTGTGATCTGCCCACCTCAGCATCCCAAAGTGTAGGATTACAGGCATGAGCCACCACGCCCGGCCTGCCACTGTTCACTTCCTTAAACAGGTTTCATTTCCTTTATCAGGAAGTTGAAACTTAAACTATAAACATTTGCCTCGGAATACAAACAGAAGACTTCAACTGACCTTTCTGTAAGAATAAATATTGTAAGCCCATGTATGCAATCTCATCTTCTAGCGCAGGAGATGGGACTGATAACTCTTTCCTAAGGCATTCTTTCTGTAATATACAGAAAATAGGAAGAAAGAAATCTGATTGAGTAGAACAGCAGGAAAGGGGATAAAAAAGATTACACGCAGAATTCTTCCTGCATAACTCTCATCTGAACAAACTTCTGGGTTGTTGCTAGTTTCTATTTACACACTTGAAAAGGGAAATGTGGTAGGTCAGCATTCCGTCTTAGGAAAACTAAGGTGATGACAGATTGCCGAATGTCAGAGTCATGTGGTGTTTCTTGGTATTATATCAAGTAACTGCTCCCAGTCTTCAGCACAGTAAATCTACTGTCCAAATAGCTGTGAACTTAGTTTCAGCTAAGTAAAATGGAGACTATAGTACACTTTCAGAGGAGGAAGAACTTGAAAAAGAAATGTATTCTCAAACTCTGTTCCTTTGGTTATTGACTCTATTAGTTTCCTGAGGCTGCTACAACAAATTACCACAAAATGGGTGGCTTACAACAATAGAAATGTAATTTTCTCAGTCCTAGAAACCAGAAATCCAAAATCAAGGGATCAGCAGGGCCACACTCCCTCTAGAGGCTCTAGGGCCACACTCTGCCTCCTCCAGTTTCTGGTGGCTGTCAGCATTTCTATGACTGCATGTCTCCAATCTCTGACTCTGTCTTCGCCTGGCCTTCTCCTCTGTTGTCCGTGTCAGTCTACCTCTGTGCACCTTTTAATGGATTTCGGGCCCACGTGGATAATCCAGGATAATCTTATCTTGAGATCCTTAACTTAACAACATCTACAAAGACCCTTTCTCCAAACAAGATCACATTCACAGGTTCTGGGGATTAGGACATAGACACACATTTGGGAGGCTACCATTCAACCTGCTACATTAATTCACATTTTAAAAAAACAAGAAGAAGAAAGAAAGAAAGAAAACCCTAACTTGTTCTTGATCACCATAATATCCGACAGCTATTATGTTCTTTTCTATTTCCAAGAAGAATCATAATCTATATGACATTAAAATTGATCTTTGTAACACTTTGCTACCATTTTAGGTAATAGTATCCTATTCTCTTAAATCACATGCCTCTACTTACTCTAATAATGTAATCTTTTCTATTACTAGGGACATGTGGGTGTGCCAGGACTAAGAGGTGCCACTGGACAACAAGGACCCCCAGTATGTTTTGAAAGCATTATTTCTAAAATTAACATTAATATAACTTATTTGGTTTCTGCTTCATATGTGATTTTTATTTTGGTTTCTACTAAAGGGCGAGCCAGGTGACCAGGGTGAACAAGGACTAAAAGGAGAGAGAGGATCTGAAGTAAGTTTAAATTATTTAAGACAATTTGAGATTTATAGTTAGCAGTTTTAGAAAGCAGGAGCACAAGAAGTTGCTATTTATTATAATTCAAATTATGTAGAATATGGATCACTGTAGGTCTCTAAATAAGGTGTTTTTCAATAATTATGCTAATACAAAATTATTGATTGAGTCCTTTGTTTTGACTATCATCCAAATTTTTCTTTACCAGAAGCCTATTCTGGCTTTGTGAAAATTGCCTAAGTTGTCTCAAATTAATAATATGTTCTTGAGGTTTCAAGCAGAAATACCAACAAGACTTTAAACTAATATTATAAGGTAAAGAAACATATCAGTCAAACCTATATGATTGTTGTAGAAAGTATTAAAGAAAAAAATCATTAAATGATAATTGTTAAAGCATGGTAAGGAAGACTTGGTTTACGACCATTGCAATGGGTATAGTGCCCACTGCAATGGGATTTTGCAGCGGGGAGGAGAGATTGGACTCCGCTCCAAATATAACATGGGCAAGTAGGAATTCATAACAAAGGAAGAGATTGAGTATGAGTGAATGGAAAATTACTTAAGAGGAAACACCAGGGGCAAGGGGAATTTTGGTTAAACCAACCTAACAAGATTTTTGCTGAAGACAGGCCAAGTTCATCAGACATCAACTGCAGGATAATCAGACATCAGCTGGGGGATGGTAGAGGATGAGGAATCCAATTAGATATCAAATATCAAGAGTGATCAGATATCAAGAGTGAAGGTTCTTGCCAACCTGACTTGGCAGAGTTTGTTGCTAAAACTGGATTTTACAAGGAAGTACATGGAGGGCCTAGAAGATTCAGAAGCCTGACTAAAGTTCAACCAATTAAAGAATCATTGTCATAAGAGTGGAAAAAGTTGTTTATGTGACACAGACTCATAATTGGTTTAAAAGATGTTTTTTCATAAGGCAAATCAAGTATCTGTCAAGCAAACTAAAAATCTGTTGGTTTACTGAATTTAGTCTTCTCTTTCCATGTGGCCAGATAGACATTTCCTCAATCTTACATAGCAAGCGGCTTTGTCATGTACACCTTCAATTCATTACTGCCCTGTTTTTCAGGCATTCTGACTTCACATGCTGTTGATTTCAGATTAAATTCTTAAGAAAGTGTGCTCTAGAGTTAATAATAAATTAGATGAGAATAGATAAAAAGTGGCAAATTTGAGATTGTGTTTCTCCTGATTTGTTAAGCAGTCTTCACCCATACTTGTGTTTTCCACTTATGGGAGTAAGTAATAAAATGGGGTTGAATCAATTATGTTAAATAAGCATTCACTTACCTAGAACCCATTTTGAATAGCCTTGGCATCTATTCAGTCACTTTCTGTTAGGTTCTCTAATAAATAATATTAATAAATAAAAATATCCTATCAAAGATAATCCTAAACAAGAAAAAAAGCAGAGAAAGAAGATAGTTAACTCATTCACTTGAATTTTTAATATCCAAATTGGAAAAAGTCATGGAAAACATTGGAAACCTGGAACACTGCTACTGCTGTCATGCTCATATTTGCAATAAGTGCCTAAGGATGCAAGTGCTATCCGGCATTTGATCCTAAAATGTCTACTTTTTTACAATTAATGTTTTCATATTTACAGGTTTTCTTTTTCCATCTTGAGAGATCTCAGGAATAAGAATTTTCTGATGCTTATTAGCATATGTTAAAATTATGCTGATGAATATCAAACATTCTTACTAGTCAACTGCCTCTCTAGCCTACATGGTCAGCTCTGCATATTGGAGCTGAAAGATGCTAAGAAGCCATAGTTTAATTTCTGTATAATCCAGGTGAGCTAGTTCTTTCCTACTTTGGGGAATACTGGCATACAACCCAAGGACACATTAAAAAGCCTCTTAGAATTTAAAAAAGTATTAATTGCTATAAGAATAACGACTGACTGTGTATTATTCACTAGGGACACCTTCAGTGGCCAGATGGGTCCTGTCCAATTGCTGTCATCTTGTTTTTGCAAAGCTTTAAATTTATTTTTTAGATTGGAAATGGCCCTTTAAAATCATCTGGATAACCCTCTCAATTTTCAGACGAAGAAATTTAAATCCCAGATAGATTATGAGTTACCTAAAATCACAGAACCATTTAGCAACAGAAGCAATACTAGAAACTTTATTTCCTAGCTCCTGTTATTATGCAGAAGCCTATTACTTATAATCTTTTAAAAATTAAGTAAAATATGATTAATTTAACGTAACCATTCAATTCATTCATTGGACATAAGGCTGTGGGCAGCTGTAAAGAAAAAGTTAGAGCAAGTCAAAACCAATTGCAGAACCACTATATTTTTAAAAAGATTTATAATGCAAATGTGAGCAAACTGTCCTATAATGACTCTCAAAGACCAAAACTCAAGCCAAAACCTTTTTTCTCCCAAAACAAAATTCCAGATTTCAATGAATTGAAATTTCTTGGTTAAAAAAGAGAAAATCATTTTTGCTTAACTTTCTAAATCTTTTTGCTTTATAAAGCTGCCTTCTCAAAGAGTATTAGAACTAGTGAAGTATCTAGGTAACTGTCCTTCAGCCTCATTTAAACAAAAAATAACAAGGGTTTGGATTGATATTGCATATTAAAAAGTATTTCCCTTATCAAAAGAATTAGATTGCTTTCTCTAGTAGTCTGTGAGCCAGTATAGTCTCAACGAACGGAAGCCTTTTAAAATGGATCCGATTTCAAATGGGCCACTATACATATTTTTTAGTGCTACCCAGGCAAAAAAGAAAGCACAATTTTATATGTACTGTATATCTAATCCATTGACTGCCTTTAACTCCATTCACTCAAATATCCTACATTTGATTAGAGTTTTCTCCATTCGCTCACTTCTCAAATTTGGAGTTACAGATAGTAGGGAAGATGGGTGGAAAATAAGTTCAGTTTTCAGTCATCATCTGTTCACACTAGTGTCCCCTGAAATGCACATCATCCCTTTTGGCCCGCAGTTGCTATCATCACACCGTGTTGGCATCTACCTTGGCCCTCCTGGCAGAAGTACTTTGTCCTATGCTGGCATGTGCAGCTATTTTCTCATCTCAGGTACAAGACTTCCTCAGGCCTCTAACGGCCATCTTCTTCTGTTCTTGGTCACATATAAATAACATTCTCTGCTCCCCACACCATACAGGCTTCTTGGAGGACTCAGAAAGGCATTCTTAAGCCCACTGTTCTACACATCTCATGCAGAGATTTTTACTCTAATTATGACACTCAGTATACTTTATGTGGACTTCTCAATGAGGATTTTAGTCTTCCTAGGCATCACCTCTGCACCCAGATCCCCAAACTTATCTGAGAGCACAAGTGTTTCTCTCTACCCTTTGAAAGACTCAAGAGCAGGCAGGGCATGGTGGCTCACATCTGTAATTCCAGCACTTTGAGAGGCCGAGGTGAGCACATCACCCAAGGTCAGGAGTTTGAGACCAGTCTGGCCAACATGGCAAAATTCTGTCTCTACTAAAAATACAAAAATTAGCCATGTGTGATGGCGCATGCCTGTGATCCCAGCCACTTGGAAAGCTGAGGCAGGAGAATCATTTGAACCTGGAAGGTGGAGGTTGCTGTGAGCTGAGACCATGCCACTGCACTCTAGCCTGGGTGTCAGAGTAAGACTCTGTCTCAAAAAAAAAGGGAAAAAGAAAGGCTCAAGGACAGCATTAGGGACAAAGCGTTCTTTTCAGAGATCGCTATCAGTATCTAATAGTCTTGCTTCTCGTTTGCTGCTGCTTTTCTTTTTCCCTGACTTGAGGATATTTATTCCCTTATGTGAGAAAAACTGTTACTTTATTATTTTAAATCTATTCTTTACAGCATAATTTTATTATTTGAGTACTTTCTAACAAACCTTGGTTTTTAACTTAAAGATAGACTTTTAATATTTAGGACTCAGGCTTTTGTATTTAAAAAACATGATTTTGAAAGTGAAAATATATTTTTTTCAAACTGTTACCTCTATTATGAGTTTTGCTGGACTATTTTGAAATTCATAAGCCAAGGAAAAGTCTATTTTGAAAATCAAAAGTATAGAACAGATATATCTCTTTGCATAAAAAGAAATACTGTAAAGGAAAAATACAATGATTAACATAATTGCATATTATCATGACTCATATGCTATTTAATAAGTGTTATTTAAGATGACTGAAATTACAACTTTTTTCTAATATTTAAAGGAGTCTTTGTTTATTTTACTTTTTTATTGTGTTAGGAAAGACATATTTTACTTATAGGGATCGTATGCTCTAGAAATGTGCATATTTTAATTAAACCTAGGTCACCAACTGTCCCACTTTCTGATTTCCTCATTTTTAGAAACATTTTGCATTAGTGACTTCTAAGACTAGTACAAGTTTTCAAAGTTGAAAGTACAACCCACAATCCTTATATCTTTCTGTTATCAAATCCTTAAAAATTTAGATTTTTATCTCTTAGAGAAGATCCTCTTTGTCTCTGTGACAACATATACTATTTCTTCATAAAATGTTTAAGCTCATTGTCAAAAAACATAACATGTCTTAAAGTTGTTTCTTTGTTATTGTTGTTAAACTGAATCTTTAGCACAATTTGTCTTCAAAATTGAATAACTTAACATCTTATTTTAGTGGGATTATCCTGTTTATGAGAACTTCTGATGATTTCTGAGAAATGTGTCTGGTAATGACAATGTGATTGTTTTTCTTATTTGTGAACCAAATCACTCTTTTCACATTTTCTTCTTTAAATACTTTTAGAATATCATCAGAACAATGGCATGATTTGCAAAAGCAAAGTTCCTAACTATCCTGGCAGAGCTATTACTGCTGAATCAATTATGACTTAAAACATCTCACACATTGAAAAACAAACAGTTCCGTGGGAAATAAATATCTTTTCCTTGAATCACAAGTATGCTCTTCTCTGTTCTTCCAGAGAAGCACATTTTAGGCTATCAGTTCATGTTCCTCTTACCACACTATAAGTGCCTTGCAAGGAGGAACTTTGCCTTTGCCTTCCAAGCACGTAACAGAGTCCCTGATACATGATACTCAATAAATGTTTACTGAATTGAGTAAGTTAGTGGCCATTTTCAAAAGGAGGTCAAGGCCCTTCCTGAAATAGGGACATTTATTAAATAATCTTTTCAGTTCCTTTTAGAAGTACGATTTAAATTCTTAAATCATATAATTTAGAGCTGCAAGGAAATTCCTAGATGATCTTGTCAAAGTTTCTCATTTTCAGATGAAGAAGCTGACTCCCAGGAAAATTAAATGGCCATCCCCATGATATACAACTAGTTTGTGCTAGTTCTTGCTGCGCATCCAGGTCTCAGTGTTCTTTTCTATGGCTTCAGTTTAAGTAAGTTTATTATAGTCCATTGACAGCTGTTCTTTCCATTTTTAGGGTCATAAGGGGAAAAAAGGAGCTCCTGGTCCTTCTGGAAAACCTGGGATTCCTGTAAGTAACAGGACTCTTTTATCTTTCTTGCTTTCTAAATGGAACTGGCAAGTTTAGCAAGCAGAAGAGTTTGGGGCCAATTGTGTCATCATGTTGGATAAATCAGATTGTCTTTTTAAAAAAAATTAAACCCATGCTGGAACACGGAGGGAACAAAATATAACCATTAACTTAAAACCAAACTTACTGTTTAAATATAAGTCCCTGCAGTTGGAGGATGCTATTCTCCTGAAGCCCTCCCTGTTATGAAGCCCTCCCTATGGACTCATGCTTCTGACAGTGAACCACTGAAAAACAGGGAACTTAGAATCATAACATGAATGGTGACAAAGGTCAGAGATCTTCAAGCATAATTAAAATGACATGAGCTAGATTTTAATTAGAGGACTCAGCCTCTCATTCTCTAGTCAAATAAAAAGTCTTTAAAAAATGTTAATCTTTTCATCAAAGACAAAGATCAATTTTTACCTTGCCATCAATTTCCTCTTCTAGCCAGGCAGATATATATAGACTGTTTAGCAAAGACTTCTGATTTCTCCTAGCCAAGGATTAGATGACTGCTTTGGGTGACCTCTATTGCTTTGAAAAAAAAAAATGAGAGAAAATGAATATAAATTATAAGCACACTCAGATCAGAGATCCTTACATATAAAATTCAGTTGCCCAAGGGTAGAAACAAAATGTTCAGACCTTGCTTCAGTCATATAATTATCTGATTCAAAGTGGCAGCTAAAAAGCCATAATTTATTTATTGGGAAAATAACACAATTCAAGGTTTGGCAAATGGGGAATGATAGCCTGTATCCTAAGCTGACAAGTGCATATAGCTAACCTTTTCTCCACAGTTATATAAAATATTGGTTGACACAATGAGAAATAGCAGGGAATTACACTAAGGCCCATTAAGTTACACAGTAAATTGCTGATTATCTTGGCATTTTTGTTTGGGGAACTTTTAAAGACTTTTAAACTTTTAAAGGTATCTGTTGAATCCAAATAGTAAATTGTTAAAGAATCCAGGAAACAGGAAAATTTGTCCTAAAGCAGAATATGAAAATGTTAACTTCCCCAATTCAATAAATAAAAAAGTGTTTGTCATCTTAACATCTTTTCAGCATATCTACAATCCAAATAATTTTTAATTATCAAGGGACTTCAAGGCCCACCTGGACCAAAAGGCATACAAGGATACCATGGAGGAGATGGCATTTCAGGAAACCCTGGAAAAGTTGGGTCACCAGGAAAACAGGGACTTCCTGTGAGTAGTATGGATATCTCTTTGCTTATTATTTCTTATGTATGTGTCTCCTTGCTGACCATAGATATTTTGGCTATTTTAGTTTTGGCATTGGCTCTGATTAATCAATTCATTTCTTTAATAGTTATTTTTCAGTTGCATATAGGATTTCCAGGAAATGTCAATAGTTACATTCTCTTCAGTATTTTATATCTACTAACTCATGATATTAATATTTCCTGCCATTTTAAAAATATAAAAGCTGTTAAAGAAGAACTATAAAGAAACAAAAATTTAAGAACTACACAACCTGGCTGTACTTTGAGTTTATCAAATGTTTTAAGCCACCTTTGGAACATTTAGGCCTGGACAGTAACTCAAGGCAGGTTCTTTGAAAAATCATTTTCCCTTTACTTTTATATCCTCAGTATTTTACAAGAATTGTGTGAATATTTTCTCTATGTTCATCTAATTCACTCATTGTGATAGGTCCATCAGCTGTTTCTCTTCTAACTGATGTGTAGTTCTTCACGCTATATATTAACTATATTTTAACTACCAGAAGAACTTTTGGTAGAATAGCAAATCCATGTCTAAAATATGCATCTATTCCTGTGAGGACGATCACAGCTAGCTCTAACTGGTCCCCTAAGGAGCATTGCTGTGTTGGGAGCTCAGTGTTAGCCTCTACTTTTGGCAGGTTTGGCAGTCACCAGGGGTGGTAGCCAAATCAGCCTTGGTGAAGAAAAGTCCACATTGTTGGATTTGTGCCAGTGGGCCCATTGAGCAACCACCATGATTATTATGGAAAAAAGTAATGTGATAATGTAAATTCCCTCTTATTTTTATGCAGATTTCTATCTTATTTATTTGATGAGAAATTTAAAAATCGTATTTTTGTTTTTGCTTAGCTATTTTCCTTCTTTCCTTCCCTAATGTCATCCTAATTAAGACATTTTTATTCCAGGTTGTTTTTATTTTAAACATTAGAAATAAACACATACTTTTAAGAATACAGTAAAACTTACCTTTTAAATTTCTATTTGGATATGACTATCTATTGATTTGTTGTTCTTTTCTTAGGTAATAAGTCAATCCTGTTGTTTATTCAAATCTAGAATGGTGCTATACCTAAACTCAAATACAAACTAATATTCTTTTTCACTACAATCAGTTATCTTATTTGTTTAAAAAATGAAATGACTTATTATTTCACTAATAAACATATAGTCAGATTCTCTGAAAATATGACTACTGCTAGGAAGCCTTAACATGGTTTCTATTTGTTTTGGAAGAAACATATCAGAGCCTCACAGCATCAGGTTAAGGGCCTAGAAAACTTAGCCAGGCTGAATTTTTAATTAAAATAAATATTGTATAGACTTTTGCTAGTAGTATCAGTCTAGTTAAAAGAGATTCATTTGCTATCCCAGTCTTAAAGGGAGTTCATGCACTGGGCTTCCATCTTGATGCTAATCTCCAGACTCACCATGTGATAGTCTTATAATGAGATTGTGAAATTTTTCAAATACAACAGTAAAACCCGTTGAATTGGTCTGAGAGTCTATATTTTTGTGGATTAAGTTTTACTGGGAAATGTTATAGTGAATCTTTTCCTATTGCTTTTAGTAAGATTTTTGAGAATTCAAACAAGGAAAACCACATGTGAAAATATGTCATATTTGTTGCTGCTATACACAAGTATAATCATGGAGGTGGGGTGGATGGACCCAATAGTTTATAAGGCTAAATAGCAAATTGTAAGTACTAGTAGTAGTAAATACATTTATTTAATAATGCATTATTAGTAATTAACTTATTAATTAATAGGATCAGGAAGTCATTTGTTCTCAGGCTAAAATACTGCTAATCCAGATATTAATTCCCTATGTGGATAATAGAAACCAGTATCCTACATATGAGTTTAAGAAAAATTTCAGCTGTTCTATTTATGAGTTACTCATCAGAACATTAGTGACACATCAAAGTCATTAATTACTTTTTACTTAGGTCATTTAATGGTTCATTGTGACAAATAACTTCTTTATAGCAATATGTAATACCTAGAGGTCCCTCAAGAAGGACTGAAAATTCCGTGGAATGAAAACATTGATATAGATTATAAAATTATGGGCCATTTTCTCTTGAGATCAGATATTGTGGAAATCTGAATGGCCTGTTTACACATTTTGTCTGTGCTTTCTGGACCTGCTAGGTAGCCTAGTCTCAATATATGCCATTTTTATCTAGGAAAATTGTAGTATGGCACTGATTATCTGTTGCTTGTTTCTAGCAGGAAAATAGACATTTTCTAACAACTCTACATTTTTCTTCAATATTGAGGTAATACTTAAAGGACAGTAATTCAATGGCTAAGAGAAAACCAATACAAAAAAATACTGAATTAACACAGATAAAATGTTGATTTCATTCAATGCCACTCTAAACCTTATTCCTAGAATCTGTCACACTAGTTTTATTTGCTGTGTAGGCAAAGGCTCATTTCTGAAATCAAAACCCTGGCTCTATCTAGAATACACAAGAATGAGGGGGTCTTAAGGCCAGATAATGAGGCTGTTAGCATTCTAGAACCCAATTAGGACTTTGGGATATTAGCCAAACCTGTTTGGTTTAAACAAAAATCTACTCTAGCTAACCTAAGCAGAAAACAAATTATAAGATAGAAATTGGGTTGCTTAGAGAATCAGCTAAAAAGCTTGAAATCCAGGGTCAAAAAACAGTCTGAAATTAAGGATTTCTCACAACAGAACACCCCAGGCAAGAAGTAGTCTAGTTAGGATGCCACCAATGACATTGGCACCAGTCAACACCATTGGAATCTCGGTGCCAATGCTACTGTGCTATGAATAATTTCTAAACTGTCATACCTCTTCATGCCACTTTTCAAGATTCAAAGACCTGAATGAGATTGTCTAGTAATTTGACCTATATCACCTACCAGAGTCCTGGATGCCAGAGGAGGCAAAAAAAAAGTCTTTTGACTTTGGCTTCTTTTATTTTTAGGGTTTTCTACTCCCTCTGTTTGTCCTTTACCTTAGGTACAGAGTTGTTAGGATAATCATATTAATGATTTTATGGCATATTATTAACCTTCAGTTTTTGCATGGACCTACTCTTAGGCTGACTTCCTTTCATCCCCACTCTCATTGCCGTCTCCCTAAGATAGCCCACTATTTTGTAGGTTTTAATGTATATTTTTATCTGTTATATGTTTTTCCAAAAATATACTACTGGTATTTATGCCTGTCTTTAATTATGGAAATGATATTAGGCCATTCTGCATCTTATTTTTTTCACTTACAACTGGGATTTAAAGATACATTCATATTGCTATAGGTATACCAGCTCTTTCTCTTCTGACTGACTATAATTCATGCTATGTATCAACTACACAAGAACTTTTGGTAGAATAGCAAATCCATATCTAGAATATGTGTCTACTCCTATGAGGACAATTCCAGCTATTACAGCTCCAACTAATCTCCTAGGGAGCATTGCTCAGTGTTGGCCTCTACTTTTAGCAGGTTTGGCAGTCACCAGGGGTGGTAGCCAGATCAACCATGGTGAAGAAAAGTCCACATGGTTGGATTTGTGCCAATGAGCCCATTGAGCAACCTTATGATTGTTACGGGAAAATGTTGACTGATATCCACTCAAGGTCCATCTTGTTTACCTGATTATTGAGAGCCTACTCTATGGAGGATGCTCTCTGTTAAATATTTACATGGAATATAATTATCTCCATATTGATTCCATTTTGAGAGGTTCATCTAAATTTATCTTCCTCAGACCTCCTTATCATTAGTCTTTCAAACCCATCATTTCCAAGTGCCTGGCCAGCTGGCCAACCTGTTATCCACTGCTCTCTGAATTAGTGTAGATCCACAGTTCTAGACATCTCTCCTTCTAACTATATTGCCTCAAGTTCTACTTACTAGAAAGAGTTCGCTTTACTAACATCTTTCAAGCTGTAATGCAGCCTGCAACTATACGCTTCTGGCTGATGCTGACAATCAATGCAGATGTATCCATAAATCAGGCCTGAGCTTTTTCCTCCTTCATTAACTGATAAAGGGAATTCTCTAGGAAAGCTGAAGGAGCAATGTCAAAGCAATGGGAACAGGTGTCATGGAAATCTGAATTGCCTGCTTACACATTTTGTCTGTGCTTTCTAGACCTGCTAGGGCCACGTTTCAATACATGCCATTTTGATTTAAGAGTAGAATGTTGGGGTATACATTCAATTTTGCAGTTCAGTGGATTAGATTATCACCCAGTTCATAATGTGCAAAACAGAGAACATAGCCATTTCGCATTTCAGGTTCATTCATTCAGTTTCAACCAGAGCAAGCTCAGAGCTGCATTCCAAATGGTAAATTGCATTTGACAGAGAGGGCATGGCCTATGTCCAAAATCTTACAGATACAAGCAGGGTTTCTCTTATGGGAGATTATCAAAGGACCCATATAGCATCTCTACCAGTTACAGAGCCTTCTGATATAATTAGAGTTGCTCAGTTATGAGGTACAAATATTAATAGCATTGTAATTTACACCCTGAATCTGCTACAGAGCCTTTTCTTACTTCAGGGTCCACTCAAAACTAGCAACCTGGCAAAAGACATGAATAGACATTTCTCCAAAGAAGATTTATAAGTGATCAGTAATCCCATGGAAAGATGTACAGCATCGCTACCATTAGGGAAATACAAATCAAAACCAAAATGAGATATCACTTCACACATGTTAGGATGCTATTATAAGACAAAAACAAACAAACAAAAACAGAAAATAACAAGTGTTGGCAAGATGTCAGAGAAATTAGAACACAGTCATGTTACCGCTGGAAATGTAAAATGACACAATACTGTAAAAACCAATATGGTAGTTCCTCAGAAAATTAAATATTGAATTACCATTAATCCAGCAAGTCCACTTCTGGGTATATATGCAAAAGAACTGAAAGCAGGGATGTAAAAGATTTTTAAAAATAAATTTTATTGTATGAATTGAAGATATGCAATAAGAATATATAGGATACCCATAGATAGTAAAAAGACTACTAGAGTGAATCAAATTAACATATTCATCATTAAAGATATTTTTACACCAATGTTCATAGCAGCATTATTCATAATAGCAAGTTAGTAGAAACCACCCAAATGTCTATCAATTATTGAATGAATAAACAAATTGTGACATGCAATGGAATATTTTTCAGCCTTAAAAAGGAATGAAAGTCTGACACACTAAAATGTGGATGAGACTTGAAGAACATTATGCTAAATTAAACAAATCAGACACAAAAGATGAATATTGTGATCTCACTTATATGAGAAATCTATGATACTGGCAAACCCCAAAACTGGGGCTTAGTCAGGAAGGGTTCTTGTCTTCAAGGAATATAGGAAATAATTCAGGAGGGAGTTGACAGAGTAAAGTGAAGGCAAAGAGTATTAGTTCATTCTTGCACTGCTGTAAAGAAATACCTGAGACTGGGTAATTTATAAAGAACAGAGGTTTAATTGACTTACAGTTCTTCAGGCTTTACAGGAAGCATGATGCTGGCATCTATTCAGCTTTTAGGGAGGCTAGAAGGTGAAGTGGGGGCAGACACATCACATGGTGAATGTAGGAACAAGCAAGAGAGAGAAAGAAAGAGTGAGAGTGGAAGGGGTGTTGCCATGTATTTTTAAATAACCACATATTGTGAGAACTCACTATCATAAAAACAGCACCAAGCCATGAGGGATCCAACCCCATGATCCAAACAACTCCCCCCCGGGCCCCACCTCCTGCTTTAGGGATTACGATTCAACATGAGATTTGGGCAGGGACAGATATCCAAACTATATTACAAAGCAAGTTTCTCAGAGCCACAGAGTATAGGAAAATAGCTCTTGCATAGATAGAGCAGGGCTAACTCATAAGCAGAGTATCCCTCATAGATTGCTGGCTAGCTTGCTTTATAGCTATTCCTTGATTATATGTTAAATAAGGGACAAGCTATTCATGAATTTTCTAAAAAGGGGATGGGGCATTCCCAGCACCAAGCAAGGGTTTCCCTCTGCTCTTAAACCATTGAAGGTAACTTCCAAGTATTGACATGGCATTTTTCAACTATCATGGTGCTGGTAGGAGTGTCTTTTAGCATGCTAATAATTTATAATTAGTGTATAATGAGCACTGAGGGCAACTAGAATTCACTTTTTTCACTATTTTGGTTTAAGCTGGTTTTGGTCAGTTTCTTTACTGTACCCTATTTTAACCAGATCCTGTTTTGATCACCAGGGTCATAACCAGTGCTTGGAAAACAAGTCCTGCTGACCTCCTACCTCACCTAGAATAATCAAATTCAGAGAGACAGAAAGTAGAATGGGGCTGCCAGGGTTTGGTGGAAGGGGTAATGGAGAGTTATTGTTTAATGAGTGTAGAGTTTCAGTTCAGGAAAATAAAAAGTTCTGTAGATAAATGGTAGTGACAGTTGTACAGCAATGTAAATGTACTAGTGCCCCTGAAATGCATACCTAATAATGTTTAAAATGATTTTTTAATATATATGTATTTCTTTAATAGATATAAACATATATATTTATATATTAAATGATTGTATATATAGCTCCACAATTTAAAAAAACCAGCATCCTTACAGGTTGCTCAGAAAATGGATTAGAGCAAAACACCCGAATCTGGTATAAGTTGACTCCGAAGTCACAGAGGCTCACCAGAACTATATCTCTTTTATTGTGATGGTCAGTCAGTGCAAAGTACAACAATTTATCTCTACTTTAGAGGAGGTATCCTGATGTGCCCCCAAATGATTGTTCCTGGAACTTCACCCATGAAACTGCCTTTTCAACATTATGGCAGTCAGAGGATCTTGCTTCTGACCTCCAAGCTGTCCTTGATCAAGGCCAAGCTAACTTTGGGAAGAATTTATAGTTTAACTTGAAAGCAAGGATGACAATAGTCCCACCTTAAAAGTATCCCCTTCCTTGCTCAGGGAATCAAAACTGCCTATGTACAACTAATTAAAGCCCACAAGAATAGGATTATGGGAGACACCTGAGCTCTACTAAGATGTAGGTATAGTTTCTATAATTCCTTGCTGCTCAGGAGTCATATGGCCAGAGATTACAAAATAGGTATAGTTTCTATAATCCCAACTTCTCAGGAGTTACATGGCCAGAGGTCACAAGATTTGTGACTTCCCCAATTGCTTCTATAAATAATATCACTATTATAGAACCTAAAACTGGTTTTTCTGAGATATCTTTTTGACTGACTCCACCAGACTCCTGAAACCTGACTCAACTGATCCTGTGTCCCCATCCAGAGGAAACTCAGCACACAAGGACAGTTTTCCACACTCCTGTGATTTCCCCAACCCATCAGCAGCACCAATTCCCTAGCTGCCTGCCCACCAAATTGTATATTAAAACCCTAACCTTTAAGCCGTCAGGGAGATTGATTTGAATGAACACTCCAGTTCTCCCATGTGGGCCAGCCTTGCATCAATTAAACTCTACCACAGTGCTGTAGTCTCAATGAATTTATTTTTGTCTGTGCAATAGGCAGGAAGAACCCATTAGGCCCATTTATCAGGCCCCTGAACTTTTAAATTCTATCCTCTGGTACACCTTTAGGGTGCTTGTTCTTTTCTACTCTCCAAGTCCAGTTTAATAGACCCAAATGATATTTTGTGAGTTATCCAGACTATAAAGATATCTGCTTAGTCTGTTTTGTGACAGAGAAGCAAATTGAGTTGCGTAGCACAAGGTAAGACAGGGAAGGGATACTGCTTTTCTTGCCACATGAAGACAAGAAAACTGCTTCTGATTATCTTTACTGATAAGAATGCAGATAGGAAATATTTTTGCCAGGTTAGTAGCTGCTCTTGCCAGTGGCTATATTGTTTAATAAAGATACCATATCAGAACCTTCAGCTGTAATTGTCATCATCTCCCAACCCATTAAGTTTGTAATACACTACCAGTTTCTTCAAGGTTTATCTGTTGTTTGCTATAGCCAAACACATGAGTTAAATGGATATGGAATATAGTATGAATTACTACTCCTGTATCTTTCAGGTCTTTACAGCAATAATATGTACAATTTTCCACAGGAATGGGAGTAAAATGTACAGTTTTTCACAAGAATGTATTATTACATTAGATTTATTAATGTAATAAATAATAAAGGGGACAGGAAGGGACAGTTGTAGGAACATTCATTTGTATCTTCCCATTGTACCAAAATAGTAAGCTATATAAGTTAGGAAGTTCCACTATGCTCTGAGATTGGAGGTAAGAAAAAAAGCTGAGCTTACAGTCCTTACTGGGCCCACTTGGAAAAGGAATTGGATCAAAACTCCATTTATCACTTGGCCCTCATAAGCTTCCATTCTGACCAGAGTGCCCTAATAATATTTCTTTTTTATTTCCAGGGATTGTCATCAGGTTATAGCTAGTATCTTAACAGCTGTAGAAAGGCTTGGAATTTGTCTTTTCCCAGTGTTCAGTCACCAAGTAAATGACCATAGGTCTCTCTCAAGAATACTTAGGGGATGAGTTATAACATACACCTCTGACCACATTCCAGTGTTTTTTCTCAAAGAGAACCTACCTTCTTCTCAATCAGGGGATTCTGATCTAGGAACTGGCTTGAGACTGAGAACTGAGTGAGAATTCATGAATCCCAAGCACAGGGGCTTAAGTAAAATTTATATCTATAAGACCTACAATTTTTCTACCTATATGTTAATATATTCTAGTACACTATGATATATTCATTTCCTATGGCTCCTGTGTTCAATTAACCATCTCCGCAGATCTTTGCAGGTCAAAACAGTCTGATTTCAGTCCATCCTTATAGCTTATTGTGATAATGCTCCTACCTTCTCTCTGATGGCGAAGCACTGTAACCTGGATTCTACCACTCAGGGATTCCAGTGTTCCCATATATATCAGAGAACCTAATTCCAATGATAGTTCTTAACTATGTGGTAAAGAATGTTCTTTGGGCCCTTCCAGGGGCTGTGGTTAGAGGCTAGCTGATCAGATTGCAGTAAGAATCATTTCCACATTTTCATCTTCCTGAGCTTTTGAATACCTTTCTATTATGAAGGAAGCTGTAGCATTTCAACCTCATTGACTATAGGCCACAATTGAGTCCAGGCTTCAAATTGCCAATCTACTGGACTATTAATGGTGTTCCCAGGCACTTGAGTAGGGGCTACCTCGACAAGCAAGGAAGATTGAGAGGGATTAGAGGTTCAGAGTTCTTAGTCTTGCCTATGTCTGTTCAAATGTCCCCATTTCTTGTCTTGGGGTTCTACTCTTTCTTTACCAGTGCTCTTATCTTAGCATAGAATCTAGCTAGTGAAGATGTATTAATATGCAAATTCTGCAAGCCTTACAGTGGGTTGGGTCCTCAGTCATAACTGCCTTGTGACTACAGGAGACTTTATTCCTGTTCATACCCCTTTGGTAAGGCACTGACCAACAGCTAGAGTAAAGGAGCCTGCTGGGTCATAGAGTAGGATAGAGATTGGATTTCAAAAGGCAAACATATAAAATCCAGCCAACTTGTTTAAAAATTCTCATTTATGCTTGAGTCAATATCAGCAGCCCATTCCAGTATTAGCAAATCACATTTGGTGAAAAAATCAGCCTGTTCTTTTTATATGGCCCATGAGCTAAAAATGGTTTTTACATTTTTTAATGGTAGAAAGTAAAAATCAAAAGAAGAATGTTTTGTGAAAAACATGAAATTTGAATTTTGGTATTTATAAATTATTTTATTGGGACACAGCAACAGAAATTTATTTACATATGGCTACTTTTACACTACAACAGCAGACTTGAATAGTTCACACAGAGACCGTATGGCCCATAAAGTCTAACAAATTTACTGTCTGGCCCTCTTACAGAAAATGTTGGCTGACCTCTGCTCTATTTGTACCATCACACTATTCTTATTACTATAGTTCTGTAGTATGTTCTTACATGTAGTGGGCAAGTCCCCTTTATTTAAACCTCTTTTCTTAAGGTTGATTAGCTAGTTACAGACTTTTATTCCACATAATTTGAGATTCACTTTGTTGAGTTTCTCTAAAAATAAAACAAAAACTGGAATTGTTGTTAGATTTGACTTGAATTTATAGATTTCTTTGGAGAAAATTTGTATCTTATAATTTTAGTTATCTAATATAAAAGCAGGAAATACCTATTTCTATCATTTTCTAACAGAATTTCTTCATAATAGTAATGGCAAAATTCATACAATACTTAGAACATGCCAGGTAACCTAAGTGTTTTAATGTATTAGCAAGTTTAATCCTTACAACCCTATGAGGTAGGCATAATTTTACTTCTTATTTTATAGATGCAGAAATTGAGGCACTGAGAGATTAAGTAATTTCCACAGTCACTAACTACAAAGGCGGTCTAAAACTCCATGTTGTTTGTCTTTATAAATTGGCAGTATTGCTACTCAATAAAGGCTTTGTATATTCTTATTTTTATTCTATTTTCTAGGTAGTTATTACTTATTTAAATAAACACTACTGATTTCTATCAGTTATAGTCTAATATGGCTGAATTTTTTATTTTGAATAATTTACTGTTATGATTCTATTGGGCTTTTAGGTAGATAATATCATCTTCAAATAATGGCAGATTTATCTCTTTCCTTAGATTCATTTATTTTTCTTTCCACATAAGTTGCAAGTAACCTTGAATATTATATTAAACAATAGCAGCAATCGTGCAAATTCTTCTACTGCTGCAGATGTTAGAGGGAATGCATCTAATTTGCCACGTAGGTGCAATGGCTCATACCTGTAATCCCTGGCTCTTTGGGAGACCAAGGCAGGAGGACCTCTTGAGGCCCGGAGTTCAAGACCAACCTGGGCAATATAGCAAGACCCTATCTCTACAAAACATTGTAGCATGTGCCTGAAGTTACTCAAGAGACTGAAGCATTGGATTGCTTCAGTCCAATTGGATTGCTTGAACCCAGGAGTTAGAGGCTACAGTGAAGTATGATCATGCCACTGCACTCCAGGCTGTGTAACAAAACAAGATCCTAAAAAAAAAAAAAAAAAAAGAATATTTGCTATCTGAAATCTGTATCTCCTTTGAGCTGTTGATATGGTTTGGCTCTGTATTCCCACCCAAATCTCATCTTGTAGCTCCCATAATTCCGACGTGTTACGGGAGGGACCTAGTAGGAGATGAGTGAATTATGCTATCCCCGTGATAGTAAATGGGTCTCACGAGATCTGATGGTTTTAAAAATGGGAGTTACCCTGTACCAGCTCTCTTTTTGTCTCCCTAACCATATGGAACTGTAATAAACCTTTTTCTTTTGTAAATTGTTCAGTCTCGGGTATGTCATTATTATCAGCAGCATGAAAATGGACTAATACACCTGTCCTATCCTTTTGTTCTTCTTATTTCCTAATTTCCTTTGGATGACCAAAGTGTCTGCTGCTGGCTTAAAAATTACTTCTTTTGTTGTTCCTTTTGTGCAGTTTTGCTGAACGTAATAACCAAATGTGTATTTATTTAAATCTATTTATTTGTTTAACATATCACTATCTGTATCTTCCCTCCAACAAAACAAATACTTTCACATATTCTCATGTCCCTTTGTTTTTATAGACCACCCCTCTCCTTCATCATGTTTGTATTTTGCCTCAATTTTTTACTTTTAGTCTTTATGCATTTACTTTCTTTTTATTTCTGTTATTTCTAGCCTCTTTTTAAAATAGTAAACTTAATAAAGCTATTTGATAACCATTACTTTCTCCTTTGCAGAATCTCCTGAATTTGTTTCTGTTATTTCAATGTTTTCTCCAAAAATTATTTTAATATAGGTCTTTGTGAGGCAAACCTTCTGATGTCTTGAATATGAATATTACCCCCTCATATTTATATGACATGTTCAATATTGTACTGGAAATTTGAGTCAATTCAGTGAGGTTCTAGCCAGTGTAATAATAAGAAATAAAAGATGTCTAGTTTGGAATAGAAGTAAAACTGTCTTTATTTGCAGACAACATGATTATCTACATAGAATATCCGAAATCTACAGAAAACTGAGTTTAGCAAAGTTGCAAGATGGAAGATTAATATACAAAAATTAATTGTATTTCTATGTACTATCAATTAACAATCAGAAATTGAAAATTTGAAAATTTGAAAGCAGTGCTATTTACAGTAGTGTCAGAGTGTGAAATATTAGGGGTAATTCTGACCAAAAAAAAGACTGCAAACCTATATACTAAAAACTATAAAATATCACCGAGGGAAATTACAGAAGTCCTAAATAAACAGTTTATATACTATTTATTGGATCATAAGACTATATTGGTTTTTTTTGTTTTTTGTTTTTTTTTTGAGGTGGAGTTTTGCTCTGTCACCCAGGCTGGAGTGCAGTGGCAGGATCTCAGCTCACTACAACCTCCACCACCTGAGTTCAAGTGATTCTCCTGCCTCAGCCTCCAAGTAACTAGAATTACAGGTGCATGCCACCACGCACAGCTAAAATTTTTAGTAGAGACCAGGTCACTATGTTGGCCAGGCTGGTCTCTAACTCCTGACCTTATAATCCACCCACCTGGGCCTCTCAAGGTGCTAAGATTGCAGGCGTTAGCCACTGCACCCGGCCTCTATATTGTTAAGATATCAATTATCTTATATATTGGTAATATCTAAAAATGTTAAATATATTTCTAACATATAACCCAGCCATTCTATTCCTAGACAAGATAAATGAAAGCATATATTCACACAAAAACTTGCACATGAATGGTCATAGCAGCTTTCTTTGTAATAGCCCAAAACTGGAAACAAATCAAACATCCATCAAAAAGTGAATGGCTAAATAAATTCTAGTACATGTGTGCAATGAAATGTTAGTCTTAGTAAAAAAGAATGATATACATACCACAGCATGGATGAATCTCAGAGTAATTATACGAGTAGGGGAAAAAAACAGAGAAAGGATACATGCTGTTTGGTTCCACTTACATAAAATTCTAGAAATCTCAAAGTAATATGTACTGGCAAAAAGCAAATCAGGGGTTTTCAGGAGATAGGAGTGCATGTGGGAGGTGTGGAAAGGAGGGCTTACAAAAGAATAGGAAAAACTTCTAGGGGTAGTGAATATTTTATCTTGATAGTGGTGATGGTTTAATAGGTATATTTATTATGCCAGTTTATCAAATTATATACTTTGAAGTTTACTTCATGTCAGTTATACTCAGTGAAATGGATATATAGAGATAAATATCTTGTCTACATATATATATATATTCATATGTTATATGAATGGGGAGGAGGAGAGAGATGACACTGAAAGATAACTGGAGTTAGTAAATTGGGAATAATAATTGTAGGTGGAAAAGCAGGAAAGAAACATTTTAGGCAGAGACAACAGCATATACAAAGCTAGGAAGAACAGGATGTGCTTAAAGAATCAAAAAAAGTAAACTAGTTATTCTAGTTAGCAAAAAAAGAAAGAAAAAAAAATCAAATACAAATATGACTAAAGTTTGGTGAGCAAGATGTAGAGTAATATGGTTTGATGCTGTTGAGGTATGCAATTACCATATCATGGAGGCTATTGAAGGACATATTAAGGTAATTGAGCATTATCTAAAGAGAGTAGACTCCACTGAGGTTTAAGATCAGGAGAGACATTATCTGATTTTATATTTGTAATGGATTCCCTCTGGCTTCAATATAGTAAATTGATTAGAAGGTGACAAGACAAGATGCAGGAGACTAATGAGACTATTTATTGCAGTACTCCAGGCTACAGGTGTTCTTGGTTTGAACTAGACTGATGAAGTGTAAATATATAGAAGTGGATGGATTTAGGCAGTATTTAGGATGTAGCTTTAATAGGACTTGACATTTGATTGTGAGACATAAGGGAGGGGAGATAGCAAGGGTGACTTCAAAATTTCTAACTTGCACAGGTTTCCAACTTAATACCTTGTGATGCCTGCCCATCACTGAAAAAGCAAATATTATATAGGAGGCCTAATATTTTTTTTTTTTTGAGACAGAGTCTCGCTCTCTCGCCAGGCACCAGGCTGGAGTGCAGTGGCGTGATCTCGACTCACTGCAACCTCCGCCTCCCAGATTCAAGCAATTCTCTGCCTCAGCCAGGAGGCCTAAATTTTATGGGCAAGATTATGACATGCAAGTGGAGATATTAAGTCAGCAATTAAATATTCTCAGCTGGAGCTGAGAAAGGATGTCACATATAAATTTGAGAGTCATCAGCATATACATAATGTTTCCGTCAGAGTCCTGTTAGGAAGCAGATGCTTAATTGGAATTTTGAGGAAACTACCTGCAGAAATGTAGACAGGGTGAAAAGAGTCAACAAAGGGTGCAGGGAAACCCAGAGACTATCAACAGTAGGAAGTCATTACTGTCCTTACAGCTGAAAGGGTAAAGGGAAGAAATGATATTATTAGAATCAAGTTGAGATCAGAAACTTGGAAAAGAGGTATCTGACAGGAGCTATAGTTGAGATTAATCTGGCCACTGACAGAATGCCAAAGACTGGAGGAAATGGGAGAAATAAATATATTCCTTTTCTCTCCTCTCACTTTTCAGTATCCTAGTGGTGCATCACATTGGCCAATCCCAACTGGAAGCCAGGGGGCAGGAGAATCCCAGTGATGCAGTCCATTGAAAGTCAGATTTCCAGGACAAGTTGCAAGATAGAGAAGGTGGGGGTAAATGGATCTGGGGAGCAAATGAAAGAAAACAAACACAAATTTTGTTAAATAAACAATGGGAAGGAGGTCCAGAACCAAGCTGTGAGGAGCTCTAACATTTAAAAGTCAGATAAAGGAGGAAAAAGACTGAAAGGCATGATTATAATAGGTAAGAAAAAATGAATGCGATGTCATGGAGATTTAAGAAAGCATATTTCAAAAAGGAGAATGTCATCAACATATCTAATAATCTTGAAAAACTGTGTTGGACACTTGTATTAATAATTTTTTGGGTTTTTTGTGGGGGTTTGTCACTTGAAGCAAGGATGTATGCTCTGACCTAGGCCTGATCAATTAGTTATATTCACCTTCATATGGGGAGTTAGTGATACACAGAGGCGGAGACAGTGGAGAATCTGTTCTGGTGGCAGTGGCGGTAACATCAGCAGCTCCCAGTTTCCAGGGATGACAGTGGCATCAGTAATAGTGTTCAATGTCCAGCAGCAGATGTAGTACATGCTATAGTGTCCAAATTCTGGCTTCCTGACATCACTTTAATTCTGCCCATTTCCAAACCTGATTCTCCAGGTTTACATGTGACTATATGAGCTACCAAATGTGTTTTCAATGTCTTTTCTGCTGTTGTTATCCAGAATTAGTTTCTGGTATTTGCAAGTAAAGACTCTCACTAGTACATAGATCTAATAAAGTGAAATTATGACCATGTATTTTAATAAATGGAGGTCATAGTAACTTTAGCAAGGAATCTTGTCAGGTTGGGGGAAGGAGTAGGATTGGAGTTCTTGAGGAGAGAGTGAACAGTGAGAAAATCAGGACATTCAAACCACTTAATGGAGAAGTTTGGTTCTGCAGGAGAAAATAGGGCAATGACCAGACAATAAACTTAAAGTAAAAAGTTATTTTTAAATGAGAGAATCCTGACCACATTTACATGTTCATCAGAAAGACCTAGCAGATATGGAGAAGTCGAAGACATAGTCAAGAGAAGGGAAAATCTGAGTATGAATTAGGCAACAAAACCTGCATATTCTAGCTCCACTTCCTAAATTACTCTAATTGGGAACCATTAAAAAAAAAAAAACAAACCAGTCCTGAGCCACAGAACAGATTCTGTCCCTTTATGTATGACTGGTACAGAAAGCTGATTGTACTTTGAAAGAAACAAATGAATTACAGTTATGTTAGATACTGCTCCAATATACCTCCTCGGGTCATGAAGTTGAATGCTAATATTGCGATTAGTAAGCAATTAGCTACCAGATGATAAGTCATCATCTGCTACTTTTCAGCATTTTCACAGAACAAGTGAGGCAAATTTTACATGCATACTTAGGATATTAGGATGTCATAAGTGTTGAAATGTTTTGTATCCATCAAAATTAAAATAACTGTTTCTTGAGGAACTCTTTGTAACTTCAAGGTTTGCACATGCTGTTGGTATTTATGCACATGGTAATATTTTCTATAAATGTCTCTTCTCTCTGTAGAATCTTTGATATGGAATTAGAGTTATAATGCTTTATAAGGAATCATTCTGTTGTTCAGTGAAATAAGGTAGCAATGGCTAACTGGGAACTAAGGAAAGTGATTTCTAAGAGAAATATTTCTCAAACCTACTGTGGTAATAGAAAAACTACTTAAGAGGAAATAAGGCCATTTGTAAATACTACCAAGTTCCTTGAAATATTTTCAATGGAGGATAAGGACATCTTTCCATTTGTTTTTTTTTTTTTTTTTTTTTTTTTTTTTAATCACAGCACCATGGTGTTCCTTGGCTTACCTTTCAAGACTGCTGGGCTTTTCCACTGAGAAAAATATTTATTCTGAGATTTTTAGCATTATGCAACTGCCTGATTTTCCTAAACAATGTTCTTTCTTTCTTTCTTTTTCTTTCTTTTTTTTTTTTTTTTTTTTTGATGTGGCCAAGGAATTAAAGAATTCTTGACATATTCACTCTGCAGTTTCAATGTTTTTTCAAGGTCATGTGACTATAACTGAAGGACAGTACTGGGGAGTCTCACCATTGCCTGTGTGAATTTTCTTCTGTACAAATGAGTGTTTTGAGGCCAGTCAACTTAGCACATCTGTAGTAAATGAGTCTACCATGCTGTTTTCATCGAGTTGGACTTCTGTACAAGCATAGAACCTCAATCATTAGGAAAAAGCAAAACAACTTTTCCTTGCAAAGATCATAAATCCATTTGTCACCAAAAGGAATGCTTACCAGTCTTTTTATTTTTTTACTGCTGCAGCCAATAAAACTAGTCATTGGAAAAGAGGGAAAGAAATAAAACTAACAACTTGACTTAGGACAAATCAAGGCCTTTCAATCTTGACTTTGCAGTATGCCAGGTGAACACAGACCTAAGTGTTGCCTAAAATGAGCTTCTTGTCTTAAAGGAACTTTGAAAATCCTGACTTTTCCATTTGTGGATTGTGTCCAGTATAAGGAGGAAAAACACACTTCATCAGCACCTTTGTAGTAGGACCACCATCAAAGCTTCTGTTAGGAAATCCAGCCACCCTGCCACCCATCTGGGCTGTATGTTCTCATAGGCTAGTCACACTAAAGAAACTTTTCTTTCTAAGAAAATACATTTTTTTCTTCACAGTGTTTTGGAGAAAGAGACATATCTTCACTGGCCAGATCTACATTTCTACATTTAGCAAATCCTGTCATCTCCTTATTAATAGGTTGATTATCCAGTTGTGGCTTATCCTGATTGCTACTTTTTCCCTCCTCCCCCGTTCCTTCCCCCACCCTCACCCACCAGCTGCTTGTTTTGGCTCATTTTCTACTCATTAGGAACTCTTCCAGAGCAACAAAGCTCAGTGTATTTGGAAGCATATTGGCAACAAAATGAAATATCTGTTAAAGGATATAACTTTCTTAGTTGAATTTTCCATGACTCCCAATAAGATAAAGTTCATACTCTTTTTATTTTTTTAATGGAGGCAGGTTATCTGTCTGTCATCCAGACTAGAGCACAGTGGTATTATCTTAGCTTACTGCAGCGTTGAACTCCTGGGCTCAAGTGATCCTCCTCCCTCAGGCTCCCAAGTAACTGGGACTGCTGGCATGCACCACCACTCTTCACTAATTTATTTATTTTTTTTTTTTTGTAGAGATAAGGTTCCACCATCTTGCCTAGGCTATCCTTGAACTCCTGAGCTCAAGCAGTTCTCCCACCTCAGCCTCCCAAAGTGCTGGGATGACAGGCATGAGCTGGTTCATACTTTTTATGGAATGGTGTTGCTTCATGATCCAGCCTCTATTGACATTTCCGGACATATATTCTACCTTGCTTCTGATGTGTGCTGTGCATTTCAGTCATAATCATAGCTAATAATTATTAGACGCTTACTGTGTCCCAGGTGCTATTCCAGGTGCTGATATGTATTAAATGATTTAACCCTCACAAAACCTCCACGAAGTAGAGATAACTTTTATATCCACCTTACAGAAAAGGAGACTGAGACCTAGAGAGACTAAATAACTTCTCCAGGGTCAAACACACAACAAGTAATGCAATCAGAATTCAAACCAGGCATCTTAGTTTCAGAGCCATGCTTCTTCAAGTATGCCTATTTACTTAGCCCTCAAATCCTATTATTTCCCTCACTTTCTGGCCTTTGTATATGTAGTTTATTCTCACTGCTTAGAAAGCTCTTCCATCTTTCCCTCTAACTTTATGGTGATCTTTTAGGACTTAATTGAACTATTACCTCCTTCATGCACTTTTGTAGTCAGAGTTGAGCTTGTTTGCTCTGAAATTTTGTATGCTCCATATACTGCCTCTATCAGAGCATGGATGTTGTCTTCCTGTCTTTCTCTCCCAAGAGTCCTGTAGAATCACCTTGCACAGTGTGAGGCCCATAGGAGAAGTTCAATAAATATTTGGGAATTGAATGTTCTTTACATAGTTGTTAGGACTGTGGAGACCTGGTTTTAAAATCCAGATGTAATTGCTATTTAACATCTTAAGTACCATTTATAAAATGAGTACAATAGTATTATACTTAATCCGTATGGTTTTTATAAGAATCAAATGAAATATTGTATGTAAAATGCATGGTATACTATATATGTACTTATTGGGTACCATCTTTTCACAATAATAAATATAAATAGTAAAGCTGACATGCATTCATTCAAAACTATTTGTTTAGTGCCAACTAAGAGCCAGTAATTAGGGAATATAGCAGTGAATAATGGGCAAAAAACTGCCCTCATGGAGTTTGGTGTGTTCATAGGGTTGTGGGGGAATCAAATAAGATAGTATGGGAAGATTATTTGTTATTTTTGAAATGAAAGGATAGACATTTATTTCTCCACAGTGGTCTGAACCTAGACATATCTAAGAGTCAAAGTATAGATGAAATGTCTTCTTTCCGTCCCTGTTAGTCCTGCAATTGGATGCCGAGACCTGGGTAAAGGAAATTTCATAAAATACTCTTATTTTGTCAAATATCATAGTGGCATTTGCACTGTTTTTCAGAATTGATAAGCCATTAGTTGTAAATAACTTCTGTGAACTAAAACAATGTCAAAATACCTGTATTCATTAAGGTTGAGTAAGACGTTGTATATTCTTGGGCATAAATGTGAGTCAAACAGACCTGTCTTCACTACCTTAAGACCTGCCTCAACTGTGCTCTCAGCTCCATAAGCTTTAATATGTTTAGATATTCAAAACTAAAATTACCTCCTAACTTTAGTATACACCTCATTCATAAATCTTATTTCTAGCAATTGGCTACATTACTTATGATTGGCACTGCAGGAAAATGTTATGCATGCTACATTATTTATGTAAAATGTAGCCTTGTATATAATCACCTAATAATTATTATTCCACATATGTTTAAACAGCCAGTCCTTTGCTAGGAGGGATATATTTAGCAAACCAAATAAAATTAGAAATTCCTACTTAAACAGAAGTGTTTTGAGTTGCTCAGAGTCAAGGAAGTAAAGTATTACTTATATAACTTCTGGGTTTGCTGGCTTAAGAAAAAAAATACAGTACTTACATTGCCTAATAATCCAGGATATTATACTTATTTTTGTATTACAGAAAGTAAATTAGTTTTAAATTAATTTTTCTTACTATCATCTCACATAGTTAATAACCATATAAATGTAATGCTATGTGCACATAAAGTGCCTGGCAGAAGAGAAAGAAAAAAACTTAAAAAAAAATATTAACGTGGTACTTTAAAGAAAAATATCAATTAATATGAAGTTCAGTTTCATTTTAAGTTTATCATTCTACTATGAGAAATCAATAAAATTAATATTCAAAATATCTGTAGTGTCACTCAGCATAAATTTTAAAGATAATTTTTTAGTTATTTTTAAAATGTGGATTTTTATTGTTGCCTGGATTTAACAAATTTTATTTGTTGTTGCTTATTTTTTAATTTATTTTTTTCAATCCTAATGAGAATAAGACAGCTAAACCAAGGAGCTGGGGGAATAACAGGGTGACACTTTCTTTGGTGTGTTTCACTATTATATACACATAAATCATCATCATTCCATAATTTCTCTCTGTATCTTTCTTCTAAATGTGTGCATATAGCCCCATTTTCCTTCCCAGATCTTTCCATTCAGTTTTAAAATGAAGGCAAACTTACACTAAAACTATTTCATCCTTTCCCCAGAGGAAAGTCAAAGTGAAAAGCAACGCTTTCTTTCCTTAACTGACACCAGATCAAATAAAATAATACAGACCATAATGCTATTCGTTTCTGACAGATGGAAGGCACTCAATAAAAAGAAACTCTTGTTGTTGTGGTTGATGTTGTTTTTATCATTAATGATCCAAGTACTTTAGAGTCCAAAGGCTTAGGAAGCCGTGGGTTTCAGTCCTGTCAAAACTGACAGCACTTTCCTGCTAGATTTAAAACTTATTTCAGTAGAGAGACTGGCTCCTATCTGAGAATAAAGGAAGTCTGTGGTCATGAGACATCATGTACTCTTATATTAATTTTTAATACACATGTAAGCTGTTCATTAATTTTTGATGTCTCTGACCAAAGTTAATAATAATTATAGTTTTATTTACTTTTTAAAATTTGCCCAGAATGATTTACCATTTGCTGAATGGTTTTAGACAAATCATTTAGAAGATACTGGAAAGAATGCCTAGGGTTAGCATCTGTTTCTCTTGCAAACAGAATTAATCAGCCATCTGTGTATTCATAATAAGAAATGTTTGTTCTTTACTTGTATAAAACATTGTTTGGAACTTTGGACAGAACGCTTTGCTGCCATCCCCAAATTTTTCTCTAAGAAACCAACGACCATAGTAAATGACTTGGAATATATTCATTCTACTGGACTAAATATCTGATAGCACTGCAAGTAAAATGAAGCTGCTAGTATACCATTAACCCTAATGACTAGTTTTGTGCTCATTATTCTCAGTCAAAAATAACTCGACTTCAGGTGTGTTCAGTAGTATCTGAATGTCCATTTTTATCACCCGAAATATACTTTTTTAAATTAGAAAATAAAGATCTTTGAAATTGCCTAGAATTATAAGTTAGGCAGAGTGGTCCTATTTCAGAATTATGAAATTTTGAGGTATCTTAAAATCATCTAGGATAATCAGTTCAAATGATACATCTCCTTACAATATCTATTGCCTCATATCTGGGGATAAGAGGCTTATAAACTTGCAAGACAACCTAATGCTTTTTAAAAAAATTCTTATAGTGATCTACATCTATAACTTAACTTTTCAATTGGTTTAACTTTTCAACTGTTTTGTTACTTTATTTTTTCCTTGCTTACATACCCTTCCTTTCATTTTGCATATATGACCTTTTAAAATCTGCTCTCTCTTCAGGTTTCTTTAGGTCCTTCAATTATTTTTGTTTTTATTGGGGAGGGTGTTATTCATCTGAATTTTGTTTTTAAAATTCACCTTTCCTGTAAAGTTGTATCCCCATTAGAAACCTGGTCATTGGTATAACACCTGTGTCTTCTCTGAGCATTTTTGAAAATTTGTATCCCAAAGTCTATCATCTGCATTGATGAACTCTAAAATGGCACCATCTCATGACCCCAGGGTTCTCATCACTCATGTGGAAAGTACGCTACCAGATAATCTATTCCATAGTTATGGAACAAAAAGGCTCATAGACAAAATTAAAACAAATATAAAACACATAGAAGCCAGGGGAAAGAAACAGGATAATTTAATACAGTTAGGATGAGGCACAAGCAACTTGGAAGAACAACATCACCTGAATCCTAAGTCCACAGTATGGATCTCTAGCTCTTGCTCTCTCTGTCTCTCCCCTCTCTCTCCTTCCCTCCCCTTCTCTTTTTCTCTCTCTCTTTTTGTTTTCTTCTCTCTCTTTCTCGCTTTCTCTTTCACTTTCCCTTCCTCCCTCTTCCTCCCTTTCTCCTTCTGTGAGGATTTTGCGCTTGTAATGGTGGTCCCTTCAAAATATTGAGCACCACTAATGTAGGTAAATGGTGAGAGACCATTGGGATAAAAAAGACTTAAAGGTCAAGCTGAGAAACCAGAACCTATATCCCATATGTACCTCCCTGTAAGCACCCAGCATAGGGCATGAACCTAGTAGATATAAACTACATTATTTTAGTGAGTTTTGTGACCATGAAGAAAATCTACTTAGAAAGGGCAATTTTAAAAATACACTTAATTATTTTTTACCGTAAGGAAGAAAATAATAAAATATATGATGACATAATTTGAAGAAAATGTTATTTGAAAAAAAAGGAAAAATGATTTAGTACTAAATTCAAAATTGACTTTACCTTTTAAATCCCATTCTTTTAACCAGGACTTCCACAGAAATAACTTTAATCTATCTTGAGCCAGAACATCTCTCCCATCACATTTATAACTTTAAGGGCATTATCTTTGTATTGTGTTCATGATCCAGTTTTTTCTCACTAATTTCTTTTCTGATTACCACTAAAAGTAACTTCCTTCCTCAGAACCACTCAGAAATTTACTTTATATCTCTCTTCTCTAGAATTTTTTAACTTTGCTGTCATTACAATTATTTATATAGTACATTCCATCACATTTTGTCCTTTTTGTTTTCTTTTTCTTATTTATTTATTTATTTATTTTGAGACAGGGTTTCACTCTGTTGCCCAGGCTCGAGTGCAGTGGCACAATCATGGCTTACTGCATCTTTGAACTCCTGGGCTCAAGTGATTCTCTCACCTCAGCTTCCCAAGTAGCTGGGACTGCAGATGCTCACAATACCATGCCCTGATTATTTATTTGTTTGTTTATAGAGATGGGGTATCACTGTGTTGCCCAGACTGGCTTCAAACTCCTGGGCTCAAGTAATCCTCCTACCTTAAGCTCTACCAAAGTGCTGGAATTATAGGGATGAGCCACCACAGCTGGTATCATCTTTTTTATTTAACCTTAAACTTCTTAAAAACAAGAACCATATGTTATTTATATCTATGTCTTTAGAGGCATTCCCATAGTATGTTCCTTACACATAGATCATGTTCAATAAATATTTGTTGAATACATGGAGAAACCATTTAATAACCCAATTTAATATCCTAGGAATCAAGTTGGAAAGTAAGTCATTTCTAGAAGAGAAGTCAGCAAACTTTTTCTGTAAATATAAATAAATATTTCTGTAAATATTCATATAAATATGAATAAATTTTAGGCTTTGCAGAAAGAAAAATCAAAGGTATTACTTATGAACTTATGTAAGAAGAGATAAATTTTTCATAAAATTTTTATTCATGAAATTAAAAATATAATTCAGTAAAAATTTTGTAATGCAAGACTAGTAATGAGAAAAATGGCGGAGTTTGTAGAGGATAACATTTAGCTTATTAAAATCTGCTTTTTCTGTGGGTTTCTTTAGGTTTTCACCTGTTGTTATTTTATTAGGGAAGATGCTATTCATCAGAATTTTGTTTTCAGAGCTTGCCTTTCCTGGGCAGATCATCTGAGGTCAGGAGTTTGAGACCAGCCTGACCAACATGGAGAAACACTGTTTCCACTAAAAATACAAAATTAGCCAGGTGTGGTGGCATATGCCTGTAATCTCACCTACTTGGGAGCTTGAGGGAGGAGAATTGATTGAAGCTGGGAGGTGGAGGTTGCAGTGAGCTGAGATCATGCCATTGTACCCCAGCTTGGGCAACAAGAGTGAAACTCCATCTCAAAAAAAAAAAATGCTTGCCTTTTTGCCTTTTAGCATGTCATTACATTGCAGATTAATAATTTCCAATTGAAAGGTAGGTAGAAACTCCTCAGGTGCACAGTCAAATGGATTTTGAAATATGGAAATGTATTGCATCTAGGTCTAAGATATGCTATTGAAACTGTTTGAGTTCAGAAAATCTACCCACCATAAGTTTTGCAAATTTGTCCAATAATTCTTTTTTAATACATAGTTGTCAGTTTTAGTGCATCTTAGCAGAATTCACTTCTGATTGTACTGATTTAATACTGGCCAGGGCAATCAGACAAGAAAAAGGGTATTCAAATAGGAAGAGAGGAAGTCCAATTGTCTCTGTTTGCGGATGACATGATCCTATATCTAGAAAGCCCCATCATCTTAGCCCAAAAGTTTCTTAAGCTGATAAGCAACTTCAGCAAAGTCTCAGGGTACAAAACCAATGTTCAGAAACCGCAAGCATTTCCATACACAAACAGCAGACAAGCAGAGAGCCAAATCATGAGTGGACTTCCATTCACAATTGCTACAAAGAGAATAAAATACCTAGGAATACAGCTAACAAGGGAAATGATGGACCTCCTCAAGGAGAACTACAAAATACTGCTCAAGGAAATCAGGGAGGGCATAAATGGAACAGCATTCCATGCTCATGGATAAGAAGAAACAATATTGGGAAAACAAACATACTGCCCAAAGTAATTTATAGATTCAAAACTATGCCCATAAAACTACCATTGACATTCTTCACAGAATTAGAAACAACTATTTTAAAATTCATATGGAACCAAAAAAGAGGCCATATAGCCAAGACAATCTTAAGCAAAAGGAACAAAGCTGAAAGCATCATTCTGCCTGACTTCAAACTATGCTACAAAGCTACAGTAACCAAAGCAACATAGTATTGATACAAAAACAGAAACATAGACCAATGGACCAAATAGAGAACTCAGAAATAAGACTACACATCTACAAGCACCTGATCATTGACAAACCTGACAAAAACCATCAATGTGAAAAGGATTTCCTATTTAATAAATGGTGCTGGGAGAAATGGCTAACCATATGCAGAAAATGGAAACTGATACCCGTCCTTAAACCTTCTATAAAGATTGACTCATGATCAATTAAAGACTTAAATGTAAAACCCAAAACTGTGAAAACCCTAGAAGAAAATCTAGGCAATACTATTCAAGACATAGGCACGGGTAAAGATTTCATGGTGAAAACATCAAAAGCAATTGCAACAAAAGCAAAAATTGGCAAATGGGATCTAATTAAACTAAAGAGTTTCTGCACAGCAAAAGAAGCTATCATCATAGTGAACAAACTACAGAATGGGAGAAAAATTTTGCAGTCTATCCATATGACAAATGTCTCATATCCAGAATCTACAAGGAGCTTAAGCAAATTTACAAGAAAGGAAAACCCCATTAAAAAAATGGGCAAGGGATATGAACAGACACTTCTCAAAAGAAGACATTTATGCAGCCAACAAACATGAAAAAATAAAAAAGCTGAACATCACTGATTATTAGAGAAATGCAAATCAAAACCACAATGAGATACCATCTCACACTGGTCAGAATGGCGATTATTAAAAAGTCAAGAAACAACAGATACTTGCAAGGCTGTGGAGTAAGAGGAACACATTAACACTGTTAGTGGGAATGCAAATTAGTTCAACCATTGTGAGAGATAGTGTCATGATTCCTTGAAGACCTTGAGGAACCAAGGTCCAGAAATACCAGAAATACCATTTTACCCAGCAATCCCATTACTGTGTATACACCCAAAGCAATGTAAATCATTCTTTCATAAAGATACATGCATGTGCATGTTCATTGCAGCACTATTCACAATAGCAGAGACATGGAATTAACCCAAATGCCCATCAATGATAGACAGTTAAAGAAAATGTGGTACATTTACAGCATGGAATACTGTGCAGCTATAAAAAGGAACAAGATCATGTCCTTTACTGGGACATGGATGGAGCTGGAAGCCATTATGCTCAGCAAACTAATGCAGGAACAGAAAATCAAACAGCTCATAGTCTCATAAGTGGGAGCAGAACAATGTGAACACATGGACACAGGGAGGGGAATAATACCACTGGGGCCTGTTGATGGAGTCAGGGCACAGGGGAGGGAGAGCATTAGAAAAAATAGCTAATACATGCTGGGCTTAATGCCTAGGCAATGGGTTGATAGCTGCAGCACATCACCTTGGCACATGTTTACCTGTGTAACAAACCTGCACATCCTGCACATGTACCCCAGAACTTAAAATGAAATTTAAAAAAAAAAGATCTCTGTCATAACTACTCCCCTCTGCTATTGTTATGCAAATACAGCCCTAAACAATATATAAATGAATGAATATGACTGTCCAGTAAAACTTTACATATACTGAAATTTTAATTTCATATAATTTTTCCAAGTCTTTAAATATTGTTATTCTTTTCAACATTTAGTAAGAACTATTCTTAGTTCATGATATCTACAGAAACAGGTGATCGACTCAATCTAGTTTGCAAACTATAGTTTGCCAACCTGATTTAGGATTTGGTTTTAAGGATATATTGGTTTTTTGCTTAACTTTATTTCCAGTTAAACCGTTTTTAGCAAATTTTCTGGAACCATGTATGGTTGAGGAATAGAATTTTCTTCTTAAGGAGAATTTCATCAGTTATTAGAGTTGTCATGTACACCAGAGTATAATATAAAAGTTAGAATACAGCAGACACACTTTATATCTTTGCTATATAAGTAAGAAGATACTGGTGGACTTTATATTGCTTCAGTGTTTTTGTTTTAAAAGCCCACCAAGATCATTGCATGAACTATAGAAATTTCAAGTGAGTGGTGGGTGTTCCTAAAATAGTATGTAAACATTTCATCTTTTGGGAAAGAAGCCTAGGATAACTCCTGGGCAGTATGCTAACAGCAGCCTTTCAGGACACAACTCTTGCTACATTTTATTGAGCCTCTAAATTGACATTTTAGAAACTTTCCCAGTTTTCATTTCTTAACTGTGTTATTTAGGGCATCAGAGGCAGTCCAGGAAGAACAGGCCTTGCCGGAGCTCCAGGTCTTCCAGGAGTAAAGGGTTCATCAGGCTTGCCAGGAAGCCCAGGAGTTCAAGGCCCAAAGGTACTTTAATGTTTTGTTCTGATGGTGAGTAGTATTGGCCATCCTTACAGGCCCTGAGTTCATTGGCTAGATCACAGGATGGTAAGATTAGTAGTTTTTGATAGAATTTGGCTAAGATGAAAAGCACATTACAGAAAGAAAAAGTATGTGGCTTTGACATACCCATCTCCCATGATAGCCTCAGTGCATGTTATTTAGCATAACAACTCTTTGACCCAGGACTAGTGATGCTTTTAAAAATGCTCATTTTTGGTTCTTTTGCCTTCTTTGCCATCTGTCTTCTCCTCCAAAACAGAGAAATCTTATTTACTTCCAGATAAATACTTTCTCAAATACATTTCCTTTTCCTCTGATTCTGAACCTAACCAATCAATAAACCTGATAACCGTACAGACTGTTTCTTAGAGTCAATATGACAGTAATTAAGTCTTATATTGCATTTATTGTGTGGAGTCTGTCACATGTGAATAGACTTTCCAAACAAAACCTCTCTTAGAAATATCTCATGCAGGATTGACTCAGACAACTTAGAAATTAGTCCAAAAGTCTTAGCATTGGACTAATTGGCACCCTTACCATTATTTCTTCTTAACCTGTTTTTCACAGTTTCATTTCTAAAGAATTTTCAGATTTCTGATTGATGTGGGTAAACTGAAAATCATGATCTACCTGCTTACTGTTTACAATATTAGTCTTCTGTTAATGTTTATGTCATGAATACCCCTTTGTACTAAAACCCAAACCAGGAAAAGAAATAGCCTTACCTTTTAGATTTGAATTTGTAATAAGAAGAATCCATATTTGTCAAGTCCAAAAGTTGTATAGCTTTGTCTCAAGACAGTGAGATAATCTGTTAAAGAATCTTTGGCCAAGGTCTACCAAACATCATTTTTTATTAACATATTTCTAAAATCCACCTGATTTCTAAATTTACTTTCAGAAATGGTGTGAAAGATATTTCAACTCTCATTTCAAAAATAAAAATCAATGGAAAAAGACTTGAATTTTAAAAATTCAATAGTAATGGTGATTAAGTATATACTTAAAGTGAACTTTCAGAGTATAAAGACAGTTCATATCAAAAGAAACTAGGGAAACAGATAATGGAAATTTTTTATTAATGGAATTAAAAAGATAATTATGACTAAAACCAGGATTTACACTTCAGGAGACTACTCTTTTTCTGTTATTAGATAGCTGAATCATCTCTGGATGTTAGGGAAAACACAGAAAAATTATATCAATTCAAAATACAAGTTCTGGCCAGGCACAGTGGCTAACACTTATAATTCTACCACTTTGGGAAGCCAATGCAAGATTACTCGAGGCTAGTAGTTTAATACCAGCCTGGGCAACATAGTGATATCCTGTCTCTACAGAAAAATGAAAAATTAGCTCGGTGCAGTGATGTGTGCCTGTAGTCCCAGCTACTCAATAGACTGAGTTGGGAGAATCACTTGAGCCTAGGAGTTTAAGGCTACAGTAAGCCATGATCACACAACTGCACTACAGCCTGGGAAACAGAGCAAGACCACATCTCCAATAAAAAATAAAAAAGAAATAAAATATAAGTTCCATCACATATAAACACACTCACACATACCACACCCTCACTATCCTCTCTCAAGCCTTACTAATTGTATAGGTTGCCCCTTCCTTTTTCTTTCCACACATCACTACAGTCTCTGGAATTTCCTTTTCCCACTGCTACACTTCTGGTTCATTATAATTAAATATTACTTATGTGGAAAATATTGGTGAAGAGGATGATCATGCAAAATTTGATTTTCCCAGTGCCTAGTATTGTGCCTAAGGATGGGCCTATATTTGTGTTTCATTCAAAAGCCAATATGTTTATATGTTTTAAAGTAAAGATCACTTTTCTTTGTTCTACTCGTAGGGTGAACAAGGGCTGCATGGTCAACCTGGAATTCAAGGTAAAAGAGGTCGCCGAGGAGCACAAGGTGATCAAGGACCATGTGGAGAGCCTGGCCTGAAAGGGCAGCCTGTATGTCCCACCTCAGAAATTTACCAAGCACTTACTCTACAGAACAGGATACCATTGTACAATAATTATTATCATGTCAATTCACATTGCAGGGAGAATATGGTGTTCAAGGTTTGACAGGTTTCCAAGGATTCCCAGGCCCTAAAGTATGTTTACATATGTTCTTCTAGTCTTTTAGCTATCTAGAAATAAAAGAGATGTTGAAATATCAGTATAGCCTCTAACTTGAGCTTTTTAAAAAATCTGTAAAATTTCAGTTGGTACATGTTTATATATTTAAGATTTGAATATGTTTGATTTCAAAATTATGTAACTATACATCTAGTATATTATATGCTTTTTTTTTCTTTCATTCCTTTTCCCAAGCAGTTTATTTTTAAAATTTTCAAACATACAGCAAGGTTGAGAAAGTTTTACAGTAAATGCCGATACCTATTACCTAAATTTTATTATTTACATTTTACCCTACTGGCATTATCATGCTTATCCATCTATGTATCCTTCTCTCCCTTTGCTGGTGTATTTCCAAGTAAATTGTAGGCCTCAGTATTTCTGAATACTTCACCATGTACAACGGTATTATATTCCATTTTTTAAAGAGCAATTCTTGATAGATGGATATGAAATCATTTTGTAAAATGTTCACGCAGACCTACAAATTTTATCTGTTTCTTATTTATGTCTAGGGTCCTGAAGGGGATGCTGGCATTGTCGGAATATCAGGCCCTAAAGGTCCTATTGGACAGAGAGTAAGTGTAAAGTCATTCTGCCTACCCAGAAATTGTGGTTCTTTGCTTACTGTAGGGCTTAAGAGCTCTAAATGTAATGTACTTCAAATAAATAACTTAATAAAATGACTTTTAAGATAGAAATTCATAAGGGCACACACACAGTTCAACCTTTTGCAGTTCATATATTAGTTTGAGCAAAATACCTCATAGACCACCCATAATTCCCAGTCTTACTTAAAAAAAAAGAATCATCAGAATTACTGTGAAGACTGGATAATGTATTTATTAACTCACACCAGGAACAAAAACAAACAGCAATTTCATGTTATAAACATTAATACAACCAGAGACCACCTCCATGCACTACCTGGAAGAAGATTGTGTATGAACAGAGCTCTTCAGACCAGACTGAAAATATTTCCCAATAGCTGTGTTTTCCCAGCCCAGGGGCAGGTATACCAAGAGAGTGATGAGGAACTGCTTAAACAGTTGCAAAAAGCAGGGTCTAAAGAACTCCAGTTAGCAGTGAGTGCTTATAATTGCAAATTGTAGTAGGTTAAATAAGCCAACAGTGGTTTCTGATTATTGTTTTTAGTTTTTTGTTTTGTTTTGTTTTCAGTTTTTATTAATCAAAACTTTCTAATTGATGAGATGCTCTATAAAACTGAAAAGAAAAAAATTAAAAACTTCAGGTAATGGTTTGGCTGTGGTAGTAGCATCTCTATGACTAATAGCTGCAAGGGCAAATGTAGAAAGAACAGAGAGAGGACAATGGGAAGCAGTTCAGATGTAGGATAAAGGTATCTTAAATAACTGTTAAGTGGATGTCAAACTTTTCAAATCCTACAGCACTTTCCTAACTCTTGCAATAAATTGCTTTCAATAATGCAAAGAGGGCCAGACGTGGTGGCTCGTGACTGTAATCCCAACACTTTGGGAGGCTGAGGCAGGTGGATTGCTTGAGGTCAAGAGTTTGAGTTCATCAGTATGGCGAAACCCCATCTCTAATGAAAGTACAAAAAAATCAGCTGGGCGTGGTAGCATGGGCCTGTAATCCCAGCTACTCTGAAGGCTAAGACAGGAGAATCACTTGAACCTGGAGGTGGAGGTTGCAGTGAGCCATCACACCACTGTACTGCAGCCTGGGTGACAGTGAGACTCCATCTCAAAAAAAGAGAATACTAATTCAAAAAAATAAGGCAGAGAAGAGTATTGTCATGGTAATTGTTTGTTTAAAGACCTTTCTCAGTATTTCTTCAGCTATAAATGTATCAGTTATTTTCATGGTTTCTGAAGAACGAAGGAAGCTGGAGTTTGGGGGAAAAAACTAAAATGAGCATTTTTGTATTCCTTGAGAAATTATTCCGTTCCTACTTGGGGAAGAATTGATCAGAGATCCAGCTTATTCAAGGTTACCTTCATAATCAAATAACAGCTAAAGTTTTAAAAGCACTTTTCATATTTAATTCTCACAATGGCCCTATGAAGTAGGTGTTCTTATTCCTGTTTTACAGGTGAAGAACTGAAGTTTAGTTGGTCACATATGCTGCCCTCTGCTTCCTTCCTCTACTTTTTCTTTATGTCATGCTTCATGTTACCCAAACATCTGCTCCTTCAACATCTGCACAGAAATTTATTCAAAAACTTGTTCATCATTCTATTCTTTTATGTAGTTTTGTTATATAATGACATACATATAAAATGCATCATTGAAGCTATCACCACATAAAAATCATAATGCTGATTTATCAGTTCTTTAGAAATTATGCAGATATAACTCTCCTGATAGGAAACTTTAATCCTATGCAGAATTGTGTCACATACTGTTAACCATGATTATAATTTATGCTAATGTCATAAGATTTTATACTAAAAGTGAAACTATGTAGACATGGCTCTTTTACCATTGCACAAGAGATTTTCCAGATTTTTTTTTTAATTATGCTAACTGTGAGACGGTTTTTCTTTTACCTCAACAGGGAAACACTGGTCCTCTTGGAAGAGAAGGTATAATAGGCCCAACAGGTCGAATTGTAAGTTTATCATAATAAAGGTCTTTTGTACTCTTTTTTCTTTAATCCTATTTCTATAATAATCTACAAAGAATCACCCTGGGTATTTGAGAAGCAAAGGGAAAAAATAGATGTACATTTTCTTCTGGAAGATGATTCCTGAGAAGTTAGGGACCACATGTGTAATGAAGACGGTATAAATACGTAGGTAGGCACTTATAACTGGAGTTGAGAAAAGAAATAGAACTGAGTCAGGAAGGGGAGAGCATCATAAACATAGAGATGAACACCTGAGCAATAAAAATGAATTTGTCTTTTGGAGGAGAGAAGATAGATAGCAAAATATGTGTAGATAGCCAAGATTTGAGTTTTTGCAAGTACCCACTATAAAGGAAGGAGAAAATCATTTGTGAGAATAGCAGGTATTTCAAGAAAGGAGTAGTCAACAGTAATCTTTGAGAGAATAAGCTGTAGTAGAAGATAGAGTACAGATTACAGTGATGAAGGAAATAGCAGACAATATTTAATAGTAACATTCCTTAAATTCTTACAACAAACTTTTACAGTAGGTATTATTTTCACTTAACAGATGAAGAAACAGATGAGGTTTATGGAGGTTCATCTAGTCATTCAAAGTGATAGAGCTGGTGAATTACATAGCTGGTGTTTCTTTCTTCAAGAGCAGTGCTCTTTCCATTCCACTCAAGCTGTGTCTGGAGAGGAAACTTAGATACTGAATGCCAGTGCTTTAAGATATTTGGCTATGAAATAAAACAGAGAAATGAGACATGATTGGTAAAGTGGTGTTGGAAAAGTTTTGCAATACTGATAATAATATAAACAAACAAGGAGCACAGTAGAAGGGGTCAAATTGAGATTTAGAGAAGAAAGATTCATTTCCTCTAGGGAATTAATATTTTGAGTTATTTGAAATTTATATATAGACACAGAGAATTTAAAAATATAAAAATAGAATGCTTCCAGTGTTTAGTACCACTGTTCTCTTTGATAAATTTAGAGAAAAAAACCACCAAAGTTACTGGATATTTCAACAAAAGAAGTAAAATGTATAATTCATTATTTTCTAGACTTTCAACATTTACCACTCAGAGCTGTATAAGATTATAAGTGGGGGAATTCTCATATTTCAGTGAGTGGTTTTTCAGCAAGCTAAGGGACACATACTGTTCTGATAAAAGAATAATTGTTCTCCTCTGTCAAAAATGAGATGTATTAATGGGTTAAGGAAAATGTAATTTTAAAATGACTCAATTAAAATATCTTACTGTGTTTTGTTTATAAATAGTTCTTAAAGACCTTTATAATATTCAGTATATATGTCAATTTTTTCCATATTCAATGTTTTCCATTCTAAGAAGAGAAGTTCATTATGAAAGAATAAGAATTTAAGATTGGAGAAAACATTGTGAAAAAAATACTGGTGAGGGGGTAATGGGTTTGCTTTTCTGATAAGAAAACAATACTACAAAGTCATTGTAAATAAACTATGTGGTTTCATTTACAATGAGAAGTTACGGAGCGTATGTGCAATCAAGATGGTGTAATGTGTAGGTAGGCGCTTATAACTGGAGTTGAGAAAAGAAGTAGAACTGAGTCAGGAAGGGGAGAGTACAAAGAAATAAATAGATCAGTATAACAGACTATAGCCCAGAATTAGATCCAAGAATATATAGGAATTTCCTTATAACAAAATGGCATATCATTGAGGAAGATTGGGCTGCAAATAATAGGAACCCTGAACCCAACTAATTTAGCAATAAGGAAATTTGTATCACATTATATGAAGGGCTTCAGATTTGGTTAATTTGGTGACTCAATTATCTTATCCAAGACCAGGTTCTTGTATCTCTCATATATCTCTATGTCTCTACCCTGCTATCTTGAATGTTGGCTTCATAATTAAGCTTGTAGCAAGATGACTACAATTTCTCAAGAAACACATCCAGATATAATTATCCAAAGGAGAAAAGTGACATATAATCCTATCATGGCCAAAATAAGAACTTTTTAGAAGTCTTCTATTACATTTTTTTCATATCTAATTGGCTAGCATTCAGCGAGATGCTCACTCCTACATCAGTGACAGGGAAGAGAGATGGATTTACTTTGAGTATCTTACTGCTGTAAGAAATTGGAACTCAGCCTGGGCAACTCAGTGAGACCCCATCATTTAAAAATAAATTAGCTGTGCATGGTGGTACATGCCTATAGGCCTAGCTTCTTGGGAGGCTAAGACAGGAAGATTGCTTGAGCCCAGGAGTTTTCCAGGCTACGGTGAGCTGATTGCACCCATTGCACTCCAGCCTGGGCAAGCAGAGTGAGACCCCATCTCTTTAAAAACGAAAAAAAGAAGAAAAAAATTGGAAATCTATTTTACCAAAATTATTTTAATCCTAGGTGAACTTTTAAAGACTTTAATGTAAAAAATAAAACAATAAAAATATTAGAAGAGGCCATGCGCCGCAACTCACGCCTGTAATCCCAGCACTTTGGGAGGCCGAGGTGGGCACATCACCCGAGGTCAGGAGTTTGAGACCAGCCTGGCCAACATCGTGAACACCCATCTCTACTAAAAATACAAAATTAACCGGGCATGGTGGCACATGCCTGTAATCCCAGCTATTGGGGAGACTGAAGCAGGAGAATCTCTTGAACCTGGGAGGCGGAGGTTGCAGTGAGCCGAGATTGTGCCATTGCACTCCAGCCTGGGCAACAAGAGCAAAACTCCATCTCAAAAAAGAAAAATTTTTTTGAAGAATAATCTAGAAAACTAATGTATAGCTTAAGGATTGGGGAGACTTATAAAAGAACTGAAAGTATATTTGAATACTTGAAAATTGTTTAATTTTGCATGGAAAAAAGATTCCATGAATAAAGTTTAAAAGTAATATCGATTGGGAAAAAATATTTACAAAGCATACAACATATAACAGGTTAATATACAAAGAGCTCAGCTGGGCGCAATAGTTCACACCTGTAATACCAGCACTTTGGGAGGCTGAAGCTGGAAGATTGCTTGAACACAGGAGTTTAGACCAGCCTTGGCAATATAGTAAGATCCAATCTCTATTAAAAAATTAAAAATGAGCCTGGCATAGTGGCAGATGCCTATAATCCCAGCTACTTGGGAGGTTGAGGTGGGAAGATCACTTGATCCCAGAAAGCTGAGACTACAGGGAGCCATGATTGTGCCACTGCACTCCAGTCTGGGGGAAAAAGTATTATCTACCTATCTATTGATATGGATATTTGTGTGTATCCAGATAGAGAGAAAGAGATAGGGATATGTATATATCTATCTGTCTAGACAGACATACACACAAACATATACCAAGAACTCTTATAATTCGAAAAAGAAAGTTCAGTAGAAAAATGAAAAACATTCCATCAAAAAAGTAGCCAGTGGAGAAAAAAAGAACAAATCCAAAGTTCAACTATTGTTTTATAATAAAAAGACATTCACCTAACTTTAAGTCAGAGAAATGCACATTAAAGTAAAATAAGATATTACATTTAACTTCTCAGAAAGGAATATAGGGAAAACAGTGCTCTCATTGATCACTGGTAAAAATGTAAATTACAGCCTTTATGGAAAGATTTGTTAAATATAGGTGCATGTCCTCTAACCAGTTCCATTTTGAGGAATTTACCCCATAAGTATAGAAGTACCCAATACACTAATGAAATTTTGCAAAGATTTTTTTTTTATAATACTGCTTTTATTGGGGAAAAAACTTGAAATTACATGAATACTCATCTCTAAAGGAATGATTAGGTAAGCTATACATTAGCCATTTCATGGACTATTATGCAATTATTTAAAAGAATTTATTGTATCTAGTTTGGCCAACTCAGTTATTTCATGATGTTAAGTGAGATGCATAGACGAGTATATAATATTATCCCAATATTATAAGACATGAGCAATGTTCCTCATAAATATATACATGTACTTGTCAATATTTGATTAGAAAAAGGTATGAAAAGATACATACCAGGTTGTTAATACTGGGTAGGGAGTGGAAAAGGGTGTATATGTATTTTTAAAGTGCTGTGTAGATATCTTAAAAATCAGGGACCGGGTGCAGCTCACATCTGTAATCCCAGGACTTTGGGAGGCTGAGGCAGGCGCATCACGAAGTCAGGATATCGAGATTATGCTGGCCAACATGGTGAAACCCCATCTCTACTAAAAATACAAAACTTATCTGGGCATAGTGGCGTGCACCTGTAGTCCCAGCTACTCAGAAGGCTGAGGCAGGAGAATCACTTGAACCCAGGAGGCGGAGGTTGCAGTGAGCTGAAATCGTGCCACTGCACTCCAGCCTGGAGACAGGGCAAGACTCTGTCTTAAAAAAAAAAAAAAATCAGTTTTTTGAAGTTAATATCCTAGTTAAAATGAATTGAGACAAGATCAGAAATACATAAGTAACATAAATGATAAATAAATAATAAATAGTATTCCTAGCTTGCAAATTAACAAAGAACACGACATAGATCAGAAGAAATATACACTTCCATTTTTGCAGGTGTGTATATGATTTGAAACTAACTTTCTGGAGGACAGTCTTTAACAAAAATTTTAGGCTGCAAGGGTATTTCCGATGACACTGCTAATGATAACAAAAATTAGAAAAAAGTCTAATAATAGCAAATTTAAAATATCATAGTTTATTAAATACTAGGTAAGTATTTTAATTATCTAAAAGAAGGTGGATTGACATGGAAGAGAATTCATATTATATATATATAAATTCAGATTACAGAAAAGATGAATAGTATTATCTTTTTTTACTAAAATATATATATTACATATTATATATAAATATAGCATATATATTTATAATCTATAATATATATAAATATAGCATATATATTTTTATATATTATATATGTACAATTTTCACAAAGATGAATAGGAAAATATTAACATGCTTTAAAAGCAGTAGGTTCACCCAGCAATAGCAAACTACATTCATTTCAAGTGCATATGGAACATTCACCAAAATAGATGTTATGGGCCATAAAACAAATATTACTAAACATAAAAGAACTGAGGTCATAGAAGGATTATGCTCTTGCCAATGGAATTAAACTAGAAATCAATAACAGAAAGATAATAGGAAAATCTTCAAGCACTTGAAAATTAAATTACAGACTTCTAAATATCCGTGGATCTAAGAGGAAGTCTCCACGAAAATTAGAAAATATTTTGAACTGCACGGAAATGTATGCAACATATCAAAATTTGCAAGAAAGAGAAGGGAAACCATCCCAGAAACAGTTTTCAAGAGTTGAGAAAAACAAATATTAGAATAATTTAATCTGAATTTAGAATTTCCTTTTTAAATTGTTTTGTATATGATTGTCAGATAAGCTGTTCTGACTTAATTGAATGAATAAGTAGTTATCTCACCTTAAGGTCAGAACTAGGAACAACAAAGAAGAAAACATGATGAATCACTAAGGGTCTTTTGTTTCCTTTGCTTATTTAGGAAAAGAAAACTATAACTTATAAAAATTAACAAAACAAGTCTTACTAGATAGAAAAAGCAAAAACATAAGTTGTCATGTTTCTACATATCATGACATCAGCTTCATTTGATACGTAACTATCGATAACACTGAACTAACATCTTTTATTTTTTTTCTTTTAGGGACCCAGAGGTGAAAAGGGCTTTAGAGGTGAAACTGTAAGTTTAACTAAATTTATGATTACAGTAACCCTGACACTAAGCTATAAGCTCCATGAAAGCAAGGACCCTGTTAGAGTTATTCATTATTATGTCTCTGATATTTGTAGAATAAAAATAAAATTGCAGTTTTCAGGAAGTAGAATTAACCTATTGGTAGATTGCAGTGAAATCTGATAAACCGTAAACATGTTTAAGAACCTGCCAATCACTTCTTCCCAGGCCGCTATGTGAAATGGACTATCTGCCTTGTCAGGAGTCAAGAGATGGGGTATGGGTCTTCTTCAGTAGTGGCAGAACAAAGGGACTGCCAAGTATATTTAGGTACATACTCAATAAATCCAGTCAGCACCAAAGAGATCTGCAACACAGAGGCAAATCATTAGTTGCATATCAGCCAATTAGAGACAATGATGAGAGGATGGCCAAAAGGTACACAGCACTTTTGTGACCTAAATAGCTTCTACTGACACTACTTCCCTCATTTCTAGGATGCCAGTTTTTCCAAGCTGAAGAAGATATGTTGTAAACGGGCCACTTCTCCAACAGAGATCATACTGAGCTTATTTTTTAATAAGTTATTTATTGTATAGATTTAACATGATATTATAGGATATATTTAGATAGCAAAAAGGTTACTTATAAGCAAGTAATTTGCTTATAAATAATTTCTGAAGCAAATTAACATATTCATCTCACATACCCATTTTTTTTTCGTTTTTGTTGCAAGAAAAGCTAAAATCTACTCATTTAGCATGTGATCCATGCTTAACTTATTAAGGCAGCAACCATAACAGACATGGAATGAAATGAGGGAGATTGAAACTAAGTACATAAGGCTGATAAGAATAAATGTAAATATAGACGTAAAGTCGTGATTAAAAGGTAATGAGATTGCATAGTGACAGCTGAGATTTTTGTTTCTCATCATAGGGTATGCTTGAGGCTCACAATAAGTAAGTTGCAGTTACATTAATTAGCTAAAAAAGAGAAATTATGTAATTTCAGATAGCCTAAGAATCCCAAAAGGACATTTAAATTGATGTGTTCAATTTGTAGAAGTATGATCCTCACCTTTTTTCAGCAGACTTATTGTAACAGAAAGCAAGAACATATGCACACAGTGAAGCTATATTTCCAAGGAGGCATGAAATGGGGAAAGGAAAAGCACAGAGACTTGGAATTAGCCCATGTTCCACACGAGCGTGGCTCTGCATGCCTCCCCAGTATCCCCAAGTACTGTGACTAGGACATAAATTTCCATCAGGATTAGGAAGCCTGAAGTACCTATGGCAATGTCACAAGCATTTCATATGAAAAAAAAATTTGAATGGCTCTGATGGATTACAAATTCAGTAGATTAGGACTGCAATCTTAGGTTGTAGTGATGGAAATATGGCATGCAGAATAAAGCAGGTAGTAGTACCAGTCATGCTATCCCCAGAGAAAACATAGACAACATTAAAGCACATTAAGAGAAGGGGAAGGATCTGGGGGAACCCACGTCCTGGTAAGACCAGTTGAAATATCTGAGTAGGTTAGCCTCTACCAGATTCTGTAGCCTGATTACATCCTTCTCCTGTTCTTTCTTCTCTCATCTCACTTTCTGGCTTTTGCACCTATTATTTCTCTTCCATACGCTTTATGTATGGTAGAGAGCTCTTGCTGATCTTGATATTTTGATTTAATGAACATTCCTCAGAACAGACTTGCTAACGTTTTGACCCTACCCTACTTCCACCCCTGGACATAATACCTAGCACTCAGGACCTCGTACAATGCCTGGCATGAGTTCTTCAGTTTTGAACTTAAATGTCCTCTTATCAGCGAGGCTTCTGACTAGCCTGTGTGAATAGCAGTGCCCCCACCTTCCTGAGACATCTTATATTCCTTTCACGTGGGTCTCTACCACCTGACACGGTACATATTTATTTGTTTTTTTGTTTATTGTATTTTCCCTCACTAGAATGTAGCCTTGAAGACACAGACATTTTATCTGTTGATTTTGTTTGTTTGTTTTAATGTTGTGTCCCTCACACCTGACAGTGCCTCCCTTATAGTTGGCATTTAATAAATATTTAAATGAATTAGATAAAATTTAGTTGTTGGTACATGATAGTTGTCTTCAAATATTTGAAATGTTATCTTATAAAAGAGAGGATAGATATAATATTAGTAACTCTAGAGGATAAAGTTTAAATGATTTATTTATTGAATTGTATTTTTGGTTTTTGTACTCAGCTCCCTGAGAGACAGTGAGCTCCATAAGGGCATGAGATATATTTGATACCACCTAGTACCTACCTACCATCGTTGTTACCACCTAGTCTCCAGCCTGTTATAGCGCCTGATACATAATTAACACAATAAATACTTAGTGACAAAATTAATAAAACACTGAGGCTAATATCAGCTCAATGTAATAATGAGCTGTCTAATATAATAATGAAATACTAGGCAACAAGATCATTTGGCAAGAGAGTGAGCACCTGTTATCAAATCTCCTTTCTATTCTTAGGAATATACCTTTCTTTTACCTAGGAAATTCTTTCCCATACTCTTCAAATTACTAATTTTATCTGAATATTCAGGTCTTTGCTCAAATACCATCTTAAAGAAGTCTTCCCAGACCATTCTGTCTCATCATTTTTGGTCATTGTCTTTCCCAGCATCTTGTTTTGTTTTCTTCATAAAAGCACTCATTGGAATTGTTTCCTGCCCCTCCACTGGAATGTAAACTTCATGAGAATAGGGAACTTTGTATGGGACACTGGTTATCAGTGTCTGGAACAGAACTTGTCATGTAATAGGTAATAGTTGATGAATGAATAGTATGGCCTAAAATTAAAAAGTGAAAAGCTCTTTCCAATTCTAGTCTGATAAAGTAGCATTTCCTAAATTAACATGCTTATTAGATTTTTTAGTCTATAGGTTATCACGATTCTCTTCATAAATAAGGTGCAGACTTCCAGTACCCAAGGGAGATGGGAAATAGGAACATTGGCGTTTTGCATAGGCAACTAAATTTACTGCTTAAAAAAAAAGGATTAACTGGCACATTAGAATTATGAGTTTATTTTGTTATATTGTTGAGTAACTGATACTAAATATCTTCTTTATCACCTCTTTTCCTTTGATTCCATTATAGTTTAAGGAGCTTTATAAAGGTAATCTTTTAATTCCTGGAGATCATTCTGCAATTATCATAATCCATAAAATGTGCCATTAAACCTTTTCTCCATTGTTTTATGGATAAGCTTAGTAACATTTCTTACACTCTCATTGGGAATTTTTTGGTACATTCTACCAGTTTGTTTTCTTTAAGGAGACAGTTTAAATAATTGACTGGCTAAAGACTCCTAAGTGGTTACTGTCTTTCAGAAGGTAATACACTCACAGGAGTCATTCTCAGATAATACTAGTAAATGGTGCATTTTTGGAATGGATTTTATTAGCTAAGACCTAATATATTGAGACAAAAGACTTAAGTCTTTGTGCAAAGATCAGAATCACAGTGCGGTGGTTCGTGCCTGTAATCCCAGCACTTTGGGAGGCCGAGGGGGGGTGAATCACCCAAGGTCAGGAGTTTGAGAACGGCCTGACCAAAATGGAGAAACCTCGTCTCTACTAAAAATACAAAATTAGCTGAGCGTGGCAGTGCATGCCTGCAATCCCAGCTAACTCGGGAGGCTGAGGCAGGAGAATCTCTTGAACTCAGGAGGTGAAGGTTGCAGCGAGCCAAGATTGCACCATTGCAGTCCAGTCTGGGCAACAGGAGTGAAACTCTTTCTCAAAAAAAAAAAAGAGATTGGAATCACAATCTATCAAATTGGTTTATCGATCTTATTTTAAAATTTTCCATGGAGGAAAATTTATTAAACTGTGCTCTCCTTACCAAGTTTTATAACTAAAAATAACCAAAAAATGAGCAAAGCATGATTCAGTGACTTTAAAAAAATACAAAGAAGTTTGCAGCTCATTATACAACACATGAAAACTAACCCCTTTATTATAATTTGGGTTTCTTGATTAGAAAGCTTCATGTCTTCTGTAATTTAACATTGTAAACTCTAGTATTGATCCCAAGTAGGTCCTTTCCACCACTGAGAGAGCTGATTCTGTATTGCCATTTATGAAGGAGTTATTTTTCTTTCTGTTCTGTACTTGCTCCCTGTCTGCCTGCCTATGGGCTATTTTTTAAATGAGTCCCTAGGTTCATATATATATATATATATATATATACACACATATACATATATATATATATATATGTACATATACATATAATTTTTTTTCCTTTGAGACAGAGTCTTGTTCTGTTGCCCAGGCTGGAGTGCAGTGGCATGATCTGGGCTCACTGCAACCTCTACCTCCTGGTTCAAGTGATACCCATTCCTCAGCCCCCTGAGTAGCTGAGATTACAGGTGTGCAGCACCACATTTGGCTAAATTTTTTTCTATTTTTTGTAGAAATGCCATTTCACCATGTTGCCCAGGCTGGTCTTGAACTCCTGGCTTCAGGTGATCCACCCGCCTTGGCATCCCAAAGTGCTGGGATTACCAGCATGAGCCACCGCACCCAGCCCTATTTATATATATTTTCTAAACAGAGCCAGAGTTTTATGGCATCCTAAGGAAACTTAGCAGATAGCAAGTACAATTCTCTACTTTTCCTCTACTTCAAAACTGTTGTGTTACTGGCAAATTAATCCTGAAAGTTTACAAAATTTCTTCTTTCTATGAAACCTCAAACATTTGAAGTACAATTGAGTAAATTTTAGAGTAAGTAATGCAAAGAGGACTGCTGGAAATAATGGGATACAGTTAGTAAAAATTTAACTTAAGTAAAATTTTAACTTACAGCTGAAATAATATCCTAGTGTCAAATATTGGCAAATGCTTTTTTTTTCTTTCTTGATAGAATCTTGCTCTGTCACCCAGACTGACATGCAGTGGTGCAACCATAGCTCACTGCAGCTTCAAACTTCTGGGCTCAAGCAATTCTCCCACGTCAGCCTCTCAAATAACTAGGTGCATGTCATTGCACTTGGCTAATTTACTTATTTATTTTGTTGTTTTTGTAGAGACAGTGTCTCCCAATGTTGCCCAGGCTGGCTTCAAACCCTGGCCTCAAGCGATCCTTCTGGCCTCTACCTCCCAAAGCCCTGGAATTACAGGCATGAGTCACTGTACCTGGCCTGAAAATAATTTTGATAAAATGTCACAACTTGAATTATATAACTTAAAGCTATAGAAATTTAAAAAAGAGGGAGAGAAATCTCAGCATTAATTTTTAGATTAGCTGCTTCATATTTATAGTATATTATTTAATGAAATCACAAAATATTGAAAAATCCTGACATTTTCTCAAATATTACCTCTGAGCTAATGTGTCTTCACAATTCTTGATTAGCAGAGTTGTCTTATTTGCCTCCAAATTTGAAAATGAGGAGGATGTTTTCTGCATTAGAAGGAAAAACTAGGATATGGAAAATAGGTCCTAAATATTAACACAGTAAGCATTCAAAGCATATATATGTATGTATTTCTTTTTAAAATTCATAGATAGTATAAATTATTCATTGAAAAATTATCAAACTTTTTAAATTCAAGAACACTTACCATTACATTTGTACAGACTTTAAATTTTAAATTTTCAAACTGTATGCATGTGTATACCTTCTTTATCCAGATATAAAACATGAGATAGATGGGGTCCAGTAGCACATGCCTGTGGTCCCAACTGCTCAGGGAGGCTAAGGCAGGAGAATTGCCTGAGCCCAGGAGTTCAAAGCCAGCTTGGGTAACATAGCAAAACTCCCGTCTCTAAAAAAAATTTAAAAAATTAAACTCCCCCCCACACACACACGCACACACACACCAGGAAGAAAATTGATAAGAGGCCTGAAAAATCGTAATTCTAAAGTTAACCTTGGAGATTATCTTCACTAGACCTATTATATTGCAATTTAGATATCTGAGATCCAAATGTGCAGCAGTTCACTTAAGACCATGTAGCAAATTAAGTTATAAAGACAAAACCAGAGCCCAGGTCTCCCAATTTCTATGTGATTGTATTTTTCTATAAATTATAGTGCCTCTCAGAAAATGAGGGTTAGGAGCAACTTGGTAAGGAATACGGTGTGTGTGTGTATATATATCCTTCACCTAGACCACATGACAGCTTGAAGAGTTTCTGTTCTTGTTCACAGTCACGCCCTATGACTTGTGATGCTCACTTATTCCATTCTAATTATATTACTATCTAGTTAAATCTATTATCTAGTTAATTTTATTTAATATCACTAAAATTTCCTTTCAAACCAATGAATCTCAAGCAGGAGCCATTTGTCCCCCAACCCCCTAGGAGACATTTGGCAATGTCTGGAGAAATTTTCGGTTGTCACAACTGGGGGGAAAAAAATGAGATGTTAGTGGCGTCTAGTGGGTAGAAGCTAAGGATGCTGCTAAACATCCTCCAATGGAAGCTCCTCTAAAGAAAGTTTAAAAATTTTAAAAATACACACATCAGGAAGAAAAAGTGAACCTTGGAGATTATCTTCACTAGACCTATTATATTACAGTTTAAATCTCTGAGCTCCAAATGTGCAGCACTTATAAACAACTGTTGATAAATGAGAAAAGAGAAGCTCTGTGCAACTGAGCCAGCCTAAAATAAAGATCATGAAGCTAAATTAAGATTGCATTTGCATAAGGGAAATGACATAAGGAAATGAAATAAAAGAATTTACAAAAAGGAAAAGATTGTAACATACTCAAGTTTAAGGCTATACACCTACACGTGTTTTTAAAGTATACTGATAAAATATTTTACTTTTGAAGGATCATATGTAAATTCTGGGATAAAGTGGAAAGAGAACCTATTTTCATAGGCAGTTTTTTAAATGTAATCAAATCACCACCATAACCATTCAGAGTAATTTGGTTCCCCTTCAGAAAATTAACGTAGACGGCCAGGCACGGTGGCTCATGCCTGTAATCCAAGCACTTTGGGAGGCCAAGGCGCGTAGATCACTTGAGGCCAGGAGCTTGAGACCAGCCTGGCCAACATGGTGAAACCCTGTATCTACTAAAAATACAAAAAAAAAATTACCTGGGCATGATGGCGTGTGCCTGTAGTCTCAGCTACTTGGAAGGCTGAGGCAGCAGAATCGCTTAAGCCTGGAAGGCCAAGATTGCAGTGAGGCGAGATTACACCACTGCACCCCAGCCTGGGAAACAGAGCGAGACTATGTCTCAAAAAGAAAGAAAGAAAGAAAAAGAAAATTAACATAGACAATCATAGTGTTGTTATAAACTACTTTATTTATTTAATTTTATTTTTTGGAGATAGAATCTCACTGTCACCCAGGCTGGAGTGTAGTGATGTGATCTCGGTTCACTGCAACCTCTGCCTTCCAGGTTCAAGCAATTCTTGTGCCTCAGCCTCCCAAGTAGCTGATACTACAGGCACGCACCACCACACCTGGTTAATTTTTTTGTGTTTTAGTAGAGAGGGGGTTTCACCATGTTGCCCAGACCAGTCTCAAACTCCTGAGCTCAGACAATCCGCCAACCTTGACCTCCCAAAGTGCTAGGATTACAGGAATGAGCCACCGTTCCTGGCCTATAAACTGCTTTATCTGGAATAAAGAGAAAATGAATCACTTCATCTTAGTGGTGTATTAGCTAGAGTAATAAAAAAGAATTAATACAATGTTATGTTGTTGAAATCATATTTTTTTTTTAACTTGGCTAGTTTCCCTAACCTATGTGGTTACATTGGGGTTACCCTGCCCTGTCTTGCTGGGTTTGAAATACTTTGTTTGGTCATATTTGTGGTGATCTGACTTGTTCTGGATAACAAGCTGAAATGAACTTTATAAAATCAACAGTAGAAATTGTTTCTTATTTTTCTATGAAAAATTCCTATTTTGAAGTCAACAATAAGAGATATATTTTGTCCTGAACCATCAGTGATATTTTGTAAATGTCAGAAGCTTGCTAAGTGGAATGGACTATCACAGCTGTTTATTATTTTTACATTATTAATTCAAAATGGAGAAGAATACATAACCAATTTCACTTTGACTTCTGTACATTTAAAAGCCAATCTCCAGCATGACATTTCTGTGACCTATCATGCAGCATCTGAAGTACATGCATTGGTTGATAATTCAATTAATGGATGATGTTGAAATTAACTAGTATTAACTAGTATTAATTTTAACTAGTATTAACTAGTATTAAAATTAACTGATATTAATTTTAACGTCATTCATTTGTTTAATTATGTACATGTTTTGGACATTCTCTCCTTAAAATTGTAATCATAAGCCAGATAAACTAAGACATGCCTAGCAGGCATAGTGTTGGAGTACTCTACCCTTTTCAAGTTACTATGTATTGTTTGTTCTGACTATCACAATATATTTAGGATTAACAGCTTTGGCAATACAAGATACTTAATACTAAGTCAAGCATGGTATCAATATTATCAAAAACTCAGCTGAAAATAAGTGTTGCTTTGCTGTCTTTTAATCATAATTGGAGTTTGACTCAATATACTCTTAACATTTAGCTGAACATCTAAGTTACTTTTGAATAGACATACAGAGCCTTTGAGCATTTTTTACAGTAATTACTATTGCTTTATTTTAAAAAATGTCAATATAACTTTTGACATTTCGCTATATACCTTTTAATTTTTCTAATTTCTAAATACTAATTAATTTTAGTTTCATCCATTCATTTAATTATCTATAAAAATGGAGAAGTATTATTTTGGAGAGATTTTCAGGTGAACTCAACAAGAGCTGGTAACCAGTTTATAGGTGAATGAAGGAAATTGAACTGAGTACTGAAGTTTCTATATTTAATGATTAAGTGGGTGGTAGTTAGAAAAACAGGAAAAACATCTTTAGACAATACTAATATTTTAAAATGTTACACTTATAATATCTTATTAAAATGAGTAAATTAAGTTTCTAATAATATCAATGAAACAGGAAAATATTCAGCTTGTTTATGAATATGGATGATAGGTAAGTACAGGAGCATATAACTTTTAGAATACTAAAACAACTGTAATTTGTATGACTTACCTGACACGAAAGGCATGACAGAGTTGACGATTAGTTCTCTTGTTTATACCCAACCAAAAGTATAATATATTTATCTTGTGTTTGTCTCCATTTCTCCAGGGTCCTCAAGGACCGAGAGGTCAACCAGGGCCTCCAGTGAGTTTATTTTCATTTATGTCTGTTTACCATGATGCTTGTATGCTTACCTTGAGATGTCTACTAAATAAATATGTATATTTTTTAATTTGCTGTGTTCTAGGGCCCACCTGGAGCACCAGGCCCAAGAGTAAGTTTGCTTGGTTTGATTTTATTTTGTTTTATCTTATTATGTCACATTAACTTTTTAAATCTTCTTCTATTAACTCCCTATTAAAAGGTGTCCCTTTTGCATACCTCTGTTCTTTTTTGCTAACCTGATATAGGCCTGGCCAAACTACACAAACATGAAATCTAAGCCTCAGACTTCTTATTTATAAGGAGATGGTATCTCCTACTTTCTTAGGTGGTTTCGAGCATTAAGAAGTACATCACTCAGCACATTGTATAATACCTAATAAGCACTTGAAAAACTATTTCTTCTTAATTCTACATTCTTACTCTCCTTTTTTAAATGTTCTCTTTTTGCCATCCAGAGTTATCCACTTCTTTGATTTACTTGAATTTTTCTCAGTTGCTGGTAACTCTGGAAGCCATCAAACTTCTCATATGTTTATTTATTACATAACTACTATGATCCAAAACTTGCTCCCCTTGTCTCTGAGGCAATGTTTATGTTGCTTCTGCTATTTTCATGCCTTTGATATTCTAAGCTTTAGTTCCCTATTCTTTGTATCCATTCTCATATTAGGCAGTCTTTGTCTTCCTGCTCCCTATGAGAGGTCTCTTTCCATCTGCAGGCTCACCCACACTCCACTCATTCAGCCTCCTGGTCAAATAGAGTGGTCCTTGGTCACATTTTCTGCCTAAAGTGGATCTACTGTTGGCTACACCATCCCAAACAATGGTCAATCCTGCACGTTTTAAGCCTACTTATTACACATGCTGCTCTGATGTCATTTAGATCTCTGATAGTTCTAGGTGGTGATTTCCTGTGGTCTACTCTCAGCAGATCAGGAACTCTATTTACCTCAGCTTTTCATTGGAGCAAGGAATAACTTCCAAGCAAAGTGCCACAAGGAAGACTGTCTTCTTGAAAACAGGAGACCCATTTACCTGTGCTTTTAAAAAATCACTTCCCCTTTCTGGCTATCTGACTAATGTGGAGGGAACCTCTCCCTGTGTGAATATCAGTAAAAATGTCTTTCAGTCGGGCATGGTGACTCGAACCTGTAATCCAGCACTTTGGGAGGCTGAAGCGGGCAGATCACCTGAGGTCAGGAGTTTGAGACCAGCGTGGCCAACATAGCAAAACCCCAGGCCTGGTGGCACATGCCTGTAATTTCAGCTACTCAAGAGGCTGAGGCAGGAGAATCGCCTGAGCCCAGGAGGTGGAGGTTGCAATGAGCCAAGGTCACGCCACCACACTCCAGCCTGGCAAAGTGAGACTCCATCTCAAAAAAAAAAAAAAAAGAGAATGTCTTTCTTCAAATCACTTTACCCTTGTCTATTCTTCCTTTCCATCTGGATCCTCACAATGCATGGATTACAAATACCCTCATTCATTGCCTTCCCCAATTGTAATGACTTTGATATATCATAGCTCCCTTCCCAAGAAAGAACAAGTTCAAATTCTAAAGGATCATACATCATTGGCAAATTAAAGAAATGATTAGTGAAAATTTTCACAGTTAAGTGCCAAACTTTGGGACACATATCCCTGTCTCACTTGGTAAATATCTGTGTTCCTATACAGCCAAAATAGAGTAAGACATGAGAGGTTTTTGCTCTGAGCAAAATGTGAATGAAAGCACGTATATACTTTGAGAAATTAGGAAGATTAAGTAAGAAAAGATATGTGTTGAACACAATAATTTCTCAGTAAATGCTAGTTTATTTGTTTCCTTCTTTTCTCCCTTTCCCTCATTTCTGTATTCCTTCTTGGCCAATATGAAAACAGATTTCTATATATAGTGCTGTCTTTCTAGAACTTGCAGAGTCCATTGTAGGAAAATAACATTGAGAATAAGATTTCTAGAGCAGAAGACTAAATGACAATGAGAAGACACCTACACATTCTAAAGTCAACCTCCATGAAACTTAATTCCATCCCCTCATCACTCTGCGAGATTGAACTGATCACTTCCCCTTCTTTCATTTATACTCATTTACTTTCATGTTTGCCTTTTCTATTTCATTGTGAACCCTCTGAAAGTAGAGACTATTTTTTAAATTTCCCTTCCATTTAAGCTCTCAATAAGTGTTGAATACATGCCTGCATGAGTAAAAAAAAAAAAGTGACATCTCAGGAAATTTCAGTGGGAATCTTCTAAACTAGAAGATTTCACCTGGAGAGAAACAGTGTCTATCAGGGGATAGATTCATAGACGTAGAGGTCCTCTCAGCAATTATTTCACAGTTATTTCAGACTTTGAGTTGGGGTTCATTGGCCAGTGGATCATAAGACCAATTTAGTGAGTCTCATTCAGGATTATTTTGAGAGCAAATGAAATAAAATAGAAAAAAATATGGGGAGAGACTGCTTAATAGGTATGAAGTTTCTTTTTGGGGTGATGAAAATGCTCTGAAATTTGATCATGCTAATGGTTGAACAACATTGTGAATCTACTAAAGACAACTGAATTGGATATTTTTAAATGACTAAAATGGTGGAATTTATGTTATATAAATTTTACCTCAATTCTAAAAAACAAAAAAAAAAAATCAGTACATCATCATTCGTAAGAATAAATAGGGTTTTACAGAACATTTTAAAGTTAAATATATGTATGTTTATATTAATCTTGTCGTGATATCAAAGTGTATTTCTTACTGTGGGTCAAGATAAGTTTGAAAACTTCAAATATAGTCCAACCAGCTCTTTAAAGACCTGTGAAACTAAAGTAACTTCCTCAGTTCCCTAAAGTTGAATAGCTAAAAGGAAATGTTTCAAGGAAAGGAATATATAGTGACGGTGAATTGGAATGTGAGGATAGGGTAATGACAAGACCTCAGTGTATGTAGTAAGGTATTTAGAAGTGAACACAGAAGTGTACAACATGACGTCAAAGTTAACCAAAAATGATTAGTAAAGGGAAGAACAGGGTGTCTATGTATGTCTGTGTTTGGTGTCTAGGATGGAAATAACAATCATTAAAAATCATTAAATGATTAAATGAAAGCTGCCAGGTGGAAAAAAAAATAAAAATAAATAATTAAATGAGAGAAAGAATTCCCAACTGATTTATTCCAATTAATGTGTCAACTGCAGAACCTGGATTGGTGAATTAAGAAGTGGCAGCTGCTATTATAGTCCTGCTTCCCTAGAATAGAATCAGCAAAAACTTCCATCATGAAGAGGAGTGTGACCTGAAATCAGTTTCTATTTGGTCAACATTTTCACCATCCAGTGATCTCAAAACTTCAGACATATGAAAAATAATACTTCTCAAAATACTGAGGTGCCTAGACCAGGTCTGCTTTTCATTCGAATTATTTGGAGAGAATTGTGAAGATTACATTCCCCCAATGTATAATGCATCCTGCTTTCTAATTTTCCTCATTATTTCACACTCACTAGTCACAACATATAATCAGTCTTTATTCTCTGTTTTCTATTTTACGTGCATGTTTTTGTAAACATTGAGTGATTTCCATGTGAGAATAAGTTCTCTCTAACTAGAGTGCGTGGAAGAAGTTATGTTTCTTTTTTTGATCCCCTCACTGCACCTAATGAGAGATTTAGATGTGGGCACTTAGATGTGACTGAATGACTTCCCAGGCAAATCCTCTTAATACAATTTCTCTGAGCCTGCCTTCCTTAAAGTCTGCCTGTGGGTAAAAAATTAATAAATTCAACAAATTGAATGACTGCTATGTGCCAATCATGAGCTAGGCTTTGTGAATGCCTTGGGGATTCTAGGAATATGGATATTGTCAAGAAAATTTGTGAGTGGCCAAATGTTATGAAATTTATTTTCTTACTAATACCTGTTGGGAAAAAAAAAATACATTTTTTATTGGGTTGTTGCTTGCACTGATGGTGGTTAAAATTACTGGTACCTTAGCATGATTAAAGCATCAAACTCTAAACTACTAATCTGTTAATAGTCATTGTATTCTTTACTGCCGCACACAGAAAATCATAGTGATGTCAATTAAGAATATCCTGTGATTTACTCATCTTGCCCTCTATCGAGGAGCTTTTTTTTTTCAATTTTTTGTTAGTACACATAGTACAAATGTCCTGTCTATATACATATCATCTTGTAGAATATCTAGGGGACAGATTCCCAGAAGTTTGATCTAAGGGGTAGTGAGCATATTTACTTGTTATTTTTAATGGTGGCAAGATATATATAACCAAAATTTTACCATTTTAACTATTTTTAAGTGTAGAGTTCAGTGGTATTAAGTACATTCACATTGTTGTGCAACCGTTACTATCCATGCCTAGAACTTATTTTGTCTTCCAAAACTGAAACTCTATACCTATTAAGTAATAACTCCCAATTCCTCCCTTTCCCCAACCCTGGCAACCACCATTCTACTTTCTGTCTCTATGAATTTGACTACTCTAGGTACCTCATATAAGTTAAGTCATACAATATTTGTCTTTTTGTGACTGGCTTATTTCACTTAGTATAATATCTTCAGGGTTCATCTATGTTGTAAGCATATATTAGAATTTCATTTCTTTTGAAACCTGAGTAATAGTCCATTGAATATATATGCCAGATTTTGTTTATCCAAATGGACACTTATGTTGCTACTACCTTATGGCTATTGTGAATAATGCTGCTATAAACATTGGTGTACAAATATCTGTTGGAGTCCTCACTTTGATTAATTCATTTGGGTATAAACCTAGAAATGAAACTGTTATATCATGTAGTAATTCCATCTGTAATTTTTGAGAAACTGCTCTACTGTTTTCCCTAGCTGCTGCACACTTTACATCACCACAAAAAATTCCAGTTTGTCCACGTCCTCACCAACACTTGTTATTTTCTGTTGGTTTTTTTATAACAGCTATCCTGATGGTTGTGAAGTGGTATCTCATTGTGGTTTTCACATGCATTTTCCTAATGATTTGTGAGGTTTAACACATTTTCATGTGTTTATTACTTGTATATCTTTTTTTTTTTTTTTTGAGACAGAGTCTTGCTCTGTTGCCCAAGCTGGAGTGCAGTGGCATGATCTTGGCTCACTGCAACCTCTGCCTCCCAGGTTGAAGCAATTCTCCTACCTCACCCTCCTGAGTAACTGGGATTACAGGTGCCCTCCACAATGCCTGGATAATTTTGTATTTTTATTAGAGATGGGTTTTCACCATGTTGGCCAGGCTGGTCTCGAACTCCTAACCTCAAGTTATCTGCCTGTCTTGGCAGATAGTGCTAGGGATTACAGGTGTGAGCCACTATACCTGGCCTCTTCTTTAGAGAAATTTCTATTCAAGTTCTTTGCCCATTTGTTTAATTGGGTTGCATTTTTTTTTTTTGGTTGTTAGTAAATTGTAGGAGCTCTTTAAATATTCTAGATATTAATCCTTTAACAGAAAGACAATTTGCAGTTATTTTCTCCCACTCCTTGAGTTGCCTTTTCACTCTCTTTATAGTGTCCTTTGATGCACAGAAGATTTTTTTCATTTTGATGTAGTCTATCTACTTTCTTCGCTTGTTATCATTCCAAGAAATCATTACAAAATCAAATATTACCAAGCTTTTCCTATTTGCTTCTAATAATTTTATGGTTTTAGCTCTTATGTTTAAGTCTTTGATTCATTTTGGATATAACTCATGATGTAAGTTTTTTTTGTGCTTCATGTAAGTTAAGGGTCTAGCTTCACTCTGTTGCATGTGGATATTCCATTTTTCCAGCCCTATTTGTTGAAAAGACTGTCCTTTCCCCATTGAATGGTTTTGGCACTCTTGTTGAAAATAACTTGATTATAAATGAGAAGGTTTATTTCTGGACTCTCTCTTCTATTTCCCTGGTCTTTATGTCTGTCTTTAAGACAGTACCAACTGTTTTGATTACAGCAGCTTTATAGTAAGTTTTGAAATCAGGAAATGTGATACTACAACTTTATTCTTCTTTTTTCAAAATAACTTTGGCTACTTGGGGTCTTTACTATCTTTTATATTTACTATATTGTAACTTTTACCACTGCTCTTTATTTCTTCAGGTGGATTCAAGTTTCTGCCTAGTAACCTTTACTTTAGTACTGAATGACTCCCTGTGATGTTTTTCTAGGAAAGGTATGCTGGTGATAAATTATCTCAGTTTTCATTTAACTGGGAATATATTATTATTTCCTTCATTTTTAAAGGAGAGTTTTACTGGAAATAGAATTCTTGGTTGACAGTCTTTTATCACTCTGAATATGTTATTGTACTGCCTCCTCGCCTTTATGGGTTTTTGTGGGAAGTTAGCTGTTAATCTGGTTGAGGATCTCTTAGACATAATGAATCTCCTCTTTCTGCTTTCAGAATTCTTTCTTTGTCTATAGCGTTTGATAGTTTGATTATGATGTGTCTGGGAAAGTTTGTGGAACTTCTTGGATGTGTAGGTTAATATTTTTGCATCAGATTTGTTATTTTTTTCAGCCATTATCTCTTTACATATTATTTGTGTCCCCCTTTCTCTCTCCTTTCCTTCTGAGACTCTCCTCATGCATATGTTGGTAAGCTTTACAGTGTCCTACAGGTCTCTTCAGTCTCTGTTCATTTTTCTTCATTATTTTTTTCCACACCTCAGACAGGATAATCTCAATAAACCTGTCTTCAAGTTAACTGGTGCTTACTTCTGCCTATGGAAATCTACTGTAGAGCCTATCCAGTAAATTTTTATTTCAGCTGTTGTACTTTTTAACTTCAGAATTTCTGTTTGGTTCTTTTTTCTATAATTTATGTGCCTTTATTATATTCTCTGCTTAGTAAGACATCTTTCTCATACTGGCCTTTAGTTCTAAAGACATGGTTTTATTTAATTTTTTGAACTTGCCTAAAAGAGAACTATGAGAGTTCATTATTCCACCACTTTTGCTGTCTCCTAGATTTCTTTATCTTCTTTAAACATTGTTTTAATATTTTGTGTGATGAAATGGAAGAACGTATAAAGCACATATACTGCACACTGCAGTGGTTGCTTCAAAAGCACTGTGCAGCTATTTGAGTTGAAACCTAACTAGCCATTTTTATCATAGAATACCATTTTTTATTGACAGACTATAAGTTTTATTAAGACATGAGTAGTTTACAGATATTTTCTTGAAAAGGAATAAAGTTAGTCTGTCATTTTAAGGAAAACAGCTGACAGAATTTGATGCCAATGATAAATTTCAAGCTCTCAAGCAAAAAATAAGAATTAGGGAATACATGTATCTATCACTGTGAATTTGACAGATTCCCAGTACTTATGTTTTCCTAATAAGTAACATTATGTTTTCCTGATGATGTTAACAAACATAATTTTTGACATTAAGTGAGGAGCTGTATCAGTGTTTGGAAGACCTGCATAGTTCCATAAATAGTATTTTCAGAATGATCAATATGTGATGTTAATAAAATCATGTATAGGTAAAAGATCTATGAAAGTATAAAATAGACCAATAGATTTTAGCATAGAAGTGCAAAAAGTTCATTGAGATGGGTTCAGTTTTCACATAGAAACTAACATTTAAGAAACTAACAGAATAAATGTCAGGTATGGGTGATGGGGGATGGAGGCAGCAAACCACGTTGCCATGAATGTACCTATGCAACAATCTTGCATGATCTGCACATGTGCCCCAGAATCCAAAGTACAATAAAAAAAAGAAACTACCACTTATCAATTTTTGGGAAAAGGTATAATATTAAAGAAGAAAACCCATAATTATTTGAAAAAGATGACTTAAGTACTTTTCTTTTTTCCCACTGCATATCTCTATGAGGCTGAATTTTCTTCACAACCAATTGAATACAAAAACAAATAAGAGAATTTAGCTATCATATATTAATCCAGACATTACAGAAGTGTATGAAAGTGTAAAACTGGGTCACCCTTCTCATTAATTTTTTTGTTTTTGAAAATATAGTTAATTTGTATAAAAATATGTATATTAACATATAATGGCTTTGTTGGTATTTTAAAGCAATTGACACATGAATAGTTTTTAAATTTGTTTTGGTTTCTTCTATAGTAATTATCAAGAGTTGGCCAGGCACAGTGGCTCACAACTGTAATTCCAGCACTTTGGGAGGCCAAGGCGGGCAGATCACCTGAGGTCAGCAGTGCAAGACCAGCCTGGCCAACGTGGTGAAACTCCATCTCTACCAAAAACATGAAAATTCTCTGGTTGTGGTGGCACAAGCCTGTAATCCCAGCTACTTGGGAGGCTGAGAGGCAAGAGAATCACTTGAACCCTAGAGGCAGAGGTTCAGTGAGCCGAGATCATCCCACTGCACTCCAGCCTGGGTGACAGAGTGAGACTCCATCTCAAAAAAAAAAAAAAACTTATAATTCACATAAACAGAAAATTTTAAGACCTTTAATAGTATTTAAAAGTGCAAAAGGATTCTCATTCTGAAGAGTTTGAGAACCACTATGCTAGGTTTTCTAATTAAAACCCTTAATCACCTACAGCAGACCAAGCGAACAACAAAAAGGTAGCTACGGTTTAACACTTAATTCAGTTTCTCATATTTAGTACCAGTATTTTTGTGTGACCCATATCTAAAATCTGCTCATTCACACAAGCAAGATGGTCAGAATTATTTAATCTGCAGAGAATATTTTAGGTTTACCTTCTATGCTACTTGAATAGTCATGCTCCTTCTGTCTCATGGCCTTTGTGCCAGGCTGCTTCTTCTGTCTGGAAAGCTCTCCTACCCCTTCCCCTAACAATTCTTATTTATTCTTCAGATATCAGTTCAAATTTTACTACCTCAGGTAGTAAAAGCCTTCCCTGACCTATTCCTTCCAACCCCTTACACTTTCCAGATTTGATTAATTTCTCTCATAGTTTCATCCTCTTTCCTTTCATAACATGTATCTCAATTGGTAATTATGATTTTTCAGGTGATTTAGTTATTGAATATCTCCTCTCTAAAATTAAGTTCCATAAAGGCAATTTCTTTTTTGCTTACCATTTCATCCTCAATATGTATCACAGTGTTTGGCAGTATAGATATACAGAATGAGGCAATTATTTTTGAATATGAAAAACACATGCTGAAGCAAGGGAGAGTACATTTTATTGATTATTCCATCATTTTAAATAATTTTTCAAATTACCAACCATGAGCTGAGAGATCTGTTGAAAATGGTTTCCATTATACAAGCCTTCAAGTAAAAAGATATCTTCACAGTATAATGACTCTGAAATAAATTGTTTCACTTACACAGATGCCATTTCCCAGAACCTTCTCCCAACTCATGCTTCATTGTTCTAAGATTTTTTAAAAGAATTACCAAAAAAAAAGACTTTTACTAATGGTTATGCTGAGTCTTTTTCTAAAAATATATTTTATTAAATGCAAGAGGAGATTGATTTCATTCTGTATTATTTCTTTTGGGACTCATGGTACATTTTCCAACTTCAGAAATTGTTTTTAAAACCGCAAAAGTATCAGATTAAATTAATGTGGTGACTACCTCAGGACAGTAGTATTTTATTCTATTCCTTCCAAGAATGTAACTGTTAAAAATTACTACAGTTATTTATTCTTCACTTTACAATTTATTAACTGAGAGGATCATATTTTATTCTCTTCCATTTGAGGAACTTTGTGTGTGTGTTTTCAGGCAACAGAAACAAATAGTTTTTCATTTTAGGTCTCTAAACTCTGGTCCTGTTTTAATTAGGAGACCTTTGAGATTTGGATGAAGGCGGCATATTGTCCTTCTAGATAGCCAGGCAATATTTGCAAAATCTGTCTAACTGTAAGAGTTACAGGCCTCCTTCAGATAATAAGTCTGGTATACTTTAACAGCAGTGCTTTCAGAATTTACAGCATCTACTTTAGAGCACTCAGTGTTGATCTTATTGCTAATCTCAAATGGTTTTGTTTTACACAGAAACAAATGGATATCAATGCTGCTATTCAAGCCTTGATTGAATCAAATACTGCCCTACAGATGGAGGTAATATATCTGGTTTTACTTATATTGGCACTGTCTCTCAATATACCAATTAAACAGAAAAAAATTTTGGAGGCCAAAATGTGACATTATCTCAAAGATTATATTTTAAACAGATTGAAAATGTGAAACCATTTTCAAGGACAAAGTAAGTGATTTTAGTATAATTAAACAGAAATATATGCCTAGGATGTTTTGTAAGAAAAACATTTAAATCAAAAATGTAATACTGTCCAAAGATTATTTGTTAGGAATTTGGTACTATCCAAGAAAGTAGTTAAATGAAGTTAGTCATGTTTCTTAAAATGAGATACATGTATTATCACTACTCATCTTATTTAAACTCTTAATTATTCAATGTATAATTTTAAAAACATAATGCAGTAGGCATAGCAATTCTTATGTTAGCTTTAAAACTAAACTTGCAAGTGTGAATTTAATCTTTTTAAAGGATTAAGGCTCATAAAGCATACACATATGTCTATGCTTCAATATAAACTGTTGTTTACATTCTACTCCCAACTTACTACACACAATGGAAACACATTTTTCTCCCTCCTTGGCTCATGTTGGTCCTTAGGAGTTTTTTGCTTATGTAATTCTTATCATGACTTGGCAGAGCTACCAGAATACTGAAGTGACTTTAATTGACCACAGCGAAGAGATATTCAAAACCCTCAACTACCTTAGCAATTTACTGCACAGCATCAAGAATCCTCTTGGCACACGAGATAACCCAGCACGAATCTGCAAAGATTTACTGAACTGTGAACAAAAAGTATCAGATGGTAAGTTCTTGGTTACCTTGAACTCTGATGTCAAATTTCATTCCATCAAGTCAGTGTGTTTGAGATTTCTAATGTGTTCATTACAAATCATAGTTAGTTTGATAAAACCCTGGCAGAAGCCATTTTAATGTCATCAAGAATAAAATACTCTAAGGAGGAGACATGCTTCTGATGTCATCCACCCCTAGCTATATCATTTGCTTACATTTTGTATTTGGAATATAGCGCATTCATATTAAAAATTAAGATAGGTAGGCTTGGACCTTCGCATTAACAGACAATAGCACCTGTCACAACTTGGTAAGTCAGGACTACCAAAGTTAACAACATAAATAAATGTATTATAGAATCTCCTTCATCTTACTCCCTAAAAGTATCTTTTTAAAAATACAAAACGGAATTTTATCCCATTCTAGAGTTGATGACCATAAAGATGGGAGTGGTTTGTCATTCTTGGAAGTTTCTCATCTCTACACAGATGCCCCCATTTCTTTAGCCAGAGGTGCAAAAATGAATTTAGATTAGAACAATCAAGGAAAGGGAAGAGTAAGTCATCAGTTAAATAGGGGAAACCCTGTCTGCCGCAAACTCTAGTTTTAACACAATAAGACGTTTGAAAAAATGTATGACTTGAAAAATGCTGATGTGAAAAGTGCTGATTTGAAAAAGCTATGTTATGTTATTCTGTGGTTATTTTAATTTAGTTTATACATATGCATATGTCTCACATACATGCACTCTCACACACACAAACACGTACATATGCACATGTCCAAAACATCTGCTTCTATTCTAGAACTTCAATGAAAACATTCATTTTGTTTATATTAATAAAACACTTCTAAAGATATTTTTTTGCCCCAAATTAATATAAAAACTAAAATAATACTTACAATTGTAGCTGCCTGTAATACTTCTCAGCTTGATTCTTTCCCATATTTGAGGGCATGAAAATGCAACTCTATAGAATTGAAAGTAATAAATACATTGTAAGACATATAAAATTAGTATGAAATCTAATTCAAAATCTACCTTCCTGATAAGAGAAATAACTAAATGGTGTGTATTATGCAATATTCAAAAGATCTTTATGCCCCCAAATACTTTCATCACTAGGATATGATAAGTGTTTTAGAGAAAAACAAAACAGCAGGGAAGGGGGATTTATCAAATCCTATAGGAAGTAGAGCACAAGATATAATTTTTAAATAGAATGATCAAATAAGGCATCTATGAGAATATGCCATTTGGGTGATATCAGAAGGAGGTAAGAGAGCAAGCCACAAGAAATCTAGATAAAGAGCTTTCCAGGCACAAAGAACAAATGCAAAAGCCCTGAGCCTTTGACTGTACCTAGCATGTTTTAGAATTAGCAAGAAAGCTAGCATGAATGGAAGAGAGTGCATATGGGGGAGAATGGTAGGAAATTAAATTAGACAGATATCAAAAGGTCAGATTGTACAGGACCCTTTAGAGACTACTCAGAAGTCTCTAGCTTGTACTCTTAATAAGACGGGAAACCACTGGAAATTGCTGAGCAGAGAAGTGACATAATTTGGCTCAGATTTTTAAAATATTACTCTACCTAATATGTTGCAAATATAACACGAAAGACAGGGGTAAAGGTAGGGAAACCAATGAGAAGGATATTGACACAATCCAGGAGAGATGATGGTTGGCTGGACTAGAGTTGGTTACAGGGGAAGTGGTAAAAAATGGTTAGATTCTTGACTATGCTTTATGCCTAGTGTTCCATTATGGGAATGCTAAGCACATGGGAGTTATTTATGTCCTACTGCTTAAGGTCATCACTGGGTCTGATTGCAAAAATTAAAAAAAAAAAATTGCAACCTCAGACATAAATGGGTTAAGGTAGAGCCAGCAGTTTTTGTTGATGGATGGGATGTGAGCTTTAAGAGAAATAGAATAGTAAAGGATGAATCTTAAGATTTTGTTTTTGTTTTGTTTTGTTTTTACTGTAGAAGGGTGGGAGGTTGTTAATAGGAGATGCAATTTTGAAGAAAAGATCAGGAGTTAAGTTTTAGATATATTTAGTTTGAGGTATCTCTTAGAAATTCAAGTAAGAATGTCAAGTAAGTAGTTGATTACTCAAGTTAAAGGTCAAGAGGAAGGTCCTAGGTATGTGTAAAAATTATGAAGTCATTCACATTTAATTGGTATTTAATGTCTTGATACTGCTTAAGAATACCTAGATAGTAAGTAAAGGAAAAGTGAGGTCTAAAAACTGGATCCTAGGGTTCTCTAACGTTTAGAGATCAGGAAGGCAAGGGGGAACTAGCAAAGAAAACTAAGAAGAGCTATCACTGAGATAAGAGGAAAACTAGATAAATGTGGTGTCCTGAAAATCAAGCAAAGAAAATATTTGCCAATGGAGGAAGGAAGGAATCAACCAGGTCAATGTTAAGTAAAGCAAAGACTTAGAAAGACTACTGAATTTAGCAATGCAGACATCAGTGAGGACCTTCATCAAGAGCAGTTTAGAGGAATGGTAGTAGTTAAAGCCTAATCAGATTGTAAGAGGAAAGGATAATGCTAGGAACTTTTCATTCCCAGGAATAAAGCAGGTAATTCATATTACCTGGCTAAATTAATTCTTTAAGTTAAAAGCATAAAATAAATAACAAACAGCAATAAACTTTCAAGCTAAGACTTTAAAGGAGACAACAGAAAGTGAACCCAGTGCTTGGAGGTACTTTTGCCGTCAGTATGTTGAGAAGCTTGGTTACTTCATGGAGGGAGGGGTCAAAAGTTAGAATCTGTGGCCCACAAAAGGTGAGGACTTAGGCTTTCAAAGGCCTGTATTCTAGTAGTAAACTGGAAGAATATGAACATTTATGCAGACTGCAGCTTTGCTTCACATCATCTGGATAGCTCAGAAAATCCCAAACTTTGAACTTGTATTAAAATGGTTCCAAACTGTTGGCACCCATACATAGCTATCAGAAACAAACAAAAATCTTCCATAAAGGATAACATTATTCTAGGACTCAAAATATTTCCACAAATAATTTCAAAAATGCACTGCCCAACACACAATCGATGACAACCAAACACACAAGTTGATAAAACACCATTAATGAGAACTGATAGAAACAGCAGACAATGAAAGCAGACTCAAAAGAGAGGATAAAAGAAGTAGAATTTAAATCTGCAAGTATAATGAACAAGATAAATCTCTGTAGGAACGCAGTTTATTCACTATAATAAGAGAGAAAGTAGGCCAGGTGTAGTGGCTCCTGCCTGTAATTCCAACACTTTGGGAGACTGAGGTGGATGGATCACCTGAGGCCAAGAGTTCGAGACCAGCCAGGCCAACATGGCGAAACCGTATCTCTACATACAGAAATTACCAGGCATGGTGGAATGTGCCTGCGGTCCCAGCTACCCAGGAGGTTAAGGTGGGAGGATCTCCTGAGCCTGTGGGAGTCGGAGGTTGCAATGAGCTGAGATCATGCCACTGCACTCCAGCCTAGGCAACAGATCAAGAGCAAAATTCCTATTTAAAAAGAGAGAGAGAGTAGAATATATGTGTACAAACACAGACAGGTGAGTAGATAGGATAGTGGGAGCTTATATAAGTTATATAAGTTTTCTTCAGATTCCTTCAGTTGTCTCAGTGAAATTGGAAGGTTGTTAGTTGAGGATAAGAATGAAGGAATAGGTATAAAATAGTTAACTATCTTAGTGATAGATAGAGGCTTTAGAGACACATTTGAATTTGAAGTGAAGCCCATGCCAACAGTTGTGTTTTTCTCCTACCACTTTTTTTCTGTGCAGGTATAGGCACAGGGTTAGGGAGAAACTTATGTAGGGTTGAGGATTTATAAGACAAGTAGAATGAAATGAGGCAGGGCAAGGGTGTTAAGGAAGTTCATAAGGACATAACTATAGTAAGGAACTGTGGGTTTTTAAGCTGTGTGAGAAGGGAAGTGAATATATGATCACAAGAGACAATGAAAAAGTGATAGTAGGTCCTGATGAAACTGAAGAATTATCAGAGTTAGGACACTAGAGGGAATGAACTGGAAAGAGAAGATAAATGAAATTATGGAGGAGATGCAGTTGGTAATAACAAAAGCTAGGATATGGCCTTAGAAGTTAATGGTTAAAATAAGGTATGAGGGTAGAGGAAGGCTACAAGATCATTGGTAGAAAAGTAAGAGGCTTGGGAGGATACAATTCAAGGAACTGAGAGGCCAACATATTGAAAGCATCATCCGTGTGGATTTAAAATCACCAAGAAGTAGGTCATAAATAAATTTTCTGAAAGTGATTGTAAGCTAAAATTGTCAAAGAAAAATCGTAGATTATTACACCAGGAGGGAGTAATGAGTGATGTAATGTGATTATAGTAATTTCAACATGGAGTGTTTTTAGGGAGAAAGTCGAAAGAATGGTATGGAAGTAGCAACAAAGAGCAAGAAAGATGCCTTCCCACCTTCCGGCACAAACCTGTAGAGGCTACAAGAGAAGCAGTGTACTCAGGGAAGAGCTAGTTTTGAGTCAGAACATTTAGGCTCACAAAAGACATATCATGTTATAGGAGTTTAATTGTAGCTCAGCATACCTTGAAAGAAATTACGGAGCCTCTTCCAGTTCATCATTGTAAAACACAATACCTGAATTCAAAGCATTTTACCCCATATAACAATAAAAATTTGCTTGATGGAAAACCTTTCATAAAGAATTTTTTGTTATTAGCTTATGTAGTAGTAGAATAGTATCTCTTGGAAGAGAAGAGAAGGTGAAAGAAGATATGTGTTTACCCCATTAGGTAAGACCGGAAGCCCAAATAAGATTCTGATGAAAAATTCAGCTGCACTTTCTACAAACTTTATGAAATATTCAAAATTCTGAAGAAAAAGGATTAGGAATGGTGGACCTCCTTCACCCCTTTCTTCTAATATTTCAGTATATCAGTGGTTCTCCAGATGTTATCCGTGGACCAGAATTAGATACTGTTAGAAATGCAGATTCTTAAGCCCCACCCCAGACTTACTAAATCAGCCACTCTCAGGGGTATGGACCTGCTGTGTGTGTTTTCATGATGGTTGATGCACGCTAAAGTTTGAACACCACTGTAACTGAGGACCATTTCTACCCTTTGAGCTATGAATTCAGCAAGTAAGAATTTTGAAGGATTAGTAGAACAATTAAGGGGAGAATTTTTTTTTATCATACTTTAAGTTCTGGGGTACATGTGCAGAACGTGCAGGTTTGTTACATAGTTACACACATGCCATGGTGGTTTGCTGCATCCATCACCCCGTCATCTACATTAGATATTTCTCCCAATGCTATTCCTCCCCTAGCCCCATGTCCCCCAACAGGCCCCAGTGAGTGATGTCCCCCTCCCTGTGTCCATGTGTTCTTATTGTTGAACTCCCACTTGTGAGTGAGAACATGTGGTGTTTGGTTTTATGTTCTTGTGTTAGTTTGCTGAGAATGATGGTTTTCAGCTTCATCCATGTCCCTGCAAAGGACACGAACTCATCCTTTTTTGTGACTGCATAGTATTCCATGGTATATATGTGCCACATTTTCTTTACCTAGTCTATCATTGATGGGCGTTTGGGTTGGTTCTAAGTCTTTACTGTTGTGAACAGTGCTGCAGTAAATATACGTGTGCATGTGTCTTTATAACAGAATGATTTATAATCCTTTGGGTATATACCCAGTAATAGGATTGCTGGGTCAAATGGTATTTCTAGTTCTAGATCCTTGAGGCATCGCCACCCTATCTTCCACAATGGCTGAACTTATTTACACTCAAGGGGAGAATATTTGAGGATGTTTTGGAAGTTAGAGGAAGCTCAGGATGAGCTAGAGGAATCTTTGCTATGGAGTAAAAATAGAATTAACAAGGACTTCTACCTACTGTAGAAAATGACATTTGACAAAAACTGTTGAATTTTCTTGCTCTTTTAATGCAGGAAAACAGGGCTGCCTTATTCAAAAATTTCTGCCGTTTGTATTTGGAATAAGATGCTATTTTAATATTCTCAGTCTATTAGTATGGAATTAAGATGCTAGCCCATTGCTTTTCAGTCTGAGTATTTTCTGTTATCTGAGTTTAGGCCCAGTTTTATTCTCTTGGGCACTCAGTGGAAGCACAAAGACTGGTAGACTTTCATTACCTATAGGGACTTCAGTTTTTCCCACTGAATGATAGAGTGGGAAAATCTGAAAGAGTACAAAAATGATAAATATTTAATTATGTTTTACTTTTTAAAACAAAAATGTTTTCTTATTTTTGTTTTATGTATCACTATTATACATACATAAAGACATATTTTTCCTTCAAGAGATCAAAGTTGTTTCCATTTTAAAACAAAATGTTCATTTTAAACTCTGTAATGATGTATAACAGAAATATACACATATACTACATTAACTTCAACTTTTCTATTAACTATGTAACAATTCACTTTTAGTTTCTGAGCACATCTTCTTATATATAGAATAAAGCAATCAATTCAGCTATTCTATCATTTTGATTAAAATTATGAAACACCCTTAAATTGATAGTTATGTGAAAAATATAGCGTTTTTATTGTCAATTTTACATAACACTTGCAGCATCTATTAATTCACTAAATGTGAAAATATTTATAATCTTCTAAGTTTTTAACAATTAACACTGTGATAATATGTATTTGAAATATCATGATAATTTATAAGGATGTGGTTGGAGGCAGTGACTCATGACTGTAATACCAGCACTTTGGGAGGTCAAGGCAGGCAGATCACTTGAGGTCAGGAGTTCAAAGCCAGCCTGACCAACATGGTGAAATCCCATCTCTATTAAAAATGGAAAAATTAGCCAGGCGTGGTGGCACATGCCTATAATCCCAGCTACTTGGGAGGTTGAGGTATGAGAATCACTTTAACCCTGGAGGCCGAGGTTACAGTGATCCAAGATCATGCCACTGCACTCCAGCCTGGGTGACAGAGTGAGATTCTCCCTCAAAATTAAAATTATAAGGAGTATGGCATTTCATAACTTTATGTTTCACCCTAAATTAATAGGAAAATACTGGATTGATCCAAATCTTGGCTGTCCTTCAGATGCCATTGAGGTTTTCTGCAATTTCAGTGCTGGTGGCCAGACATGCTTACCTCCCGTTTCTGTAACAAAGGTATGTTACTGAATTTTAGAACGTATGTTGTTATGTTGCACAGTATCAGTGAAAATTATTTTTAAAATTCTATCGCTTTAAATTATTACAAATTTTAAGAATGAAAGCAAAGATTAATTCTCTATTATGTATGACAAATAAAGTGTTATTTTTTGAAAATAGTCATAGTAAATCTTGATACTTTGTGTCTTTTTATGATTTGGCTTAGTTTGGCTTACTCTACTGATTATGTTTTTTTAATTCCTTTAAAAATTGTGCAATATATGCTATATTTTTATGCGTACACACATATTAGAAGTTTCCTAAACAGCTGTAGTGTTTGTAACCAGTAATCCATTTCCTGAAGTTTTGCTGAAAGTTATATTGTCATCATTAAAAATATTTTGCTACAAATCTTGCCATTTACGGTTGTTAGGCACACAATAACCTTTCTTGAACATCCACAGAACGCTACTAAAAACTTCCTTCATGAATAATTCTATAAACCAAATGTTTTGAATGAATGCATGTTAGTTTGTTAAACTAACATACATTATAACACTGGGAGTTATAACAAGTACTTATAAAACTTAAATCCTAGCTGTACCTATAACATATATTGAAATCAAAACTATGTTTCTTTCTTTTTCTGATTAAACCAGCTTGATATATGATCAAGAATTTCTCATTGACGAAGAACTGATACATGTGTCTATTGTGCATTTTGTTCATGAGAAAAAGACAGCAGATAAAATTCAGTGTCTTTAGCTGCTTATTATTGAACTGCCCTCTCCTCCTAAAACACCTCTCTTCATTAACCAGGGCATTCCATCAATTTATCTTAATAGTCATTCATCATTATTACCCCTGAAATAGAAGAGGGAAGGATTCTCCCATTCCTAGGGAATCCATGAACCTCTAATAAGGAGCAGGATGATAGTTCTGTTTCCAAAATATCCCCATCATCATCCTCATTCCAGTGGAAGTTGGCCCAGGATTGTCATAGAAGGAAAGAAGATAGGGCTGTGTGAGCTGTGCAAAGGAAATAGGAGGAGTAGTGGGAAAGCGGCACTCTAGTTCTTTCCATGACTGAATCACTTCTCCCATTTATTCGATTCATAAACTCAACCCTAGGGAGACAAGAGAAATGCTGAGGTGAACAGTAGACTTGGAATCAGGGACTGGGGTTCTAATCTCTATTCCTCTATTAACCTAGGGAATAAAACTGTGATCTGCCAGAGGGCCTGCTCTGTGCCAGGCACAATGCTAGGTAAATTACATTTGTCATTTTTAATCCTCATAGCATCCATGCCAGATTGATGTTATACATCACTTTACTGACAGGGAAACTAAGGCTCAGAAAGCTTGAATATTTTTGCAAGTTTCTGATTCTGATCTGTAAAATGAAGAAATTGGATTACTTAAATTCTAATGTTCCTTATTATCTTTCCATGTGTATGCCCTTCTTTTGCCTTTCCTCTCGTTTTGATTTTTTTCTTTCTGTTTTTCTTTTTGATGTTATTTTTTTCTTCTACATTACCTCATAATTGATATTTGTCTAACTTTATGCTCAGAAATTAGAATAAATTTCTCAGTGGGAACCATTTCTGTTCACTTGCATTATGACCATATCCCTCCTTGAATAATGCTAAAATAATAATAGTAATGTCTAGAGTTGTAGGAAAATCTGCCTTCCTGTTCAAGCCTAGGAAACCTGCAGTCAGTCTTCTTAAGTCTGATATTGTCCTATATTGTTCACTGTATTAGTTAATACTTGTTTCTGCATTCATTCATTCAATAAATTTTTATTGACGATTCACTGTATGACTGAAACTACATGCTAGCAACACAAAGAATAGAATTCTGTCCTTGTCCTTTAAGGTTCTGAAAGTTAAAATTACTCGACCAAATTATTGTTACAACTTGTAACTCATCTTTGGAAACTCTACAAAAAAATCTCAAAGGCAGAGACAGAATTTCAGATTTTTATTTAAAAAAAAGTATAAAAGCATTAACCAAAAGCAAATTATTACTACATTTTAGGTAATGTGAAAATTATTTTTATTTTATTAATATTATATGTAGTAGCCTGGTGGTATGCTGAAGCCAGTTGATACAGGCTCAGAAAAGCCAATTATTTACATTTCTTCCCATTGCCATGTTCAGTGACATCACCTTGATAGTCTGAATTCAGCCATGATGGGAGTGCTTCTACCATAGGAGCCAGGAAATACTATAAATCAGATATTTTTTCCCCAAGAGCCTGTGGTTAAACATTTACCAGCACACCATTGACTGGCGCTTCAGTTCCAAGGAAAAGAGCTTTCTTGAGGCTGCCTCTGAATGACTTTCCTCAAGTTTTCCCGAACTGTTAGGCTTCTCAATTGCCACGTGTTATAACCTTCATGTTGTTTCTATGGCATTAGTTGGAGTTTGGAGTTGGCAAAGTCCAGATGAACTTCCTTCATTTACTGAGTTCAGAAGCCACCCATATCATCACCATTCACTGTCTAAACACCCCGAGGTGGACAAGCACACAAACAAGTGGCCCAGGATTGCCTATTGGTTTCAAGGGATGGAATGGCCAGATTTTTAAAGTAAACACTCTACTTGAACCTAAAGTGCTTTCAGATGACTGCAAGGTAAGGAAATGGCATTTTTAGAATTGTTGAATATAACTAATTTAAAATTGATAAAACCATAAATTAGAATAATTAGAGTAAGTCTTTAATTACAAACTGCAGATACAGAAGGGTAGTAAGTTTTAATGTGCCTGACTTGTAACTGCATTTTTCAGAATCAATCATTTGTTTATATCATACCTTATCAACTTGCATCATACAGATTGGTCTTAGATTTTTACATGCAAAACAGGTATTAATACGTAAATTTAATTTTTATTCCCTATATGAAATAATTATACCTGGATGGATGGATGGACAGATAGATGGCAGATAGATAGATAGATAGATAGATAGATAGATAGATAGATAGATAATAGTCAGTGCATTTGAATAAATATTTTCATGTGTTTTCACTGCTATAAATCTACATCTCATGATTGCATAAAAGGCAAGTTATAGAGGCAGGTAAGTTTTATTTCATTCAGTCAGTCCCTATACCTGTTACCAAATATGGGTATAACTACATATTGGCTCACCCCACCAGTCAGTATTTGAGCTGTAGCCTATTTTTTTCCATTAAAATTAAATAATGAAGCTAGGCATCATGGCTTATGCCTGTAACCCCTGCACTTTGGGAGACCAAGTCAGTCAGATCACTTGAGGTCAAGAATTCAAGACCAGCCTGGCCAACATGGTGAAACCCCATCTCTACTAAGAATACAAAAATTAGCTGGGCATGGTTGGTGGTGGGTACTTGTGATCCCAGCTACTTAGGAGACTGAGGCAGGAGAATCGCTTGAACCCAGGAGACGGAGGTTGCAGTGAGCCAAGATCACACCACTGCATTCCAGTCTGGGTGACAGTAAGACTGTGTCTCAATATATAAATAAATAAATAAATAAATAATGGGGCAGACACTGTGGGGCATGCCTCTAATCCCAGTACTTAGGGAGGCTGAGGTGGGTGGTTCACTTGAGGCCAAAAGTGTGAGACCAGCCTGGCCAACATGGAGAAACTCTGTCTCTACTAAAAATACAAAAATTAGCCAGGCATGATAGCACATGCCTATAATCCCAGCTACTTGGGAGGCTGAGGCACAAGGATCTCTTGAAACCGGAGGCAGAGGTTGCAGTGAGCTGAGATTGTGCCACTGTACTCCAGTCTGGGCAACAGAGCAAAACTCTGTCTCAAAAATAATAATAATAATTAAATAATGGATATTATGAAAAATCTATAATTTTAAAACACTATTTCTTAGAGCAGGCGTTGACAAACTATGTTCAACAGACCAAGTCTGGCCTTCCACCTGTTTTTGTGAATAAATTTTTATTGGAACACAGCCACCCTTAATTCATTTACTTATTATCTGTGGCTGTTATGACACTGCAGTGGCAGAGTTGAGTAGATGTGACAGAGACTTCAGGGCCCACAAAATCTAAAATATTTACTATCTGGCTTTTTAGAGAAGAATTTGCTGACCCCTGTTTTAAAGAATAGACTTGTCCATGTTATGTATCTATCGTTAATTATTTTAAGTAGCTTCATTTCCTGTCCTTGTGTACTGTCGAGCCCATGATTTAGTATCTCTTAACATTTCCAAGGTACTCTACTTTTTCATAACATTTTATTTCCAGAAAAATAGTGCTTGAAAAATCATAGGCAAATAGAAGTATATAGCTCTTATTATCTATATTTGAAGAGATCAGTATCATCAACACATTTATTTAACTTGTACTGTCTGGCCCAGAAACATTCAGTGACTCACTAGTACTTCTGAGATACAGTCCAAACTTATCAACTGTATTTAGTGCTCACAACAACCAGATTCCAACCTGCCTTTCTAGCTCAGCCTTTCACTGGCTGTCTGTTAAAAACTGTAGCCAAACTCATCTGTTACAATGATAATAGTGATAATAATATCAGCAGTGCATACTACTATTTATTAGGAATTTTATTATATGTTAAGTGAACATGCATTACATAAATTATTTTATTTATAATAACATATTCTTTGCAAAGAATATATTATTAGTCCTATTTTGTAGGTATAAAAGTAAAGGCCCAGAGAACTTGCTCAAAGTTATTTTGAGCAAAGTAATGCAGCCAATTAGAGTAATTAAAGTAAAAATTTAGTTTCTAAATTGTTTTAAATAAAAGTTAAATTTTAAAATTAAATAAAATTAAAGTAATGTAGCTAATTAGATAATTGTAGTCAAGAAGCTAATTAGAGGAGGAACAAGAAATCAATCCCAGGCATGCCGAACTTCAAACCCCTTGATTGAAACTTTATTTAATCCCCACAAGGCTGTGAGGTAGGTTTGTATTATTCCCATTGTATATACAGGGAAAGTGACAGTACCAGAATTTCTATCAAAATCTGTCCCAGGTCAAATCCGTTAATTTAAACACCAAATTTTGTCCCAGGTTAAATCCGTTAATTTAAGCTAATGTTCACAGCCGATTTCTACTTGCCCATTTGTTTTTTAGTTTTTTGTGGTTGTTGTTGTGTGTGTATATTTGTGTTTTAGTTTTCTGTGGTGGTGGTTGTGTGTGTATATGTGTGTGTCTGTTTAACTTATGCTATTCATTTTCTCTGGAATGACCCTCTATACCTTACAATAAAGTGGAAATTTTAGGCATACTTTAAAGTCCATCTATATTCCAAACTTTTTCATGAAGTTTTTCCTGAGTACTCTAGTTAGAAATTAGGAATTTGGTACTCACTATTTACATTTTTTATATTGTACTTTCCATAGATGACCTTTTCGTTGTTGTTAATTGTTTATGTTTTTACTCTCTTCAACTAGATTTATAAGCCACTAAAATTCAGAAACCAGAACTAATTTAGTCATCTTTGTATTTCACGAGCAGTATAAGAACACCAAGGATTATGTCTTATTCAGCCATGCTAAATATACTTAGTATTCAATAAATATTGCTTAAAAGACTTGAATGAATCTAACAGTGCCTCTCACACAGAATTTTAGGTCTTGTTATCGTACCAAGTTTATGAGTTTTGGCAAGTAACTTATTTTCAATGAGCTTCAATTGCCTTAGCTTTAAAAATAAGGTTTGTTGCTTAAATAATCTCTAAGTTCCTTCAAAATTTAAAATTTATATCATGATAATTCTGGGAATAAGTGAATTAGCTCCTAAATAACAGCTCCACAAAACTCATCAATTATGTTTCTCTATTGTGTCTGGTTGAATCTTAATGATAGGATATTTTATGATATATTTTTGTTCCATAGACTTTATTAGAAACAAAAGAGCATATAGTAATAAGAGAGACAGAAAGCCATGGAAGGAAGAGAAGAAAGAGGGAAACTATAAATAGAGAGCTACAAAATGGGGGAGAAAAAGAAACCTAAAAGATGATTGCACATAATTATGATTTTAACCATTTCTGACCAATTGTTTATTTTCTACCTAAAATACAGAGGTTCAAATAGGTTGTTCTCTTTTATTATAGAAAAATATCCATCCTGAGGAATCAGTCCCAAATAAAGGAAGACAGAACAGGTGATTATTACTCATACTAGGAACATTGCAGCCTTTTAATTCATATCTGGTTCAATGATTCACAGACAACTGAAGCAGAAGCCTGGCCTTAGCCTCTGGAAGTGAAAAATTAGAACACACAATGCCATTCTAGAGAAAGGAATAAGCCCAGGTTTTCAGTTAAATTATGGTAATTTTGCCATTTACTGAGCATTGTTCTAGGTACTTTCTATTTATTATCTCTAATCCTTAAAACAAGTTCACATTATCTATGAAGGGCATTGTCTACTGAAAGTGACTACTAATGAAATACATATGAAAGCATTTTGTTCTTATTTTGCAGATTCAAGATGGCAGCTGGCATAAGGCAACATTTCTTTTTAACACCCAGGAACCTAATCAACTTCCAGTGATTGAAGTACAAAAACTTTCTCATCTCAAAACTGAACGAAAGTATTACATTGAAAGCAGTTCTGTATGCTTTCTGTAAAGTCTCTGAATTACTTCTGAATTCATGCTGTTGGTCAGGTAATTCCTGCAGAGAGAGAAATAAAGACAGAAAGATGCTGTCATTATGAAATGCATGTAATAAAGCATTGGCTAAATCTTAAAGAATCTCAGGAAGAACAGACTTCCTCCTAAGAAGGAGAAAAGACATTTTTAAAGGACTATGATTGATAAAGTATTTAATACTTTTAAAAATTATATTGATCTCAGCTTTCTTAGAGAATTCCCTAGAACTAAAAATTTTTAAATATGGAATTCTTCAGGGTATCTTATATTTTTGACTGAGTGCATAGTACCCATTAGACAGCTGGAGATGCAGAGCACTATGGAGCAATACTGGCAAATGCTTCCAAACGTGCACTGCTTCTGTCTAAAAATTACAAGCCACAGTCTAATATGTCTTATTTTCCAAAACACTAAGCTGTATTCAGGCCCCCAATGGGCATATACATCTTAGCCGGTGATACACTACCTCTTACGTGTTGCCTCTTTGTGTTGCTTGGTGCTCTTTCTAAAACAAGGTGCTTATGGCTTTCATAGACTATTTTATTTCCTTTTTCATCTTTGTCATTCTTTAAAAGTATATGTACTGGTTACATCAAGATATGTTTTGGTTGTTAGTACTTATTTTAATTTGTTTGGTCACACACTTAATAACAAGTAAAACTATTTATGTGAAGTCCTTGTTTCATTTTAAAATTCTCTTTGTGTATATGGAATCAAAGCCAGCACATTGTAACCTGTGCTTATACACAAAAGAATTGGGAGATTTCTTTGTTTTTGTTTTATTTTTTAAATTGTTGTAAAAATTATTATAGGCCAGCTACATTTGGTAGTAGCTTTGGGGTAGAGATTGGGGGTTGTGCCATACTGTTTTTAAAATTCATGATCATCTGGAATGATACTTTGTGTATATATATTTTGTAAAGTTTTAATTCAGCAAATTTTTTTAAATTGCTGCTGTTTTAAATTATAAAACCTTTATATTTCTGCTTTTTAGAAATTATATGTTTTGTAGTATTCATTGATTTCTTTCACTGTACTTAAATTTAGTGTTAGTACTTTAAAAAATTAATTTACCAGTCTTTAAAGCAACATCCAGAAAAAAAAAGTATTTTCCCATTTAAAATAGGCTCAGCCAGTTCAATGTTTCCTTGTTATCAGAGAAATGTTAGTTCAGTATTGAAAGAAAAATATTATACCTCTCGGTATCTAGAAAAGCTTGTTCATCCATTATAAATATATCTGTAGCCACAGCAAACCACACTTACCTATCTATAATAAAAATGCGATTTAAATCATTTTGAGTGGCATTTGTTTTTCCTCTTTTGTTACAATATGCCTTTACTATATGTGATAGCCCCTCTGGCATAGCCTTTCTATGCTGTGTATATTTATATTGTTAAGAAATATCTTTTATATACCTGCAAAAGGATTATAGGACCTATTTCCATGACAAAAATAAACTTTCACACATATGATCAAATGATTTTCAACAAGAGTGCCAGTGCCATTCAATGGAGAAAGGACAGTTATTTCAACAAATGGTTCTGGGAAAATTGGATAACCACATGCAAAAGAATGATGTTGAACCCTTACCTTATCTTACATACAAAAAGTGATTCAAAATGGGAGCAAATATCTAAACAAAAGAGCTAAAACTATAAAACTCTTAGAAGAACACACAGGAGAAAATCCTTCATGACATTGGACTTGGCAATAATTTCTTGGAATGATACCAAAACATAGCAAGAGAAAAAAATATATAAATTGGGCTCTCTCAATATTAAAAATTATCTGTGCATCAAAGAACACTATCAAGAAAATGAAGAAGGAGCCCAAGGAATATGATACAATATTTGCAAATCATATATCTGATAAGGGATTAATATCCAGAATATATGAAGAACTCCCGTGACTCAACAACAGAAGAACTAGCAACCCATTTTAAAGAATGGGCAAAGGACTTAAATAAACATTTCTCCAAAGATATAGAAATGGCCAATGAATAAAAAGATGCTGACTGGGCACAGTGAAGGTTCATACCTGTAATCCCAACATTTTGGGAGCCTGAGGTGGGAGGATCGCTTGAGTCCAGGGGTTCAAGACCAACCTGGGAAACATAATGAGACACGATCTCTACAAAAAAACTTTCTAAAAATTAGCTAGGTATGGTGGCACAGACGTGTGGTCCTAACTATTTAGGAAACTGAGGCAGGAGGATCACTTGAGCCCAGGAAGTTGAAGTTGTAATGAACCATGATCACGCCACTGCATTCTAGCCTGGGTGACAGAGTGAGACATTGTCTCCAAAAACAAAAAACAAGAAGAAAAAAAGAAAACAGAAGATGCCCCAAATCAACAGTCATTGGGGAAATACAAATCAAAACAAACCACCAGGAGGTACAAATTCTGTGGTCTAAGGCAAAAATATGTTGATCTTTATCCCTGTTTCCTGGCACAGGGGTCCTGAGACTCCTGGAATTTTCTAAGTGAGACGAGTGTCTTCTGTTATTTATAATGAGCCCTTTTCAATCACACCTGAGTTTATGTTAATAAGGTTTTTTAGAGTGGAGCCCCTTAAGAGCCTCAGGATGGAACTGGTCCCCAGAAAGACCAAGTAATTAGAGGGTTGAGACTTTCAGTCCCACCTACCGACCCCAGGGAAGAGGGGAGGGCAGGCCCTGGAGATGGAGCGCTATAAAAACTGTTCAACAGTGAAATTTAGAAAGCTTTCAGTTTGGTGAACTCATTAACTTGCTGGGAAGGTGATATGTCCAGTAGGGAATGGAAGCTCTGCTCTATACTCCCCATACTTTGCCCTATGCATCTCTTCCAGTGCACTGTTCCTAAGTTATAATAAACTAGTAAACTAAGTACAGTGTTTCCCTGAGTTCTGTAAGCCATTCTAGCAAACTGTTGAACATGAGGAGAGAGAGACATCATGGAAACCTACCATTTGAAGTTTGTTGGTTAGAATTACGGATGGCCTGGGACTTGCAATTGGCATCCGAAGTGGTGACTGAACCCATTAATCTATGGAACCTGATGCTAATTTCAGGCAGTCTCAGAATTGACTTAAATTGTTGAACATCCAAACTGGTGTCTGAAGAATCTAAGAATTGGTTGTTAGTGTTGGAAAACACCCCAGAACTTTATACTCATTAGGATGGCTATTTTAAAACTAAAAGGAAAATAACAAGTGTTCTCAAAGACGTGGAAATTGAAAGCCTTGTGCATAACTTGTGAGAATGTAAAATGGTACAACCGTTCCACAAAATAGTTTGGTGGTTACTTAAAAAAGGGGTGTGTGTGTGTATTTATGTATATGTATATATCTATGTGTATGTGTGTATATATATATATATAGCTTTATATACATATAAAGCTAAATGTAGAATTACCGTATCATCCAGCACTTCTACATCTAGGTATATACCCAAAAGAATTGAAGGCAGGAATTCAAATAAATATTTGTATATCAATGTTTGTGGGAAGCATTATTACAATAGCCAAAAGGGATGAACAACCAAATGTTAATAAAAAATGAATAGGTAAACAAAATGTGGTATATACATACAATAGAATATTATTTAGCCTTCAAAATGAATGAAACTCTGTTTTATGTTACAACATGGAGGAACCTTGAAAATATTATGCTAAGTGAAATAAACCAGACACAAAAGGACAAATAGTGTATGATTCCACTTTTATGAGGTATCAAGAATAGACAAATTCATGCAGAAAGAAAGTATAATAGAGGTTACCAGAGGCCAGAAGAGGTGGGATTGAGGTGGGAATTATCCCTTATTTTTTTTTTGAGACAGAGTCTCGCTCTGTCACCCAGGCTGGAATGCAGTGGCAAGATGTCAGCTCACTGCAACCTCTGCCTCTGGGGTACAAGCGATTCTCCTGCCTCAGCTGGGACTACAGGTGTGCACCGTGACACCGGCTAATTTTTGTATTTTTAGTAGAGACAGGGTTTCACCATGTTGGCCAGGCTGGTCTCGAACTCCTGACCTCAAGTGATCCATCCGCTTGGGCCTCCCAAAGTACTGGGATTACAGACATGAGCCACCATGTCTGGCAAACTATCCATTTTTTAATGAGTACAGAGTTTCTGTTTGGAATGACAGTATTTTGGAGATAGTGATGATGATTGCATAACAATGTTAATGTACTTACTGCTACTGAATAATACACTTTAAAATAATTAAAAGTCAATTTTATGTTATACATATTTGTATATGCAATTTTAAAAATAGGGCCTTGGCAAAGATGTCTGTTTTTTCATTTGAAAAAGATAAAAATGTTTTTTAAAAGGAGCACAAAATTTGAGTGTAAATTAAACCATATCCCATCATCCAGTCTACATGCTATACATCCTGTTCCAAAAAAATAATAACTTAGTTTGGACTTAAATGATTTTTCTAGAGATCATTTAAGAAATATGTAGAGGAAGAAATGCCTTGCTTTATGTTTTAAGTGTGTTCCTGAAATATCAAATTTTAAGCAAATTTCAATCAACGTAATCATAGACAGTATAGTAGTTAAGTGTGCTCTGAGGATTGATTCACTGTGTGATTTGGGGTGTATCATTGTAGATTCGTTGACTCAGTTTCTTCGCTGTAAGATAAGGATAATATAAATACTTATCTCATTTGGTTGTTGAGTGGATTCAAAAATGGAGAAATGCTTAAAACAGTGTCTGTCACAAAGTAATCACCATAAACATTAGTGGCTGGCTGCTATTTATTGCCATCATCATCATCATCATCATCATTGTTAAAGATTTAATAGTTCTACGATCATTATTACCAAGAAAGTTTGTGCTAAATCCCTTAATAAAATTATTCATCTGTTTTAAAGCCCATGCTATCCCCATAATTTGTTTTATAAATATAGATTTTTATATATTATAAAAATTAATTATTAAATATGAAGACTTTCTAAAAATGAAATGCAACCGAGGATATATATAATTAAGAAAGGTGGTTTGCTTTTCTCCCCATTTTAATATATTAATAATATAGAAATTACAGTGGTTATTACAAAGTAAATATCATGGATGTTTTCTGTAGTATGAAACCATAGCAAAAGGACTTAGAAGCAGAAACCATGAATTAAGTTTCAACTCTCCCACTTACTGGTTTGCAGTACTTGGATAAATCACTAAATCTCTTTTATTATCTTATTGGAATAGATAGAGAGAGACAGTAGGTAGGTATATAGAATTTTTTTGTGTGCGTTTTTGGGTTTTTTTGTCTATATTGGGAAGTTTTCCTGGTCTGCTTCTCCTATCAATTAAATGAGAGAAGTGTGTTAAAATCTCCAACCGTGACTGTGGGTTTGCCTGTTTCTCCTTTTGTTTCTCATTTTTCTTGCTTACACATGTAACTAGTTGCATTCAAATTCACAGTTGATATATCCTGTAGTGTTCTGGCCAATGTTTAACACCCAGCTTACTAAGAGGGAAGAAAGAGACAATCCCTAATTTGTTAGTATTTGCCCATTTCCATGGTGTAAATACTTGTACCATGGCTGATTTCAAGCTACAAATATATTACTGAACACGGAGAAAGGAAGAAATAACACATTGTGTTTAATAAGCTAATCCAAGTTGACTTTAGCCCACCATTGGTGTGTCATACTGTTAGAATGATTATCATTATGAAATATCCCTTTTATCTATAGGACTGCTTATTACCTTTATGTCTACTTTTTCTATTGTTAGTATATTTATACCACCTTTCTTTTGGTTAGTGTCTGCATGGCATATCTTTGTCCATCCTTTCATTTTTAACCTTTCTTTTTTTTTCTTTTTAGAAAAAAAAAAGAAAGAAAAATAAAAAATAAAAAAAAAAGAATGAAGGAGAGGAAGAAAGAGGAAGAGGGAGAGAGAATGAAAGTGTTGCATTATTGCCCAGGCTAAAATGCAGTCTAAAAATGGGTATTGAAAGCCTCTTTTATACCAATAATTGTGCTTATTAATGGAGACAGGAAAAAATGAGGGAAGAAAATAACAAACAAGCAGCCAACCAATATTTCATTTAAACCTGTAAGTAGGTGTGATGTGGTGCTGATAAGAGTGTATATTTTGTGTATTTAAAGTAGAGAGTTCTACAAATGTTTATTAAGTTTACTTGTTCCGGATCTAAGTTCAAGTCCTGGATATCCTTGTTAATTTTCTGTCTCGTTGATCTGTCTAATATTGATTGATGTTGAAGTCTCCCACTATTGTGTGGGAGTCTAAGTCTCTTTATAAGTCTATGTATCTGGAAATTAACCTTTCTGCATCCTTTTCTATATTGTGTTTCTTATAAGCAGCGTGTTGTTGTATTTTTATTTTTAATCCACGTTGGCAACTTTAGACTTAGAGTATTTGGTCTGTTTGCATTTAATGTAATTACTGTTACATTTGCATTTAAACCTGTTACTATTATTTTGTATTTATCTCATCTCTAATTTGTTTCCTTTTTCCTTCTTTCTTGCCCCCTTTTGATTAGTAAAATATTTTTATTCTGTGTTTCCTCTTTTAGCTATGAGGCATACGTTATTTTTATTCTTTCAGTGGCTACCCTAGAGACAACAGTGGCTAACTTCATATCCTTGACTTTGTAGAAGCTATATAAATTAGTACTTTTCAGCTGGGTGCGGTGGTTCATGCCTGTAATCCCAGTACTTTGGGAGGCTGAGGCAGGTGGATCATTTGAGGTTAGGAGTTCAAGACTGGCCTGGCCAACATGGTGAAACCCTGTCTCTACTAAAAATACAAAAAAAAAAAATTAGTCAGGTGTAGTGGTACATGCCTGTAATCCCAGCTACTTGGGAGCTGAGGCAAGAGAATTGCTTGAACTCAGGAGGTGGAGGTTGCAGTGAGCCGAGATTGTACCACCGCATTCCAGACCAGGTGATGGAGTGAGACTTTTCAGACAATACAAGCTGAGATTATGACACTGCACTTCAGTCCAGGTGACAGAGTGAGACTCTGTCTAAAAAAAAAAAAAAAAATAGTCCTTTTTCACTTTTCAGAAATACAAGAATATTACTACACTTTAATTCCATTTATCTCTTCTTGACATTTTGTGCTATTACTCTCATATATTTTTATTATACATGTATTTAAAACCCTAAGCATTTTAAACTGATTGTTCATTTAGTTTTTTCTGCCCATTTATCCTTTTTTGTGCTTTTCTTTTTTGTTTTAAAAAATATTTTATTAATATGTAACAGTTGTACATATTTTGGCGATATGTGTCATATTTGGGGGATACATATAATATTTTGATATGTGTTTACAGTGTGTAATAATCAAATTAGGGTAATAAGAATATCACCTCAAACATTTATTTTTCCTTTGTGTTAGAAACTACTATTTTTAGTTATTTGAGGAACTTCTATATTGTTTTCCATAATGGCTGTCCTACTTTACATTCCCACCAACAATGTATGAGCATTCCCCTTTGTCTTTGTCTCCTTGCCAACATTTACTTCTTTTTCATAACCATTCTAAATGGGATAAGATGATGTCTCATTGCAGTTTTGTTATGCATTTCCCTGATGATTAATGATGTTGAGAACTTTTTCATATACCTTTTGGCCTTTTGTATATCTTTAATTTTTTTTCTTCTTTTGACTTTGTAAAGACTTTCCAGGCCTTTTGTATATCTTTAGAGAAAAATCTATTCAGATATTTTGCTTAATTTTATTATGATTATTGAGTTTTTTTGCTATTGAGTTGTTCAAGTGCCTTAAATATTCTGGTTATTAGTCCCTTGTTAGTCAAATAATTTTCAATTATTTTCTCTCATTCTGTGGGTTGTCTCTTCACTTTTTGTTGATTGTTTCCTTTGCTGCACAGAAACCTTTAGGCTCGATGTAATCCCATCTGTGTATTTTCTAATTGTATTATTATTATTATTATCTGCCATTGAGTTGTTTGAATCCCCTACATAATCTGGTTATTAGTCCCTCCTTGGATGAATAATTTTCAAATATTTTCTCCCATTCTGTAAGTTGTCTCCTCACTTTTTGTTGATTGTTTTCTTTACTGCATGAAAGTTTTAGGCTTGATGTAATCCTATCTGTGTACTTTTGCTTTGTTACCTGTGCTTTTGAGGTCCTACTCCAAAAATCTATGCTTTTCTTTTCTTCATTACCATGATTTCAGCTGGGATAATTTGCCTTCTGGTAGAGAACCTCCTTAAGTATTTCTTTTAATGTGAATCTACTGGTAAAAAAGGGTCATCATTTTTTGTCTGAAAATTATTTCCCTTGTCTATGGGGAATTTTTACTGGGTATAGAATTGCAGATTGTCATTTATTTTCTTTTAAAGATGTTATTCTATTGTCTTCTAGCTTCCATCATTTTCTGTTTAAATATCAGCTTAAAGTTTTATTTATTTATTTTATTTTTCTTTTTGAGACAGTCTCATTCTGTCATCCAGACTGGAGAGCAATGACACGATCTCAGCTCACTGCAACCTCTACCTCCTGGATTCAAGCAATTCTTCTGCCTCAGCCTCCCAAGTAGCTGGGATTACAGGTGTCCACCACCACGCCTGGCTAATTTTTATATTTTTAGTAGAGATGGGTTTTACCATGTTGGCCATACTGGTCTTGAACTCTAGACCTCAGTGATCCACCTACCTCAGCCTTGCAAAGTGCTGGGATTACAGGCATGAGCAACTGCTCCTGGCCAGTTTTATTTATTTATTTATTTTCCCATTTATTTATTTTATTGCATTTTAGGTTTTGGGGTACATGTGAAGAACATGCAAGATTGTTGCATAGGTACACATGTGGCAGTGTGATTTGCTGCCTTTCTCCTCATCACCTACACCTGGCATCTCTCCCCTTGCTATCTCTCCCCAACTCCCCACCCCCCACCGTCCCTCCCCTGTTTCCCCCCAACTGACCCCAGTGTGTAGTGCTCCCCTCCCTGTGTGTCCATGTGTTCTCATTGTTCAACACCCGCCTATGAGTGAGAACATGTGGTGTTTGATCTTATGCTCTTCTGTCAGTTTGCTGAGAATGATGGTTTCTAGGTTCATCCATGTCCCTACAAAGGACACAAACTCATCGTTTTTGATGGCTGCATAATATTCCATGGTGTATATGTGCCACGTTTTCCCTGTCCAGTCTATCATCGATGGGCATTTGGGTTGTTTCCAGGTCTTTGCTATTGTAAACAGTGCTGCAATGAACATTCGTGTGCACGTGTCCTTATAGTAGAATGATTTGTAATCCTTTGGATATATACCCAGTAATGGGATTGCTGGGTCAAATGGAATTTCTATTTCTAGGTCCTTGAGGAATCACCACACTGTCTTCCACAATGGTTGAACCAATTTACACTCCCACCAACAGTGTAAAAGTGTTCCTATTTCTCCACATCCTCTCCAGCATCTGTTGTCTCCAGATTTTTTAATGATCTCCATTCTAACTGGCATGAGATGGTATCTCAATGTTGTTTTGATTTGCATTTCTCTGATGACCAGTGATGATGAGCATTTTTTCATATGTTTGTTGGCCTCATGTATACTCTTCTTTTGTAAAGTATCTGTTCATATCCTTTGCCCACTTTTTAATGGGCTTGTTTGTTTTTTTCTTGTAAATCTGTTTTAGTTCTTTGTAAATTCTGGATATCAGCCCTTTGTCAGATGCGTAAACTGCAAAAATTTTTCCCATTCTGTTGGTTGCCGATTCACTCTAATGACTGTTTCTTTTGCCATGCAGAAGCTGTGGAGTTTGATTAGGTCCAATTTGTCTATTTTGACTTTTGTTGTCAATGCTTTTGGTGTTTTGGTCATGAAGTCCTTGCCTACACCTATGTCCTGAATGGTTTTGCCTAGATTTTCTTCTAGGGTTTTTATGGTGTCAGGTCTTATGTTTAAGTTTTTAATCCATCTGGAGTTAATTTTGTGTAACGTGTCAGGAAGGGGTCCAGTTTCTGCTTTCTGCACGTGGCTAGCCAGTTTTCCCAACACCATTTATTAAACAGGGAATCCTTTCCCCATTGCTTGTTTTTGTCAGGTTTGTCAAGGATTGGATTGTTGTAGATATGTTGTGTTGCCTCCAAGACCTCTGTTCTGTTTCATTGGTGTATATCTCTGTTTTGGTACCAGTACCATGCTGTTTTGATTACTGTAGACTTGTAGTGTAGTTTGAAGTCCAGTAATGTGATGCCTCCTGCTTTGTTCTTTTTGCTTAGAATTGACTTGGCTATGCGGGCTCTCTTTTGGTTCCATATGAAGTTTAAGGTGTTTTTTTCCAGTTCTGTGAAGAAGGTCATTGGTAGCTTGATGGGGATAGCATTGAATCTGTAAATTACTTTGGGCAGTATGGTCATTTTCACAATATTGATTCTTCCTAACCATGAACATGGAATGTTTCTCCATCTGTTTGTATCCTCTCTTATTTCATTGAGCAGTGGTGTGTAGTTCTCCTTGAAGAGGTACTTTACGTTCCTTGTTAGTTGTATTCCTAGGTATTTTATTCTCTTTGTGGCAATTGTGAATGGAAGTTCGTTCTCGATTTGGCTCTCTTTAAGTCTGTTATTGGTGTATAGGAATGCATGTGATTTTTGCACATTGATTTTGTATCCTGAGATTTGCTGAAGTTGCTTATCAGTTCAGGAGATTTTGGGCTGAGATGATGGCGTCTTCTAGATATACAATCATGTCGTCTGCAAATAGAGACAATATGACTTCCTCCTTTCCTATTTGAATACCCTTTATTTCTTTTTCTTGCCTGATTGCTCTGGCTAGAACTTCTAGTACTATATTGAACAGGAGTGGTGAGAGAGGGCATCCTTGTCTAGTGCCAGATTTCAAGGGGAATGCTTCCAGTTTTTGCCCATTCAGGATGATATTGGCTGTTGGTTTGTCATAAATAGCTTTTATTATTTTGAGATACGTTCCGTCAATACCTAGCTTATTGAGGGTTTTTAGCATAAACGGCTGTTGAATTTTGTCAAGGGCCTTCTCTGCATCAATTGAGATGATCGTGTGGCTTTTGTCTTTGGTTCTGTTTATGTGGTGAATTACGTTTATAGACTTGCGTATGTTGAACCAGCCTTGCATCCCCGGGATGAAGCCTACTTGATCATGGTGGATAAGCTTTTTGATGCGCTGTTGCAATCGGCTTGTCAGTATTTTATTGAAGATTTTTGCATCTATGTTCATCATGGATATTGGCCTGAAGTTTTCTTTTCTTGTTGACTCTGCCGGGTTTTGGAATAAGGATGATGTTGGTCTCATAAAATGATTTGGGAAGAATTCCCTCTTTTTGTATTGTTTGGAATAGTTTCAGAAGGAATGGTACCAGCTCCTCTTTGTATGTCTGGTAGAATTCGGCTGTGAACCCGTCTGGACCTGGGCTTTTTTTTGGGTGGTAAGCTCTTAATTGCTGCCTCAACTTCAGACCTTGTTATGGGTCTGTTCAGGGTTTCGACTTCTTCCTGGTTTAGGCTTGGGAGGAGGCAAGTGTCCAGGAATTTATCCATTTCTTCCAGGTTTACTAGTTTATGTGCATAGAGTTGTTTGTAATAATCTCTGATGATGGTTTGAATTTCCGTGGAATCTGTGGTGATATCCCCTTGATCGTTTTTTATTGCATCAATTTGGTTATTCTCTCTTTTCTTTTTTATTAATCTGGCTAGTGGTCTGTCTATTTTGTTGATCTTTTCAGAAAACCAGCTCCTGGATTTATTGATTTTTTGAAGGGTTTTTTGTGTCTCTATCTCCTTCAGTTCTGCTCTGATCTTAGCTGTTTCTTGTCTTCTGCTTGGCTTTGAGTTTTTTTGATCTTGCTCCTCTAGCTCTTTCAGTTTTGACAATAGGGTGTCAATTTTTGATCTCTCCTTGCTTCTCATGTGGGCACTTATTGCTATATATTTTCCTCTAGAGACTGCTTTAAATGTGTCCCAGAGATTCTGGTATGTTGTGTCTTCATTCTCGTTGGTTTTGAAGAACATCTTTATTTCTGTCTTCATTTCATTATTTATCCAGTCAACATTCAAGAGCAAGTTGTTCAGTTTCCATGAAGCTGTGTGGTTCTGGGTTAGTTTTTGAATTCTGAGTTCTAACTTGATTGCACTGTGGTCTGAGAGAATGTTTGTTATGATTTCTGTTCTTTTGCATTTGCTGAGGAGTGATTTACTCCCAATTATGTGGTCAATTTTAGAGTAGGTGTGATGTGGTGCTGAGAAGAATGTATATTCTGTGGATTTGGGGTGGAGAGCTCTGTAAATCTCTATTATGTTTGCTTGGTCTAGGTCTGAGTTCAAGTCCTGGATATCCTTGTTAATTTTCTGTCTGGTTGATCTGTCTGATATTGACAATGGGGTGTTAAAGTCTCCCACTATAATTTGTGGGAGCCTAAGTCTCTTTGTAAGTCATTAAGAACTTGCCTTATGTATCAGGCTGCTCCTGTATTGGGTGCGTATATATTTAGGATCATTAGCTCTTCTTGTTGCATTGATCCTTTTACCATTATGTAATGTCCTTCTTTGTCCCTTTTGATCTTTGTTGCTTTAAAGTCTAATTTATCAGAGATGAGAATTGCAACTCCTGCTTTTTTTTGCTCTCCATTTGCTTGGTAAATCTTCCTCCATCCCTTTATTTTGAGCCTTTGTGTATCCTTGCACGTGAGGTGGGTTTCCTGGATACAGCACACCGATGGGTTTTGGCTTTTTATCCAATTTGCCAGTCTGTGTCTTTTGATTGGAGCATTTAGTCCATTTACATTTAGGGTTAATATTGTTATGTGTGAATTTGATACTGCCATTTTGGTGTTAGCTGGTTGTTTTTTCCATTAGTTGATGCAGATTCTTTATTGTGTTGATTCTCTTTACCATTTGGCATGTTTTTCGAGTGGCTGGTACTGGTTGTTCCTTTATATGCGTAGAACCTCTTTCAGGAGCTCTTGTAAAGCTGGCCTGGTGGTGACGAAATCTCTGACTACTTGCATGTTCACAAAGGATTTTATTTTTCCTTCACTTATGAAGCTTAGTTTTGCTGTATAGGAGATTCTGGGTTGAAAGTTCTTTTCCTTAAGGATGTTGAATATTGGCTCCCACTCTCTTCTGGCTTGTAGGGTTTCTGCTGAGAGATCTGCTATGAGTCTGATGGGCTTCCCTTTGTGGGCTTCCCTTCCCTTTCTCTAGCTGCACTTAGTATTTTCTCCTTCATTTCAACCCTGGTGAATCTTACGATTATGTGCCTTGGGGTTGCTCTTCTTGACAAATATCTTTGTGGTGTTCTCTGTATTTCCTGGACTTGAATATTTGCCTGCCTTGCTAGATTGGGGAAGTTTCCCTGGATTATATAATATTATATAATATCCTGAACAGTATTTTCCAGCTTGGATGCATTCTCTTCGTTGCATTCAGGTACGCCTATCAAACGTAGATTAGGTCTTTTCACATAGTCCCACATTTCTTGGAGACTTTGTTCATTCCTTTTTACCCTTTTTTCTCCATTCTTGCCTTCCCCATTTTATTTCATTGAGTTGATCTTCGACCTCTGATATCCTTTCTTCTGCTTGGTCAATTCGGCTGTTTATACTTGTGCATGCTCCGCGAAGTTCTCGTGTTGCGTTTTTCAGCTCCATCAATTCACTTATATTCCTTTCTATTTTGTCCATACTCGTTAGCATCTCGTCAAATCTTTTTTCAAGGTTCTTAGTTTCTTTGTATTGGGTTAGAACATGTTCTTTTAGTTCACAGAAGTTTCTTACTACCCACCTTCTGAAGTCTGATTCTGTCATTTCATCACACTCATTCTCCATCCAACCTTGTTCCCTTGCTGGTGAGGTGTTGTGATCCCTTGTAGGAGGAGAGGTGTTCTCGTTTCGGGTGTTTTCATCCTTTTTACGCTGTTTTCTTCCCATCTTTATGGATTTATCCACCTGTCGTCTTTGTAGTTGCTGGCTTTCAGATTGGCTCTCTGAGTGGACGTTCTGTTTGGTGATGATGAGGTTATTTCTGTTTCTTGGTTTTCCTTCTGACAGTCTGGCTCCTCTGCTGTAGGTCTGCTGAGGTCCACTCTAGGCCCTGCTTGCCTGGGGATCACCTGCAGCAGCCTCTGCGCTTTCACTGGGAGCTGTAATCCTGAGCTGTTCCTAAACAGCCATCTTGGATCCCCCTATTTATTTTTTTTTATTTGAAGAGATTGTGTCTTTTTCTTTGCTTTTAGGATTTTTTTTTTTTTTTTTGTCCCTGGTTTTGAATAGTCTTACTATGATATACTTAGGGTGGATTTCTGTGTAATTATTTGCTTGGGATTCAAAGTGCTTTTTTAATCTGTGACTTGATCTTCTCATGTAAACTTTGAACAATTTTTGCTGAGAGTTTCTTCAGATATTACTACTATTGATTCAATTATTATTTGCTTCTAGGACTTTACATACACATATTTGAAATATATTTACTTTGTCACATATATCTCTTATGCCCTTCTGTATCCTTTTCATCTTTTTTCTCTTTATGCTTTAGTTTATCTCTTTTATTTTTACTGACTTATCTTTCAGTTCATTGACCCTATTTTTGCTATGTCTAATGTGCTGTTAAACTCACCTTTGAGTTCTTAATATTAGAAATGGTAATATTTCTTTTTCTTTCTTTTTTTTTTGAGACAGAGCCTGGCTCTGTCAGCCAGACTGGAGTGCAGTGGCACAATCTTGGCTCACTTTGACCTCTGCTTCCCAAGTTCAAGTGATTCTCCACCTCAGCCTCCTGAGTAGCTGGGATTACAGGCACATGCCACCATGCCCAACTAATTTTTGTATTTCTGAGTAGAGATGAGGCTTTGCCATGTTGGCCAGACTGATCTTGAACTCCTGACCTCAGGTGATCTACCTGCCTCACCCTGCCAAAGTGCTGGGATTACAGATATGAGCCACCACACCCAGCCAGAAATTGTAATTTTTCAATTCTAATGTTTTCATGTCATCTTTTATGGAAATCTTCCCTCCTGTTTATCATTTATTGAGCAGAATGTTCACAATTTACTTAAGGTCCACATTTGATTATTCCAACATCTGCATGTCCTAAAGGTCTACTTATATTGTCTATTTTTTCCTTTTAGTTTCCAGTCACTTGATTTTTGTCTTCTGACATATTTAATAATTTTTTGTTAAGTGTAAGATGTTATATGTACAAAAAATTTACAGAAGCTCTGAGTGACAATAAATCCTTCCTTAGAGGATTTAATTTACTTTTGGCAGGCAGTTGGATCCAATCAGTGATTTAGATAGTTCAAGACTGGACTTTAGGCCTTCAGAGAGCTGCTCTATTTCTGGTTTTATGTGGTAGCCCTTCAGGTCTCTCACCTGAATGCCCTGGATGGTTACAAAGACCTTGTTATCCCTTGTTGCCCCTGAACTCCAAGTTTCATTTTCACCTTTTCTCCACTTCCCCATCTCACCAGTCTTGAAAACTTCCAAAAGCTCTCTGATACGGTTTTTCTGTCCAGCAATTTCTCCCAGTGAAAAAGTGCTGGAGAAGGTCGAGTTTACCTCAGTGTACTTCCTTATTCATTACTAATCCTCTGTACTCCTTCTTCATTACTAATCCTCTAGCCCTGGTGGCTTTGGGTGATCATTGATGCTGTCAAACATTTATTTTTTATATTTATTCAGATTTTATAGTTGTTCTTAGCAGCAGGTTTAGTGTAGTACGAGTAGTTCCATCATAAACAGAAGCAGAAATTTCCTTATCTATAAGATGGGAGAATAATTCCTGCTGTTTATTCCATTTTTTAGTGGTCACTGTAGGGGTTACAATAATTCTAATTTAGTACAATCTATTTAGAGCTCATACTGAATTACTTCGAAAAAAAGGTATGCTTGAACCTTGTATACTTGGAATAGTATGCTTCTACTTAATCCCTTCATCCTTATGCAATTGTTGTCATATATAGTACATCCATATATGTTATTAATCGAACAATATGAGGTTATAGTTTTTAAACATGTATATATTTTTCAGTTATGAGAAGGAAACATCACTATGTTTGTAAAATTTGGAAAAAAACAATAATTTTTAGTTCTTTTTCATATAGAAGAGCATAAATTGAGCTTCAGGCTTTGAAAACCTAGATCTTCCCGTTTTTCACCATGAATGAAACACAAATGTAGTTCTTTTCATGGGAAGGAAAAAGGGGTTTTTTTGCATGCTTGTTTAATTATTTTGTAATAAAGAGGAGTGTTGCTTCTGGTGGCACAGAAACAACCTGAGCAGTAGGAACATGGTGTTTGGCAGGATGCACTTTGGCAGAGCTCATGTCCTGACCAAAATGTAAGAGTTCGGCTCTCTCACACAAGACTGGCAGGTTTCATAGTTTCGAAAATAAGTGTGAGCTAAGCCTTCAATGTATGTCCTGTTAGGTGTAATGTTTTCCTCATTACCTATATATTAATTGGCTATGATAGGTATGATGAAGTTGTCACCTAAGCCTGGGTACACAATTGTGCAATGTATGTGCTTTTGATTCAGAGTCCTGGCATTATGTAAAGCCAAGTTAGACAAACGATACCTCTTTAGAGATGAGCAACTGATGGGGAATCTGAGCTGTCATCTTGGCTGTGCCTAGCAGTAGAATTTTAGAACTGCACACGAGTACAAAAAATAACCTCAGTAACAATCCATTAAAAAGAGTTGCATTTTATTAGGTATCTAGTTCAGAACAAATTTAAAGTTGAATTGCAAGAAAACTTTTTTCTTCTTTTTTTTTTTTTGAGACAGACTCTTGCTCTGTCACCCAGCAGTGGTGTGATCTCGGCTCACTGCAACCTCTGCCTCCCGGGTTCAAGTGATTCACCTGCCTCAGCCTCTTGAGTAGCTGGGAGACGCTTACCACCACCCAGCTAATTTTTGTATTAGTATTTTTGTATTTTTGGTGTAGTTTTCACTACATTGGCCAGGCTGTTCTCGAACTCCTGAACTCAGGTGATCCACCCACCTCTGCTCCCCAAAGTGCTGGGATTACAGGCATGAGCCACAGTGCCTGGCAAACTTTTTAGTTCTTGAAGGAAACAGTTGAAACCCAGTTTCGTGAAAAGGACATTCTTCATGAAGGGATAAGGATCTTCCTCAACTACTAGTAAACAAAAACTTTATTTAAACTTTATTGCTATTACATTTAATTTTTTCACTTGAACATTTTCAGTATATAAAAGAGATTCTCTTTTTACCAATAATACAAATTCTAAGACACTATATAAAACAATCACAGTTAAAATAATTTTTGTTCCCAAATGTTTCCCACAGAATTCAATATATTCCAAAAAATACTATGTAGTTTTCTTTCAAGTCTTCAGACAATGAAAAAATAACTTTGTAGAAAACTTTAAATTAGTAGACATTAGCAAGTTTTTTGTTTGATAGTTGGAAATGAGAAAACAAATGAAATGAAACAAGTGAAATTAATGTTAATAATATACATAATATATCCAAGATAATATCACTTCAACATGTAATCAGTATAAAAGTGTTATTGAGATGGTTTACATTCTTTTTTTAAATATACAAAGTCTTTGAAATCCAGTGTATATTTTACGTTTACAGCATATCTCAATTTAGATAACCACATTTCAAGTGCTCAGTGTGACTAATGGCTACCATATTGCAAAGTGCAGTTTTAATGCCGTCACCTAATGGTTCCTTAAGTGGGCTATACATCAAAAGTACCACCCAGAGACACTTGTTAAAAATATAAATTTCCCAGCAACTCTCCATTTTGTTAAATACCTCTAGGAAGAGACCCAGAGATCTGTTTCTGATTAAGTACACCAGGTGATGCTGATGCAACAGTCTGTGGACAAGCATCTGCAGTTTCTGCATTGCCTTAAAGTTGTGAATATAACAAAACATTTAGGCATCCTGAAAAATTTGAGTAGTGTCATGGGAAGCCCAGAAGAGTGGATAAGCCTCATGGTAGAAAGCTGCTTGTGTTACATTCTGAGCTCTACTAGCCCCGGTTGGCCCTCCTATGAAGAGTATACGCCTCTCAGGTTAACTTCCAGTACTCCCGCATTGCCATCCCATTTCCAAGAGCTGCTGTCTTCTGTGGTAATCATCTAGACTTTGGGTGGAGGGAAGAAGAGAACTGTTCTAAACCAGCCTGTATGCACAGTTACCAGCTTTCCTGATGTTCTTCTGCCTCCTTGGACACTTGCTGGGCTGGCTTTGTGTTTTTATAACCATCTGGAGTCAAGGTAGGCCATGATCCACCTAAGCTAATGTACGGTAGAAAAGGGAACAAACAGAGATTCTATCCTTTCATTCCACCCCCTACCTCCATTAGTGTCCCTCTTTGTCCCTTCAGGCTTTCCTTTCCCACCACAATGGACCCAACTCCCTTTCACCTCCTAAGCGTTTTCAGAGTTTCCCAGTTAGGCTCATGATTTATCACCCCCCTGTCACACATGTGACATCTTCAGGAATGGATTTGGAGACTCCAGGAGACAATAGCTTTGTTGGTTTGCTATCTTTTCAAAAACTGGAAGTACTAGATTGAACTTTTTATTTAGCAATACTGTATGGTAAGGAATATGTGAAATTATTCGAGGGGTATCCCAAATATCCTTTCTTCTGGGCTTCCCACTCAAAATAATGACCAGAAGAATTACAATCCAAGTCCTATGCTTTTTTTTTTTTTTTTTTTTTGGAAACAGAGTTTCGCTCTTGTTACCCAGGCTGGAGTGCAATGGCGCGATCTCGGCTCACCGCAACCTCCGCCTCCTGGGTTCAAGCAATTCTCCTGCCTCAGCTTCCGATCCTCCCTTCAAAATATGAATTACAACTATGCTTGCTAATACTCGCAAAGGAATAGGAGATCACCAGAGAAAATATAACATCTGAGGAGTGTAATTCTAAAAGAATTTGTTTTAACTGGCTAATTTATACTGGACGGACAGAATTAACAGACAAAAAACTAAAGAATTTTAAATCAGTTAAAGGTCGGGAATGGTAGCTCACACCTGCAATCCCAGCATGCTAGGAGGTCAAAGCAGGTGGATCACCTGAGATCAGGAGTTTGAGACTACCATGGCTAACATGGTGAAACTCTGTCTCTACTAAAAATACAAAAATTAGCTGGGCGTGGTGGTGGGTGCCTGTAATCCCAGCTGTGGGAGGCTGAGACAGGAGAATTGCTTGAACCTGGGAGGCAGAGGTTGCAGTGAGCCAAGATCACACCATTGCTCTCCATCCTGGGCGACCAGAGTGAGCCTCCATCTCAAAAAAATAAATAAGATAAAATGAGTTAGAGGAATAGCTTCAGAGAGATAAAGAGGAATATTAGAAATATGAAGCAATAATAAGCTAGAGATAATGGTTATGAAAAACATAGTAACTGAAATGAACTTAGTAGATATAGGTTGACTAACAGATTGCATACCATCACATACCAAAATAGTAAGGTAGAAATTAAAATTACTTGGAGAACTCTCCCAGAAAGTTATCTGGAAGCAATAAAGAGATGGAAAATGTAGGCCGGGTACGATGGCTCATACCTGTAATCCTAGCACTTTGGAAGGCTGAGGTGGGCAGACCACGAGGTCTGGAGTTCAAGACCAGCCTGACCAATATAGTGAAACCCCATCTCTACTAAAAATACAAAAAATTAGCCAGGCGTGGTGGCATGCCCATAGTCCCAGCTACTCAGGAAGCTGAAGCAGGAGAATGGCTTGAACCCGGGGGCAAAGGTTGCAGTGAGCTGAGATTGTGCCACTGCTCTCCAGCCTGGGTGATGGAGTGAGACTCCAAAAGAAAAAAAAAAAGAGATGGAAAACATAAAAGATAAAATATATGCAGCAAACTCTGATAACAATACCTAACAACTTTACAAGAAAAAAGAACTACAGATAAATAAATATCCTTCATAGACATAGATGAAAACTCCAAAACAAAATATAAGTTAATTGAATCCAATTATGTAGAGATAGTATAAAACATGTGAGTTTATTATAGTTGCAGGATATGAAATCAAAATACAAAAATTGTACTTCTGCATCCTAGCAATGGAAAATCCAAAATTAAATAATTTCATTCAAAATCACGTCAATGTCGGTGCCGTGGCTCATGCCTGTAATCCCAGCACTTTAGGAAGCTGAAGTGGGCAGATCCCTTGAGCCCAGGAGTTTGAAACCACCCTGGGCAACATGGTGAAACCCCATCTCTACAAAAAGTACCAAAAAAAATTTAGCTAGGCATGGTGGCATGCACCTGTGGTCCTAGCTACTGGGGAGGTTGAGGTGGGAGAATAGCTTGAACCTAGAAGGTCAAGGCTGCAGTGAGCCATGATCGTGCCATGACACTCCACCCTAGGTGGCAGAGGGAGACCCTGTCTCACATCAAGAATAAAATGTTTAGGAATGAATTTAGCACAAGATATGTAAAAACTTGTACACTAAGGCCAGGCGCAGTGGCTTACACCTGTAATCCCGGCACTTTGGGAGGACAAGACGGGAGGATCACAAGATCAGAAGTTCAAGACCAGCCTGGCCAACATGGTGAAACCCCATATCTACTAAAAGTACAAAAACTAGTCGGGTGTGATGGTGGGCACCTGTAATCCCAGCTACTCGGGAGGCTAAGGCAGGAGAATCCCTAGATCCTGGGAGGGAGAGTTTGCAGTGAGCCAAGACCAGGCCATTGCACTCCAGCCTGTATGACAGAAGACTCAGTCTCAAAAAAACAAAACAAAACAAAAAAAACCTTGTACACTGAAAACTACAAAGCATTGTTAAGTTAAAGACAATCTAAATCGATGATATTTAATTTTCATGCATAAGACACAATGTTGTTAAGATGACAATCCTCCCCACACTTACCTGTATATTCCACACGATCCCTATCAAAATCCCAACAAGTTCTTTTGTAGAAATTTACAAGCTGACACTAAGTTTATACAGAGATGCCAACAACCAAGAATAGCCAACACAATTTTCAAAAGAAGAGAAAGTTGCTAGCCAGGTACAGTGGCACATGCCTGTCATCCCAGCTACTCGGGAGGCTGAGGCAGGAGAATCGCTTGAACCTGGGAGGCAGAGGTTGCAGTGAGCCAAGATCATACCACTGCACTCTGGCCTGAACAAAAAGAAGAAGAAGGAGGAGGATGTGGGGAGGGGGAAGAGGATGCGGGGAGGGGGAGGAGGAAGGGGGACAGGGAGGAGGAGGAAGAAAGAAGAAAAGAAGGAGGAGAAGAAAGGAAGAAGAAGAAGAAATAGAAGAAGGAGAAGAAGGAAAAGAGGAGGAAGAGGAGGAGGAGGAAGAAGAGAAGAAGAGGTAGAAGTGGAGGAGGAGGAGGAGAAAGTTGGATTTACTATAAAGTTATAATAAGAGTGTGGTGTTGGTGTAAAGATACACATATAGATCAATGACACAGAATATAAGGTCTAGAAATAAATCCTTATCTTTTTTGTCAATTGATTTTTTTTAAATACCAAGACAATTCAAGGAAAAAGAATTGTCTTCAACAAACGGTGATTGGACAATAAGATATCCACGTGTAGAAACTTAAACCATTACCTTGTCCATCCATATGCTTAGTTCTACCACATTTGATCCACAGTTGGTGGAACCACAGATGTGGAACTGTGGATGCAGATGGCAGATGTAGGACTTGAGCATTAATTGGATCTGTGGTGGTCCTGTAACCAATCCCCTGCAGATACAGAAGGATGACTCTAGTTACAAAAACCAACTCAAAATGGATCATAGACCTAAATGTAAAAGCTAAAACTATAAAACTTCTAGAAAATATAGGCGAAAACCTTTGCAACCCTGGGCTAGGCAAAAAGTTATTAGTGTGACACAAAAAGCACCATTCATTTAAAAACTGAGAGGCCGGTCGCAGTGGCTTACACCTGTAATCCCAGCACTTTGAGAGGCCACGGTGAGTGGATCACCTGATGTCAGGAGTCTGAGACCAGCCTGACCAACACGGTGAAACCTCGTCTCTACCAAAAATACAAAAAAATTAGCCAGGTTTGGTGGCGCGTGCCTGTAGACCCAGCTACTTGGGAGGCTGAGGAAGGAGAATCACTTGAACTGGTGGGGTAGAGGTTGCAGTGAGCAGAGATTGCACCATTGCATTCCAGCCTGGGTGACAAGGGTGAGATTCTGCCTCAAAAAATAAAAATAGATAAACTGGATTTAATTGAAGTGTAAAACTTTTGCTCTTCTAAAGACACAACTAAGAAAAGGAAAAGCCACAGACTGGGAGAAAATATTTCCAAACCATACAAGGAATTGGTATTATGTATTCATTGTATCAATTATCCAGAAATTTGGCAGTTTAAAACAAGAAATATTGATCCTCTCACACAATTTCTGAGTGTCTGGAATCTGGGTGCAGTTGTTGGCCAGAGCTGCAGTCATGTAAAGCTGGACTAGGACTAGAGAATCTTCCTCCAAACTTACTCATATGCTGTTGACAAGCTGAAATTCCTTGCTGGTTATTGGCTAGTGCATTAGTTTGCCAAGGCCACTATAATGAAATAGCACAGACTGAGTGGCTTAAACTTATTTTCTCACAGTTCTAGATGCTAGAACTCCAAGACAAGTTGTCACCAGTCTTGTTTTTCTCTGGGGCCTCTCTCGCTGACATGCAGTCGGCCACCTCACTGTATCATCATATAGTCTTTTCTCTCTGCAGACCTCCGTGGTGTCTCTTTCTGTGTCTAAATTTCCTCTTCTTATAAAGATATCAGTCAGATTAGATTAGGGCCCACCCTAATGGTCTCATTTTAATGAAATCACCTTTAATGGTCCTATCTCCAAATATAGTCACAGTCTGAGGTATTGGGTATTATGGAGTTAACACACGAATTTGAGGGGACACAAATTCAGCCTGTAAGAGCCAGTAACTTCGGCCCCCTGCCACATGGGCCTCTTGGTACTCACAACCTGGCAGCTTGCTTCCCCCAGAGTGAATGATCTAGGAAGGAGAATAAAAGAACAAGAGCCTAAGGGAGAAATCACAGCCTTTTTTCAAACCTAATCTTAGAGGTAACACTTCCGTTGTATGCTATCAGTAACTCACACTAATCCTGCGATGATGTGGCAGTCTACACCTTGGTCTGAACACTTGAACATGGGGGCGAGGTGGGAAAGGGTGATCATTGAACATATCGGTGCTTGTCTACCACAAACCTATATCCATAATATATGAAAAACGACTACAATTTGATAATAAAAGACGTCAATTAAAAGTGTGCAAAAAATAATTTGAATAAACATTTCATTAAAGAAAATATATAAATGGCCAGTTGGCACATGATAAAATGTTCAACATCATTAGTCATTAAAGAAACGCAAATTAAATTCACAACGACATCTACAATCAAATAACTGATAATACCTATCATGTTCTCTGAGAGAATCTGGCAGAATGCTGGGAATGGGGAACAGCCTGACGTAGGCTGTTACACAGAAAGAATGGGAAAAAAAGTTCATGCCCACTTTCCTACTTGAAACCCATCAGGATTCCCAGTTACTGTATATATTGAGTTTGTGTCCGTCGCTGCTAGTTGATTCCCATGTATAATCTCATAATCTTCGCAATGATACTAGGAGATTTGTATTACTAATACCATGGTCCTTAAGTTACAGCCTTAAGAAACTACAGCTTGGAAAGACTTAGCGTCAGGTGTGTCCTCCACTTTCATTCAAGATTGGATTTAATCTTTAACAGATTAGAGTGGGCTTTCCCATTTCGAGAGTCTACGGGTTTTACTTCTCTCCCTCCGCTGGGCTCCTCTACTCTTCACACCCAGTAGGGCGTGAAACGTGGCCTAGGGTGTGGCCCAGGAGGTTTCCCTAGAGGAACGGTGGGGCGGAACCCAGGCGGGAGGCGGGAATCCCAGTGGGCAAGCCGCGCAGTTTACTCAAGTTCCTCCGAACAATCTGGCAGGTCCGCCGCAGAGCCGTAAAGAGCTCTACAAGTCGTGAAGTGGCGAGGCGCAAAAGCGTTGCTTTACGGCGATTCGAGTTGTCGCGTCAAGCAGGCTATTCCGGGCGTTTGGCTGCTTGTCTCCGCACGTGGGCCGCTGTAGGTATTCCGGCCGGTAATTCCTCCTGTTGGTGTGCAGCAGCCACGCTGAAGGACAGAGTGGCAGTAGAGGCCAAGGATCGTGAGTTGATGGAGTTTGCTGCTGAAAATGAAGGGAAGTCTGGGGGAGGTCTCCAAAGTGTAGCTGAGGGGGTGCGGCTAAGTCCAGAGTCTGGGAGGGAGGGAGTCAGGGACTTAGCAGGGGCGGAGGAGGCCGGCGGCGGGGAGGAGGGGAAAGGACTGACAGGGATGAAGAAGATAAGGGATGGAGAGGAAGGAAGTGGACAAAGGCCAGTGGAAATACCAATGGACCTAACGGTAGTGAAGGAGGAAATTATGGACTGGCCAGATACCGCAGGCAGGTTGGCTGGCCAGTGGGTAAAACAGGAGGTGGAGGATAGGCCTGAGGTGAAGGATGAGAACGCAGGCGTATTGGAGGTGAAGCAGGAGACGAATAGTAGTTTAGTGGTAAAAGAAGAGAAAGTGGATGACCCAGAGGTAAAGGAAGAGAAGGTGAAGGAAGAGGTAATGGACTGGCCAGAAGTGAAGGAAGAGAAGGATAACTTGCAGATAAAACGGGAGAAGTTTGTTGGTCAGTGCATAAAAGAGGAGGTGATGGATGGAGAGTGTGTAAAAGAAGAGAAGAAAGAAGCCGTGGATGACACAAAGGTGAAAGAAGAGCGTCCAATAAATCACCTGGTGGGCTGCAAGCGGAAACTGGCCATGTCAAGGTAGGGCAGGGGGAATTCCATTTGGGGATATAAAGCTGTTGCGTCCTCATGTCTAGAGTGAAAGGAAACACCACCCTATCAGCAGAAGGTGAAATAATGAAAAATAAGCACAAATGTGGGTTTCTGGAGTCAGTCTGGGTTCCTGGGGGTGGGTTGGGAAATGGAGGGTGTTGTAGATGTAACACAACAAATTCAGTGAAAATATATGAAATTGGTAGTGTCCATTGGGTAATGGTCAAGTTAGGAAAGTGAACGTTCTGGGGACCGGAAGATCATTTGGAACTGGATCTGGCTTGACTTAATATGCTCTTTACTCAATATTCCTTTGAGAGAGAATAGAGGTGAGAAAGTCTAATATATCCAACAATGACAAAGTGGATTAAGTTAAAATTAGGCAAAAATACACTTGACCTCAGTTATCAAGTTTCTGCATGGGTGTTGTGAATATTTATTGCTTTTGATTTAATTTCCTTGGTGTGTGGATCATGTGACAAAGAAAATAAGAGCGGTCAGATTCTTGGGAATATTAACGTCTGGAGCTCAGTAGTCTAAATAGAAATAACTGTAGTTTGGTTGTCAGTATCCAAAAAGCCTAGAAGAGCAGTTGAGGACAGGTGATGGGTTACATGGGATTTTTAGATTATTTTGATGCACATTCTAGATTAGGTGTGGAGTTCAGGAAAAAGATGTTACTGCCACTCTCTAAATTTGATGTGTCCTTATATTCTTTTTCTGGTGTGTGTGCTTTAAAAAAATCTAAACGTAGTTCATGGATTGATCTTCTGGATTCACACACATACAGTCATTACCACATTTCCAGGAGTCACAAGTTAAGAGATCAGTGAATAACCTCATTATCTGATTGTAGTAAAAAAAGAAGTCAAAAGCAAGATGAGTTTTAAAGATTTTAATACATTTTCCTGAGTTACATATCACTAGCAACATTGGAACTGTAGTTGTTTGGTGGGAAGGTTTCACAGAGAATTTTCAAATGATGTTCAGCAGCTGTCAAATACTTTATCAGAGTTGTCACTACATTTATAAATTGATTGGGACATTCTAAGTTTATAAATAAGTAGAATTAATGTTTGATAATTTAATGTTACACGTGGGTTTTTGTAGGTGTGAAACGTGTGGTACAGAAGAAGCAAAGTACAGATGTCCACGTTGTATGCGGTACTCCTGCAGGTATACATGTAACTTCCTACCTTTTAACCTGTATGTGTACCTTTCTTACCCTAAAATATAAGAGTGCTTCCCCTTTGTCTCCTCAGTTTGCCCTGTGTAAAGAAACACAAAACAGAACTGACATGTAATGGAGTTCGAGATAAAACCGCATACATTTCAATACAACAGTTTACTGAAATGAATCTCCTAAGTGGTAAGCTACTTCATGCATAGCAAATTGATGCTCCCTGACCATTGATATATGTCATTTATTTATTCTTCTGTTTTGAAATTTTTAGATTATCGTTTTTTGGAAGATGTGGCAAGAACAGCGGACCATATTTCTAGAGATGCTTTTTTGAAAAGACCAATAAGCAATAAACATGTAAGACTTTTTTAAATTCCTTCCAGTTAGAAGTCCTTCCAATCAATTAGATTCTTTTTTTTTTTTTTTTTTTTTTTTTTGACTTACCAAATATATTAAGTGGCTACTATGATGTAGGGCTATTCTGATTACATAAGGATGTGACTGTGACCAAAGTAAAGTCCTTCCCCTTGTGGAATTATATTTAGTGGGAGATACAGGAGATGAGTAGAGGAACAAATATAATTTCAGATACAGTTAAGTTCATATAGAAAATAAAGAAGGCTCAAGAGATGAAAGAGAGAATGAAAATGGTCTTTGGGGAAGAGATTGTCAGGGTACCATTTTCAATACAGCGGTCAGGAGAAGCTTCTCTAAGAGATGATATGTAAGCAGCGATTTGAATGATGAGAAAGAGGCTGTCATGTGAACATTTGGAGGAAGATTATTCCAATTAGAGGCAAAAGTAAAAGGAAAGACCTGAGTCAGAAACAAGGATGTTGTATTTGAGGAATTAAAAGATGGGCAGGGTGATTGAAGCATAGTGAGTGAGAAAGAGAGTATTAAACATGAAGTTAGAGAAACTGGTGAGGAGTTGGGTGCAGAGACTCATTCCTGTAATCCAAATGCTTTGGGAGGCTGAGGCTGGAGCATTGCTTGAGCCCAGAAGTTCACGACCAGCCTGGACAATATGGTGAAAAACCCGTCTCTGTAAAAAAGTACAAAAATTAGCCAGGCATGGTGGCGTACCCCTAGCAACTTGGGAAGCTGAAGTGGGAGGATCACCTGAGCCCAGGAATATCAAGGCTGCAGTGAGCTGTGATTGCACCACTGCACCCCCGCCTGGGCAGCAGAGTGAAACTCTGTCTCAAAGGAAAAAGAAAGAAAAAGAAACTGGTGAGGGCTTCTAATTCTAAGTGCAAATGGAAACCATGGAAGGATTTTAAACATAAATTTGCCTTTTGAAAACCACTCTTGCTGCTGTGTGGACTTCAGGGAGGCAAGAGTGGAAGATTGGAAGCAGGGAGACCATTTATGCAGCTCTTCCTATGATCCTTGTGAGATAATAGTGGCTGTTAGAATTATTGAGAGGGGATTAGATTCTGATTTTGAAGGAAAAGCTAAGACTTGCTATTGTAATACACTTAATTTTCATACTCTTGCATTGCCTTTTTCATTCCTTAAATACTATGCAAAAGTAAAGCTCACATATTTGGAATGTTTGGCAACTGGTGGTGTAAAAATTCATTCATGGTGTGATTAAATCATATCCTGCAATTGTGTTCATTTTAGTACTGGAGTTGCAGAATTTTAATACCTTTTAAACACCTTATTTTATTGGTATTGGCATTTTTTATTGGTATTATATTACATATATCTGAAAGAAAATTATTTATACAGCAACTCTTATTTTTCCTCAAACTTAATTAGGCACAATTAAAATTCTACTTAAACATAAATTACTTTAAAACTTTTTTTTAATTGTAAAATATAGCATGTATTTTTTTTTTTTTTTTAGAAAATCACAGAATGGAAATACACAGTATAATGAATAATTATAAAATGAACATTCATGTAACTACCACCCAAGTCTAGAATTAGAACATTACTGGCTTCCCAGAAGTTCCATGCCACCCTCTTATGCCCTTCCCTGATATTTATATGTGTGACAATGTTTTTCTAGGGCTTATACCTGAGAATAGAATTGCTTTGTTGTGTGGTATGCATATCTTCAGTTTGCCTAGATGTTACCAAAACATTTTCCAAAGTGATATACTAGTTTACACTCTCACCAGTAGTGTATAAATGTACCTATTGTCCTATTCTCACCAATACTTAATTTGGTAAGACTTTAAAAATTTTTGTTAATCTATTGCTATGTAATTTTATTATAGTTTTCAATGTGCAGTTCTCTAATTCCTGATGAGAGTTAGGAAGTTATTCCCTCATAATTATTGCCTAAAAGCTTTATACTATTGCATTTTATACTTATGTCTTTAACTGGAATTGATTTTTGGTATCATGTACAGAGAAGGTCCCATTTAGTTTTTCATATAGATAATCCACTTTTCCCAGCACCATTTACTGGAAAGTTCATCCTTTCCCTACTGCTCTGTAGGACCACCTTTGTTATATATCAGCATGCCTATATGCTTGGGTTATTTTGTGGACTTGTCTTTTCCATTCCATTGACCTACTGGTCTGTCCTGCACCAATACTATGCTCTCTCAATTATTTTAGTTTTTTACTGAAACTTGTTATCTGATTATGCCCTCCCACTTCCTTTTCTCTAGTGTTTGGCTATTCGTTGCTGTTTGCAAGGCAAAATAATTGCAAATCTAAGGAAAGGATAGCCCATAGCCATAGCTGCTGATGGACTTTTTTTCTTTTTTCCTCTATTTCAGTGTAACCATACAAGTTCCCTAGCTTGCTCTAAAATAGTGATTGTTTCTGGTTTACCCTTTTCCTGAAGGTGTAGTAGGAGGATTGATCAATATCATTACTGAAACCAAAGTCCTCTAAGTTACAAAATTACATGTAGTTTCTTCAGACAGTTTCCTACTTATCCAGTGATAGCTGACCCATTCTTTCCCTTGGCTCATGACTTGATTCTGACTATTTACATTGCAAATTCTAGATCCCTATTCATTTAACAAAAAACTTGCATTTATACTTTGCCTTTTCTTTGAGTGATCTTTCTTCTTCCTTGACTTAATAAAAATCTGGTATTACTTCCTTCATAACTCTGGAATTCTCCAGTTTAGCTTAATCAACCCACGTGGTCAATGTAGTACACATGTCAGAGCAAGAATATTGTCATATCCCATTTTGTGCTTCCCACAACAGTGGCTACTTTAAGCTAGGCCTGTACTAGGCAGTGCCATGGCTCTTCCCTTGAGTGAATTGTCTAGTAATAAAATCAGGGATACATACAACTAACTGGTAAAACCATCCGTAAAAGCAATCAAGAATTGTGTAGGTAGCCCCTATGATTGCCAAATGACCTGTTTGTTTGTTTATTTGTTTTAATCTCCATTAAATTATTCTTTGGCTCATAGCACATATGGTTAAAATCACAAGCTCTGGAATTAGACCTGGGTTGAATACAGGTTCTTTCTGGGATAGCTGTATGATGTTGGTATCTCGCTAATTCTTATTGCTAAAATGGAGATGATAATACCTATTCTGATAGTATCATTGTGAAGATTACATGACATTACTTCTTAGAGCTGTTGTAACACTTAAGTTTTCAGTAAATCTTAACTATTATTGAACAATTGTTTTACTCACTTTTTAAATTTAAAGCATTTAAAAATTAATTTGTCTGTTTGGTTTTGGTTGATAGATGTACTTTATGAAAAATCGTGCCCGAAGGCAAGGTATTAACTTAAAACTTCTACCCAATGGATTCACCAAGAGGAAGGAGAATTCAACATTTTTTGATAAGAAGTAAGTTTCTAACTTTTTAGTATATCAGGTGTTCTGATTTGATCAGGATCACCGTTTAAGGTTTGGTTGCTATAGAGCGTTGCTACCCCAAGTGTGATTCTGTAAACTGTTGTTGGTCCATGACAAGATAACTTGTGTGTCATGTAACTCTTAATAAAAATTTGGGTTTGCAGAGTGTGTGTGTGTGTGTGTCTGTGTGCATGTTTCTTCATATCATTTGAGAAGCTTCTCAAACATTAATGTGTCTTTCAGTGACCTACGCATCTTGTTAAATATGCTTGTTGTGATTTTTCAGTAGGCCTGGGTTGAAGTTTGGTATTGTGCATTTCTAACAAACTCCTGAGTGATGCTGATTGTTTGAGAAACATATTTTGAGTAGCAGCACCCTAGAACACTCTCATACTTTAGAAATAAACTGTCTCTTTGAGACCTAAGATGCCAAGAAAGTATTTCAGGGGCTTCCAGGACAAAACAGCAAGTAAAAGCAGGACTCCTGTATGTTTTAATCAAGGCAGCTCTGCTTTTATATTCTTTCTGCATTGGGTTTCTGAATAAGATTTCATTTAAAAGCTGTCAATGGAGAAGAAGGGGACTTTGAATTCTTTTGAGTATAGACAATGTAACAGATTAGTTTGCTGCTGTCTGAAAAATGTTGAGTTGAAAAGGCCCCAAGAATACAGAGGAGAATAGGATCCCAAAGTACTTTAAGTAGCCAACTAAATTATTAGATAATACCTTTCAGAAGGAAGTCAAGATTTTTTATTTAGAATTTTTAAAAACCTGAGTGAGTCCCTCCTTTTTCAGCCTCTTAGTAACCGTGGGCCCTTGAACAAATCACCTTACTTTCCCTGGGCCTCAGCTGTATGATGTGGGGAGTTGGGCCAAGTAAACTCTAAGGTGCCTTTCCAGTTGTACTCTTCCATAAATTGAAAAGACAAAGCCATCAGAATTATCATTATTCTGGTAAAACTTCTACTTTTTATGTTAACATAATTAGAAGATGACATTGTCCATTTATTATGTAAAAGACATAAATACTTGTAAAAATGGTTTTTCATTTTTTCTGGTTGTCTTCCAAAAGTAAAGTAATGCTGACGCAGGTGGATCAGGCCAGGAGTTTGAGACCAGCCTGGGCAACATGGTGAAACCTCATCTTTACTGAAAATAGAAAAACTAGCTAGGTGCAGTGGCACCCACTTGTGGTCCCAGCTACTCTAGAGGCTGAAGTGGGAGGATCAGTTGAGCACAGGAGGCAGAGGTTGCAGTGAGCTGATATCATGCCATTGCACTCCAGTTGGGTGACAGAATGAGACCCTGTCTTAAAAAAAGAAGTATTGCCTTGCATTTATCAAGTGTGAGATGATTCCTTTGTGCATTTTGAAACTGACGTATGTAGAAATTGCCGTAATTTGAAGTTTATGGTAACTGGTTAGTGCCTTCTCAAATACAAAATGTGTTCCTGTTTTTTGAAAGAAACTGTTCAGAATGATTGTAATCAGAGATTAGTTCTCAGTAATGAAAAGCAGATGGCCTCAAGTATAACATTTTTGTGTCTCTAGATACATGAATGTATGTGGGAAGTTTTTACCAAGAATATTACACAGTATATTTTCCAGGTTTAGTATATTTTTGGTTGTTTTGAAACTCCCTAGGTCTCTGAAATGGCAAATCAGATTCTTCTTGCATTAGTCTTTTGCTCATAATATAGAGATTTGGGATTGGTTTTCTTACATTTATAGTGTTTCCCAGGAGGAGGTTAGCAACATAGTATGTAATAATAGGCTTAGAATCCATTTCTTAGTCTTTCACCATCTGCAAAATGGAGCTCATGATAGCTACCCTGTAGTTATGGCCTTTTAGCGTATTAATTCACATAGGCAGTAACTGGCATGTGGGAAGGAATCAGTTCATAGTAGGTATTACATAAATAATACATCTGTATCATTAAACAGTTTAAAGGAAGGATTCCACCTGTAATTCCACTAACTAGAGGTGAGCACTAATAAAAGTTTGTAATGTTTCCTTCTAATCATGTTTTCTCTTTTGTTCATCTAAAAAAGTAAAACACAATATAAAATACTTAAATAAAACTACATAAAGTGACATGACTCTGCCCAGGTTAAACATTAATTTTTTATTGAGAAATACACATCATTTTTTCCTGCAGCTAGATTTTCCATATAGAAGTACTTTGTGAACCTCTTTTCTTGCTAATGCAAATCTACACCTCATTATTTTTAAGCAGGATATTCCACCTTTGACTATATCCTATTTAATTATTCCCATATTCATGAACATTTTATGTCTGTTTTTAATTATTATAAATAACACTGTACTAAACAGCCTTGAACAAATTGTTTTGTGTGTTTACCTGACTTTCTGTAGGATCAATTCCTAGAAAGCATAATTACTGGATTAAAGAGTACAATGTATTTAAACTTTTGAGAGAAACTCTACTTTGTCTCCATAAAACATTACCACTTTGTACTTTCATCAAAAAAGTATGAGTGCTTGTTTTAGTTATACCTTAACTTTAGTTTAATATTATCAAACTTTTTTGTGGGCAGCTTTATTAGAGAGGTTGAGCTCTTGGATTTTTAATTTCTTGTTGAGACATTGCCAGATGTCCACTGCAGGAGGCAGAATCACTGCCATTTGAGAACCCCTGATTTAGATGAATACAGAAGACATACTTATTGAATGTATAGTTCTAATCTTTTCTTGGTCTAGATAATTAATGTAGATAGAATCAGGATTCTGGTGTCTTATATTTTACCTTTAAGAGGAAAAAATGAAAAAAAGACATTTAGAGGTACCTTGTTTGAGATACTTACGTCTTACCAGCTATGCACATGAAAATAAGCAAGGTTTTAGATGATTGCAATGGTATTTGCTGGAAAGAGGGAAGAAAGGAAATGAAATTTTTTCAAAGAATTCTATTCAGCTCCCATGTCCCCAGTATTCTAAGAGACTAGTTTTCAATACTTTTTTCCTATTAACTTTCAAAAGTTGGTTATAGCTTTGACTCAGATAAATGTAGATTTGCATGTTTCCTCTACTGTTTGATGTACATTAGGTGACCTAGGGCAAGATTTGACTTACCAGGTTATTAAGAGGATTAAATGAAATATTAATAACTAAAGTAGTACTTGGCAGATAGTAAATAATATACAGTGACATTAAAGATTTACATTCCCTTCACTGATATCCTTAGGAATATGCCACATTTACTGTGTATTCCATTCATCCCTCATAGGTCTGGGACAACACTGTGTAATCAGATAGTACTATTTGTACAGCGAAACCTATGAATGTTTACCTTATAGTGGGTAAATAATGACTGTAGACCAACTCAGGTTTTGCCGCTGAAGGAGTTAAAAATCTTTCAGTTTTGGAGATTTTGGAATTGTTGATATGAGAAGTTGGTCTTGTACTAAGACTATTATTAATACTCCCTAGTTATTAAATTGATTGCTTGTTTAAGCAACTTGAGCTGCAATATAGTCAAAATCTCAAGTTCATGTTGCTTAAAATAAATGTTTTAACTTTTGAGGAATCTGAAGACTTTTGTACTGTTTTTGTAACTTTTCTATAAAGTCTATATTTATTTAAAAAAAAAAAGTTTTAAATTTAAAAGCCCACATATGAAGTGTGATGAATGTGCCATTGTACCTGAATTACTCTGTAGAACTGTCAGCAGGTGATTGTAACAGCTGGCTGGAATAGGTTCATTCTAATCCACACACGCTTTATGGCAGGCATTTTCACCAGTATGACTGAATCTCCTAAAATTATATGTGAAATTATGTGAATTTTTCTAAGACTAATAACTGTAATTTTCACTGAATAGTCAAAGTGAGATGAAGTCAGAAATGTATGCAATGGGGATGAATTTTAGAGGACTAGTGAATTTGTAGGAGTATCATAGTAGATAGCTGTAATCAATAAAGTTAAGTTCAGGGAGGCTTATATAAGTTGATCCAAAGCAAGGTTGACATTCTCTGTTAAAAATAGAGGAGCTTGATAAGGAAAATGTTGGCTCTCCTGCTTATTTTGGAGCAGATCCCAAACTACTTAAAATAGTGGCTTTTTCAGAGGTAATTCCTTTACCACAACTCTTTGTAGGGTCTATAACTTTATGTTCACTTTCACCCAGAGCTACTCAAATCTGTTGAAAGAAATATGAAAGATCTATATGAAGAAAATGTAAATTCTCCTGAATAACTTAAAAGATGTGAATAAATGGAAAAAAGTGCCATGTTCTTAAAAAGCTCAATATTGTTTAGTGATCTTTTAAGTCTGATGTGATCCTAATCAGAATATCAATGAGATTTTGTTTGTTATTTATTTATTAAGAAGATAGTTCATAAATAACTGAAGTTTATTTTGGAGAATAACATGGCAGAGGTGCCTGGAAAAATCTGTAAAAAGAAAAATTATGAGGCTGGACTCATCAAAATTTATGAAGTTATAGTAGTTTTATGGTATTGGCCTAGAAATCTGTTACTAGATCATAGAAAATAAACCGTATATTTGATTCTCTGGTAGATGATCAAGGTAACATTTCAAATTAATACAAATAATTACTTATTTAATAAATAGAGTTGGAACAGCTTGCATTTGAGAGGAAATGTTGAATCTTTTACTAAATAATATTCAGGTGGATCAGAATCTTAAAATGAAATAAAAATACTGGAGTATTTTCATAATCTTGAAGAGAAGAAACATCCCACCCATAAGCCAAAAAGAAAAGAATAACTAAATTTACATGGCAAAAGAAGACCATAATAAAGTGAAAAGACTGGACCAAAAAAGTCTTTAACATATATGTCACAGAAGGCTTATGTATTAGTAAGAAAAAAAGACCAGCAACTAATTAGGAGAGGGGGCAGAGGATAAGAATAGATGGTCGTAGAAAGATACATATACATGCATAGTATTTAGCTGGTAAACATATTAATAATATCTAATGTAAGGAAGGTATGGGTTAACCAGGCCATTTTCCTCTTCCATTGTTCTTGAGAGTTAAATTGGTACAGTCATTTTAGAAGACAATTTGGTAATGTTTCTCAGAATGTTATATATTTTGTTACATAAAATTATTACATCTTAAAATGTTACAAATAAGTGCTCAAGGAATTTAGCCTACGAATGTATTTGTAGATGATCTACAAACTAGAGATATATGTACACATGTATCTATTGCTGTATTGTTTTTAGTAGTGTAAAAACTGGCACCAACCTAACATATCCTTCAGTATGGACTGAGTTAAATAAATGGTGGCACCTTCATACAGTGGAATTCCATACAGCCATTAAGCAGAACAATTAGACATACAAGTACTATCTTGGAATACTATCCATGACACGTTCAGTGAAAAAAAAAAAAGAATTGGAGTTTAAAACAATTGTCTGAAAGATAGGAAGCTCACTTTAAATTAGTGGTTCTAAAGTGAGACGCCACCTCTACAAAATATTTTAAAATTAGCCAGGTGTGGTGGTGAATGCCATGATTGCACCACTGCACTCCAGCCTGGGCAACAGAGTGAGACCCTGTCTCTTAAAAAAAATTTTTTTAAAGTAATAAATTAGTTATTCTTTGCCTCTGAACCCCTTTTGGAATCAGCTTAAATATATGAGTTCTATTTGGCATATAATTTGTGTCTGTTAGATAGGAAAAATTTCATAGATGAACCATATTTTTTGTCCCCTCTGGTGGTAGAGTTTGGACTGAAGCTGTTAACCTTGATTAAGGACGTTTCAAGAAATAACTCTTAGAATCTTGCTGAACTTTCTTTAAGGGCATTACATGTTACTTCTAGGGCATTACATTACTCTACCCAGTTGTCTCCATGTATGTAACTATGGGAGAAATGTCTCTCTGATCTCTTTTTTTTCTTTCTTTCTTTTTTTTTTTTTTTTTTGAGACAGAGTCTTACTCTGTCACCCAGGCTAGAGTGCAGTGGCACAATCTTGACTCACTACAACTTCCATCTCCCAGGTTCAAGCAATTCTCCTGCCTCAGCCTCCTGAGTACCTGGGACTACAGGCACGTGCCACCACATCTGGCTAACTTTTTGTATTTTTAGTAGAGACGGGATTTCACCGTGTTAGCCAGGATGGTCTCAATCTTCTGACTTTGTGATCTGCCCGCCTTGGCCTCCCAGAGTGCTGGGATTACAGATGTGAGCCACCCCACCTGGCCCTGATCTCTGTTTCTTTTAATCAACTGTTAGTTTTTTTCTGAAGCCAAACAAAATATGGTGGCTTCAAATGCCAGCTCTGAATGTCTACTAGTTTTGTGGCTTTATATCTTTAGCTCATTTTCCTCATCAGTAAAGTGGACAAAAGTGTAAATCTACCTACATATATACCAGTATTTTTGTTCCTTTTAAACATTTTTTTCAGACCTGTGTTTTGGGATCATTTTGTTCTCCTTTTTAAGATTTCTTTAGTGAAGTTCTTATAAAAATATGCTTTTTCAGTTTTTATCTTAAAATATCTTTATTTCATCTTATTTTCTTTTTTGTTTTGTTTTGTTTTTTTGAGACAGAGTCTCACTCTGTTGCCAGGTGCCAGGCTGGAGTGCAGTGGCATGATCTTGGCTCACTGCAACCTTCACCTCCTGGGTTCAAGCAATTCTCCTGCTTCAGTCTCCCAAGTAGCTGGGACTACAGGTGCACACCACCACGCCAGGCTAATAGTTTTGTATTTTAATAGAGACAAGGTTTCACCATGTTGCCTAAGGTGTTATTGAACTCCTGAGCTCAGGCAATCCATCCGCCTCAGCCTCCCAAAATGCTGGGATTGCAGGCACGTGCCACTGTGCCCGTCTTGTTTTCATTTTTTAATGGAAATAAAATACATACCAAAAAGTACACAAATCATTAATGTACCAAGATTACAAACATTATCAGCACCCGAAAAGTCTTTACTGTCCGCCATGGGAATACCTACCAACTCCTCCTCCCAAGTTTACTATCTTCCCTAACTTTAATTTTTTTTTTTTTTTTTTTTTTTTTTTTTGAGACAGTCTTGCTCTGTGGTGCAGTCTCAGCTCACTGCAACCTCCGCCTCCCAGGTTCAAGCAGTTCTGCCTCAGCCTCCTGAGAAGCTAGGATTTTAGGCATGCGCCAACACGCCTGGCTCATTTTTGCATTTTTGATAGAGACGGCGTTTCACTGTGTTGGCCAGGCTGGTCTCGAACTCCTAATCTCATGATCCGCCTGCCTTGGCCTCCCAAAGTGCTGGGATTACAGGCGTGAGCCACTGCACCTGGCCTTTAACTTTCAGTTTTATAGATTAGTTTTGCCTATTTAAAGTTTTTTCCAATGTTTTATGAAAAAATTGAAAAATAAAATTGAAAATTTGTAGTGAATGTTCATATACCTATCACCTAAATTCTGTCATTAATATTTTACAATAATTGCTTTATCAGATATTTATCCATACATTAACCCATTTTATTTTTGGTACAATTCAGACTAAATGCACTTATCCCTCTACTGGGCCCAGAATACTTAAGCATCGTTAACTAGAGTCCCATAGTTTGCATTTTTTTCTTTTGATGTAAAATTTACACACAATGAAATGCGCAAATCTTAAGTATATACATTTGCTGAGTTTTGACAAATACATGCACCTGTGTAATCCAGTCACTGTGAATAAATAGAACATTACCATCACCCCAGAAAGGTTTTTCTTGTAAGTTCCTCTCTTAGAGACAACCTGTCCTTCCTCCTGTACATTTCTTTTACCTGTTTTAAAATTTCATATAGTCAGACAGTTCATTCTTTTGTTTTTTGTTTGTCTGTTTTTTACTTTTTAAAAAATAGAGTCAGGGTCTTCCTATGTTGCCCAGGCTAGTCTTGAATTCCTGGCCTCAAGCAGTCCTCCTACTGTGGCCTCCCAAAGTACTGGGATTACAGGCATGAGCCCCTACACCCAGCCCCTATTGAATGATAATTTGGCTTTATATCAAATATCTTAGGTTGGCATTTATTTTAGAACTCAGTTCATTTATATAGTCCATCGTCTTCTCACTTCTTTTGCCACTCTTGAGAACACTATTGTTTTCTTTCTTTTTTTTTTTTTTAAGAGATGGTGTCTCACTATGTTTGCCAGGCTGGAGTCCAGTGGCTATTCACAGGCATAATCCCACTACTTATTAGCACAGGAGTTTTGACCTGGGCCACTTCATCCCTCCTTAGGCAACCTGGTGTTCCCCTGCTCCTGGAGGCAACCTGGTGGTCCCCCACTCCTAGGAGGTCACCATATTGATGCCGAACTTAGTGCAGACACCTGATCAGCATAGCGCACTACAGCCCAGAACTCCTAGGCTCAAGCAATCCTCCCACCTCAGCCTCCTGAGTAGCTGGGACTAGAGGCATGTACCACTGTAGCCGGCAACACTGTTGTTTCATACAGTCTTCCTTCTTTTCTTTTCTGATTGCTTTGAAAGTCTTCAATTTTGTCTTTGGAGTTCTGCAGTTTTTATGATGTGTCTCAACGTGATTTCTTTTTATTTTTATTCCTTGAGATTTGTTGTGCTCTCTAAATGACAATTCTGGAAAACTAATCAGTTAACTTAATCTTTTTGTCTTTGGTGTTTTCCGAGTAACTTATTTTGCTATATCGTCCAAGTCACTTTCTCTACTCAGTTGTCTTATTAATTATAGTTTTAGCCTGTGCACAGTTTTTTAGTTTTTTTCCCTGAAAGTTGTTTCTTTCCCAAATCTTTCCCTTCTTTTAGATGGAATCGTATTCCTTACTCACATTTTAAGCTTCCTTTTTTCCTTTAGTAATTTAAAGCATTTATTATCTGTATAAATAATCACAGTATCTAAGGTTGTGTAAGTCTAGTACTCCTGTCTGCTCTTTCTGCTGACTCTTGATTATGGTATCTCGTTTTCTTGTTTTTTTCCCTAATATGTTATTGTGAACTCATTTCCCAATGTTATTATTCATCTGGGCTTCAAATAGAAGATGGCATGCATGTGTTTATGTCAGATATTCATTGGCACCAGTCCAGGACCCTCTTTCTTAGCCTGAAGTTTCTATGATTATACTAATAGTAATAATTTTAAACCAAAACTCATTTGAGGAAGCTATAGTTAGGCATTATCAATTGAAGTCTTCTCTCTCCATAGAACACTAAGCTGAGATCGACAAGTTTCCTAATTTCTCTTTGCTAGAGGGCAGGATTTTTCTAGTTCATCCTTTTCCTGTTTTTATGCAGTGTTCACAGTTTGAGGTCTCTAGGTTGCTCAAGACAGTATCTAATGCCACTTAGTGGCTGTTGAAACAAAAGCTTCCTGGTACCAAGATTATCAAAGCCCTCTAGAATAGGTAGAGTTTCAGCTTTTCAGTATAGCTTTTAGCTTGAGATTTCTCTTACTCGCTGATGAGCTCATTATATTTGTTACATTTCTCCAAGATTTTTTTTTTTTTTTTTGAGATGGAGTCTCTCTCTGTTGTCCAGGCTGGAGTGCAGTGGTGCATTCTTGGCTCACTGCAACCTCCAACTCCCTGGTTCAAGTGATTCTCCTGCCTCAGCCTCCCGGATAGCTGTGATTACAGGCATATGCCACCACCCCCAGATAATTTTTGTATTTTTAGTAGAGACGAGGTTTCACCATGTTGACCAGGATGGTCTCGATCTCCTGACCTCGTGATTCGCCCACCTCAGCCTCCCAAAGTGCTGAGATTACAGGCGTGAGCCACTGTGCCCGGCTCTCCAAGATTTCTTAATGTGTGCTATTGAGAGGGTTTTCAAGTTATCTCCTCTACCATGTTGCCCTAATTGTTTAAGTGTTAGGGCCGGACCTGGTGGCTCATGGTCTGTAATCCCAGCACTTTGGGAGGCTGTGGTGGGCAGATCACTTGAGGTGAGGAATTCAAGACCAGCCTGGCCAACATGGTGAAACCGTCTCTACTAAAAATAAAAAAAGTAGTTAGGCGTGGTGGTGTACACCTATACTCCCATCTACTCGGTAGGCTGAGGTTGGAGGATTGCTTGAGCCTGGGAGGTTGAAGCTACAGCGAGCCTGTATCACACCATTGCACTTCAGCTGGGGTGACAGAGCCAGACCCTATCTCAAAAATAAAATAAAAATAAAAAATAAAATCATTGGCCCCAGTATAAAGGTAAGGACCTGGAAAGCATGATCACTATTTGTTCAACTAGCAGTTCTACTTTTAGGAATTTGTCTGATAGAGATACCCATGCGTATGGAAAATGAAATATGTACAAGGATATTCAGTACAGCATTGTAATACCAAGAGTAGTACACATCTAAATGTTCATGGATCGCAGACTGCTTAAATAAGTTATAGTATGCCTTTACAATGGAAAAAGAATGAGGCAGATTTAAATGCACTAATACTGAATGATTGCTGGAAGTATTAAGTGAATAAAGGTAGAGGTAGAACCATGTTCATTGTATGCTACCATTGTATGAAAAATAAAATTTACATGCATATGTTTACATGCTTATATTGTAAATTGGTAACTATAATTACTTTCAAAGAAGGAAATTAGGTGGAGGGGGACAGGGATGGTAATTGTGTACCCTTTTGTACCTTCTTTTTTTTCTTCTTTTTTTCGTCTTACCCTTTTGTACCTTTTTGAATTTTAGACTATGTGCATGTATTGTTGACTTTAAATAAATGAATTTTTAGAAATAATTTTAAGGCATTGATAGATGTAGGCAGGATTATTATACATATTGGGTTGTAAATTTAATCTTTGAAAAGTATTCTGTTTCGGGTGTGGTAGCTCATACCTGTAATCCCTGCGCTTTGGGAGGCCAAGACAGGCAGATCACTTGAGCCCAGGAGTTCGAGGCCAGCCTGAGCAACATGTTCTAACCCCATCTCTACAAAAAATATAAAAATAAACCGGGCATGGTAGGGTATGCCTGTAGTCCCAGCTTCTCAGGAGGGTAAAGTGGGAGGATCACTTGAGCCCGGGAGTTGGAGGTTGCAGTGAGCGATATCGCACCACTGCACTTCAACCTGGGTGATAGAGCAAGACCCTGTCTCAAAAAAAAAAAGAAGTATTCTGACACTATAATAGGAAATTACATGTTTTTTATCTATGGCTGCCGCCATTGTTTTTCAGTGGTCTTTTATTGTTTTGTTACAGGAAGCCAAGGATATCAAACCTGTAGACTATATTGGTTGTTCCTGGGTAGCATGTCTGATCTGGTTGTTTGAGTCCCTTGTCGTATTTTTCTGGCTGTTTTGGTCAGAGGTCAAGTGCAGAAGGAATGTACATGGACTTGTCGGTTAGAAAAATGAGTTGAAACTGAGGGATCAATCCCTCCCCAGTATCTTTAGCATCTTTCCATGCTTGGACTCTTTTGTGTGGACTAACCACTCATTCCTCAGATATGGATCCAATCTTCACCTTCTTATCCCCCCATTTGTCTCCAGATGATATTGGTCCTCAGTTCTAAGCAATCCAGTTCTTCTACTTACCATTCTTTTACCACTAACAGCTTAGAACTAAAAGTCCTTAACTTTTCAATCCATCCTTTTGACCTAGGGTTCTTTAGCTCTGTGTATGTGTGTCTGTCTTATTCTTTTAGCATGATGTTAATAGAGGTGTGCATATTACTAACAACAGTGTGAATTAATATTTAAGAGCTTCAATTCTGTTTCAGAAGCTAGCCACTAGGTGTCCCTCTTGTAAAGAAATAACAAACCTTTTATGAATTCAAAAAATTACTTTTTGTTCTTTGGATAAAATTACATCATCCTAACTATATTGCAGTGATATACCCATTTACCCCTGTATAAATGTCAATAGCACGGTTTTCTTAAATAGTTATGTGGTAATGTACTTCTAAAAGCACAGGACTTTTTTTTTTTTTTTAACATGGTATCCTATAAATATAAGTAGTTTGTACTTTGCTGCAAATTGGCTTTAGAAAAGAGTAAAGGAAAATGAAATGATGGGTTTAGCAGTTGTGGTCATGGGAAGACAAGTGGATTTTGCTGTGAGCTGTGGAGGATTATATAATAGGTGCCTAGTACAGACTTGTCAACTGATTGAAATGTTTAGCTCTGTGGTTTCTCTGCCATAATAGCTTTGATATGGTTTGATGGAAGAATTTCAGAACAACAGCAAGGACTTAGAAAAACAGTGTGAAAGAATAGAATCCTAATGGTTCCCCAGTTGGACCTTTACTTACTGCAGCCATGCAGACAGTGGTAAGGGAGTTCTTGTGACATAGTATCACAGAGGATGTAACTTTCCACAGCAGTAATTAGCCAGCATTCATGGAAATGGAAAGCCAAACACTTGATCATCTTGAGATCCCTGAACTGATTCAGTTAAGGAAGCCTTTTCCCAGTCACCAAGTCGATACTTTGTGATATGCCTCTAAAATGTGTCCCTTTCTTACTCTTTCCTTGACTGCAGCATTTATCAGCTGTAGTGTCCTATGCAAGCCATTCTTATCTCACTCTGGACTATTGAGGAACCCCCTCTGCCTCCTGGGTTCAAGAGATTCTCCTGCCTTAGCCTCCTGAGTAGCTGAGATTACAGGCAAGCCCCACCACACCTGGCAAATTTTTGTATTTTTACTAGAGACAGGGTTTCACCATGTTGGCCAGGCTGGTCTGGAACTCCTGACCTCAGGAGTTTTGGCCTCCCACAGTGCTGGGATTACAGGCATGAACCACCATGTCTGGCCTTGAGACAGAGTCTCTCTCACTCTGTCACCCAGGCTGGAGTGAGTGGCGCCATCTCAGCTCACTGTAGTCTCCACCTCCAGGGTTCAAACGATTCTCCTGCGTCAGCCTCCTGAGGAGCTGAGACTATAGGCGTGTGCCACGCCTGGCTAATTTATATGTTTTTAGTAGAGGTGGGGTTTCACCATATTGGCCAGTCTTTCCTAACCCCTCACCTTAGGTGATCGGCCTGCGTCAGCCTCCCAATGTGCTGGGATTACAGGTGTGGACCAGCGCACCCAGCCTGGCTATTAGATACACCTCTTTAAAACTTTTTTTTTACTGTAATGATCACGTACTCAGAATCCTTTAAGCTTCTGTGCCCACAAGAGTTATTAGCTCAAAGATATCTCAATTGGCCCTAGGGAGCATTGCCAATAGATGACATTTGTCATCTTATTTTTTAGTCTTATACTGTCTGTACACATTCTATAGTCTGAGGTTAACTCCTTCTTATCCCCCCTCATTTGAAGTTGCTACTTCTCAGGCAGTTGGAAATATAATTCAAGTATTCCTCATTAAACAAAACAGAATAAATCTTCTTCATTATATTTGCCTTTTAAAGGAGGAATAATAGTATAGTTAATGTTTCTTGAATGTTTATTTTTTATTAAACATAACAAAATTTAATTTAATCTTTGTTTGTAAGGAAGTTTTCTTGGCAAGTTACTTATTTCCCTGTGGCTATTGCCTTATCTGTAAGAAGGAGACAGTAATATTTTCAGTTTTATATATAGTGGTTTTTAGTCTAGAGTGCATGTCAAAATTAACTGTGAGGCAATTTCAGAATGCGAAAATAGAGATACCTGGGCTTGATCAGCGGAACATCCTAATTTATAGAGTCTTAAGACATCTTTACTTCTTTTTTTGTTTTTGTTTTTGTTTTTTGAGGCAGAGTCTCAGTCTGTTGCCCAGGCTGGAGCGCAGTGGCGCAATCTCAGCTCACTGCAGCCTCTGCCTCCTGGGTTTAAGCAGTTCTTCTGCCTTGGCCTCCCGAGTAGCTGAGATTACAGGCAAGCCCCACCACACCTGGCTGATTTTTGTATTTTTAGTAAAGACAGGGTTTCACCATGTTGGCCAGGCTGCTCTCGAACTCAAGTGATCTGCCCGCCTCAACCTCCCAAAGTGCTGGGATTACAGGTGTGAGCCACTACACCTGGCCAAGGACATCTTTACTTCTAAAAAGCTCCAGATGATTCTGATGTTTATCTCTACCTGAAAAACACTGATCTGTGTGCCAATAAGTCACTGACTTTAATCTCAATTAATTTAGTCAGTGGGGAGACAAGACTGCAAACTCTTAAAACATAGTATAGTTAGTGCTATGATGGTACTCATGGGGTATGGTAGCACAGAGGAGGGCTCCCTGCCCTAGCCTTTGGAGAGAAGTGTTACTCACTGAGAGCAGGGAAAAGGAAAGACTTCCTAGAGAAGATAGAATTTGAACATGTTTTTAAAGGATGAGGAATATTTTTTATGTCTAGGTTTGTATCTAGATGGAGGGAAAGATGGTTCTGGTGGCGAGAATATCAGATGCAAAAGTGTAGTGTAGCAAAGTTAGCGCAATGTAAGTAGCTTGGTATGCCTAAAAGCTAGGGTGGAATTGGTGAGTGATAGATGAGGCTGGAGAGAGACCCATTCTGCCATGCCAGGGAGTTTAGGTAGAGTCATACTTTGAGCAGGAAATCTTCCTGTTTGTATGAGTGATCCATATCTGAAAGTGGATCTTTATATATAGTCTCTCTGTACCTGATTTCCTAATGTATTCAACTAAATGTTCCCAAGCTGTTCACCGTTCTAAATCCTGGAATGTCTTTTTCTTTCATATTTTCTAGCCATCTGTGAAAGATAGCTCATCTTCTCTATTATGTCTCTTTTGCCTAGGTTCCCTTGGTACATGTTTTCTCCATAGTTAATATGGAACAGATGCTGGCATTTAGTGCTGGTATTCATTTTTGGTATGCATGTATCTGCTCTCCTTTCTACTTTCTAGCATTTCTTAGTAGGGGCTCTAATGGCATTTTTGAATGGGACAGTTTTTTTGTTGTTGTTGTGTGGGACTTTACCGTACATTATAGGAATTTCCCATTCCTGGTGCCCTACCTTCTAAATCCCTCAAATGCACCCTAGTCGTGGAACAACCAAAACTGCCCAGCCATTTCCAAATGTCCCCATACTCCCAGCCACTCTCAATTGAGAACTGCTTAAGTACTCAAGTATTCATCAATTATTGGAGGTAAAAAGGTTCTTTTTCATTTCATTTCAGTCTTCACCTGCTATATTCATTTTCTTAACATATTTTCTACTAAAGCCAATACCACATAGTTAACCTGTTTCCTATTATTTTCATGAAGTAGTGGTACTAATTTTTAAAAAGGCAAAAATATATAACTATTACTTTCCAAAGTATTTACATAATGATGTGAGACATAAAATTATGGTTTTCATTCTCCCAAATTATAGTCATTTTAATCTATACCAAGTAACTAAACAGATCCTTTATATTCATGCTTCCAAAAAAACACTTATCATGGTACTAATCCTAATAAAATAGATTATTTTTATAAGGAATGATTCCATTTATTTTTGAGAGACTTTAAATTTTCATCTTGGAATACATTCTAAAAGATTAAATGCCTGTGAATGAGGGATTATGTAGATACTTTATAGATTTTGTATTTTTCTTGAAAAGTTCAAAATTTGGTAGATTTTGTTTCAACTTTAAAATAATATTTTATAGCTGACAGTAGAACAAAATTTTTTGCTGAAATTTCATCAGGTATTATTTGCTGCTTCCAGATGTCATATGAGTTGACAGGTTTAGTGTCTCTTCCTTTTCTATTGCTTATAAATGAAAGAGAAACGTAGAAGAAAACTTAATCCCTTGTATCAGTTAGGATGCTTTATATTGCATGAAATAGAATGCCCAGTTTAAATAGATTTGAACTATATTAAAAGGATATTTTGGCTCTCATAACTAATGTTCAGAGGTAGATGGACTTCAGTAGATACAACAACTCGGTTATGTCTTCAAGGACCCTTTCACCCTCTTTTTTTTTTTTTTTTTTTTTTTTTTTTTTTTTTTTTTTCCTGATGCTTCATTGTATCTTGTATGGTGTCTGTAATTCTCATAGTCATAGGGTGTTGCTGGTAACAGTTTGGGTTAAAGTAGATATCCACACAGAGTGCTTCTCTCCCAACATTACTGAACAGAAAACCTGAAATTCACTATGATTAGGCTGCCTACATAATCTGCCCAATCTGGAGCCATTGTGTCCAGGAAAGATTGATTTTCTTAAGTTATAAGGTACACCCCTAGAGGGTAGCTATAGAGTCCATTCATTAAAGTATGGTTATAGATTATGAAGGATGGTGGTGAGAGGTAGGGAATGATTGCTAAGTATAGTCAAAATGTCTACTATATCTCTTAAAAATGATTTTAAAATATGGAGACATATTAAACAAAAAGTAACTGAGATATACTTGAATGAACAGTACAGAAAAATACATAGTTTATTTTTGAACTTTCAATTCTAGAAAGCTCATAATATAATAATATAGCAGATTAGAATGTGGACTCTAGAGTTAGAGGAAGTACTGCCTGGGCTCAAATCCCAGCCAGCTCTGCTACTTTCTAGCTGAATAATGACCTTGGAGGAGTGACTTTTTCTGTCTACCTTAGTGTTTTCATCTGTAAAATGAAATAATAATAACATTTACCTCATAGAATTATAAGAATTAAATGAGTCAATACAGAAAAAATATTTAGAACTATGTCTGACATAAAAAGCATTTAAAATAAATTATTGTTATTTACTATTGCTACTTGCTAGTGCTCTCTGGTAAAACAATTTACTGGTAGTTTTTATAACCTGTTGACATTTCTAATGTAATTAGTGATACAGTATTCTGAAAACAGACATGTGGAATGTCTAGCTTTAGCTTACCTCATGGAGTCACCTGTGTTTAAAAATCAGAAGTAAAAATTTTAAGCATGTTTGAACTGACATGATGTATCAATGCAATTCTCAATAGTACTTGGAAATACTTATCTTAATAACTATAAACAAGGGCTAAAAAGCTAATATCCTGAATATACTATGGAAACAGGAGAGTTAAGTAGCTGGATGATAAATCTCCCTGTGAGCCCTTCATTTCACTCTTTTTTAAAACCTTTGTTGTTGGTGCATTAATTACAAGATAGAATCCATACTGCTTAACAGAGCATTCAGGGCCCTTTCCAATCTGGTATTAATGTGTCTACTTTCATCTCTAGCCACTAAACACTAAGTTTAATGTGAATAGAGTTTGCTTATGAAATCACAGCAAAGTACTCTGTTTAAAGACACCATCAGTACTTGAAAATAACAATAACATTTTTAAGTACTGTGTTCTAAACACAGTACTTTTTTTTTTTTTGAGAGATAGAGTCTCAGTCTTGTCACCCAGGCTAGAGTGCAGTGGCACAATCTTGGTTCACCACAGCCTCTACCTACTGGGTTCAAGTGATCCTTCTGCCTCAGCCTCCTGAGTAGCTAGGACTACAGGTAAGGCGAGCACCACCACTCCTGGCATTTTTTTTTTTTTTTTTTTGTATTTTTAATAGAGATGGGGTTTTACCATGTTGTCCAGGCTTGTCTTGAACTTCTGACCTCAAGTGATCCACCTATCCTCCACCTCCCAAAGTGCTGGGATTGCAGGCATAAGCCACCATGCCCTGTCTTTAAACTCTTGATATATTATTTATTCATTTAATTGTGATAGCAATACTGTTGTTATCCCTGTTTTACTATGAGAAGCCTGAGGTACAGAGAGATTATCTCTTGCTGAAGAACATGTTAAGAAATAAATTATTAAAGTGGCATTCAAACACAAGGTCCATTTAACCTCTCCCCATCCTGCCTCTCAACCTTATAGTATATTGAGCCTTCTTGCTATGTACAGTGTCAATAAAGAACAGGAAGCTTTCATATGAAAATTGTGAAATGGAAGGAAAAATGCAGTGCCCAACGTTGGTGATTGACTTATTGCCCTAAAAAGAAGTCCTTGTTGGACTTAACCACTTGTTTCTCTTTGTCCTTAATGTCCAGTGAGCTCTCATTAGTGTTCTTTTGGTGTATGTTGGTTTATTAGTGTTGGAATGGATTGATAATTGGCAATTAAAAAAAAAAACAAATATTCAGGCTTCTTTAAACCTTGTATTAGAAATCTTAATTCTTAGAGTTTAACCTCCATTTCCAACTCTTAGTTGTGGCATATTTCATAGGAAGATAGCTTTGAGACTGTCAAAATGATTAGATACGTAACCCTAGTTCTAGTTGGGTACTAGTTTCTAAGATAAGAAAGAGAAATATATTTTTTTTCTTAAAGGGAGCAAAAGAGAAATCTTAAATGAATACTTCTAATAGTGAAATATTTTTAAGTTTAAAAAGAATGTTACAATTATTCCTGTTCTTTCTATCATGACCATCCTGTATGTGCCCCATGGAAGCATCTTTGGCTTTATTGATTTTAAAAGTAACAAATCAGCCAGTCTTATACCTGTAATCTCAGCCCTTTGGGAGGCCGAGACAGGAGGATCACTTGAGCTCAGGAGCTGGAGACCACCTGAGCAACGTAGCAAGACATTGTCTTTACTAAAATTAAAAAGTAACAGCCAGCTGTGGTAGCTACTTGGGGGCCTGAGGCAAGAGGATCACTTGAGCCCAGAAAGTCAGGGCTTCAGTGAGCCCTATCTTACCACGGCACTCCAGTCTGGGCGACAGAGTGAGACCCTGTGTCAAAAACGGAAAAAACCCACAAGTCATTATGTGGAAGATTTATTTAATACAGACGTATTTGTAGGTAAAAATTAAGTCAAGACTTTTTATAATGCCAAAAAATAATCATAGCTAAAAGTTTGGAGTATGGCCTTCATATTTACCAATATATATATAAACCTGTGTTTTAAATATGAATAATACATAATTCAACATGTACATATTTCTATGTCAGTAGATAAAGTTCTATCTCATGTTTTATCACTACTTAAAATTCATTATGTAGATCTACCATGATTTATTTAATCAACTTTCTGATGATGTGATTTAGGTTGTTTCTAAATTTTTTTTCTAATATAATTACTTGACCAATTATCCTTGGGATAAATTATTTCTGGGAATAAAACTATTGAGGCAAAAATATACAATTTTTCAAATATAAAATTTTATTTATAACTTTTATGAAATTGAACTAGAAGCCTACACCAGTTTATATTCCAGTTTATAGTCCAACCAGAAGCTTGCACCAGTTTATATTCCAGCCAACAGTGAAGTGTCTATTTTGCCACACTTCCTTAGCATTTCTAATTTAAAAAACATTTCTGCAAACCTGATAGGTAAAAATATTTTATTTCTATACTCATTTCTTTGGTTATTAATGAATTTGAACATCTTATTGTAACATTAGAGCAGTGTCATTTAAAAGGAACTAATGACTTTTGATTTGCATCTTTTTTCTTGGAATTATGATAGCATTTCCCATATGAAAATTTGCAGTTTGAAGTTATGAACTCAAAAGAATAATTGAGATTATGGGTCTAGCACCTCTTTCCTTAAATGTGTGTGTTCATTCACATGCTTTCTTGAAACTGTGGGAAGAGAATGATCCTTTATTTTTTTTAACAGGCCACAGAGAGACTGATCTTTAACAGTTTCTAGTAAGCAAGTGTTGGAAATAAATCTCTTGTGTTAACTCAGTGAAAATAAGTATAAAATATTTGTTTTCCTCATTTAATACAAGTGCCATCTAAGTATTTTTCAACTTTTTTTAAATTGCCTCCAACGAGCTTTCTGCCATGATACTTTGATACCATAGATACACTGTTTATCTGTTGCATACAGTAGCCCTTTGTAGGGCCGCAAATGTTTTAACAGCTAAGATTTTGTTGGTCCTTCAGAGAACCAGTTTTTTTCCTCTTAGGGGCAGTGCTGCTGTCATTGCGAATCCACGTGTGTATTGATATTTGGGGGAGGAGAGGGAAGAGAGAGAAACAGCTTTACTATGCATGAACAGTTACTTGGGTTTCATAGGACTCATAAGAGGTTAGTGTTTCTGTTGTTTTGTCAGATTGTCCAGAAGGGAGCATTAGGATTAATAGTTGCTGCAGTTACTTCACCAGTCTTATCACCCAACTCTAAACATGGTATCTTGGAGTCCCTAAGTTACCTAAAATATTCTAGATATAGTAATGCCATTTTTGAGAATGTTGCTATGCCAAGGACGTAGTGACATTATTGTAGTTGAAGACATTTTGTTGAATTTAGGGAACAATAGCCCGCATGCATTAGGAGTAATTGTAAATGTTCAGACCTTTATCCTTGTGGTTCTCAAAGAGTGATGATTCTGCCTCCAACAGGACATCTGCAATTTTGGTTGCCACAAGTGGATGCATGAGTGTTCCTAGTGGCATCTAGAGGGTGGAGTCCTAGGATGCTACTAAACATCTTGCAGTGCAAAGGACAGAGTCCCCCATTGCAAAGAATTATCTAGTCCAAAGTACCAGCACTGCTGAGATTGATAAACCCGGCTCTATCTTAGTGATTGTACTTCTTGGAATCTAGCTTTAGAAAATCATTCAAGTAATATTGCTAGGATTTTGGTGTATGTGTATTTTTTTAAGTGGGACATATATTTGTATACATAATTATGAAAAATGGGAAACAAATTTAATTCTTTGAATCGTAAGAAGAACACGTCAGGACTTACAGTAATTTCAGCAACACTGAAGAATTGGAAACCATTTGAGAGAAAATTAACTCACCCATTTCAGGAATTTCTTTTTTGAAACAGTATCATTCTATCATCCAGGCTGAAATGTGGTGACGCAGATGCAGTTCACTGCAGTCTTAACCTCCTGGGCTCAGGGGATTCTCCCACTTCAGCCTCCAGAGTAGCTGGGACTATAGGTGTTCACCACCATGCCTGGCTCATTTTTGTATTTTTTGTAGAGATGAGGTGTCACCATGTTGCCCAGGCAGATCTCAAACTCCTGGGCTTAAACAGTGTGCCCTTGGCCTCCCAAAGTGCTGGGATTTACAGGCTTTAGCCACTGTGCCCAGCCTCAGCAGTTCTTTCTATGATACCCTTCAACTTCTGTTTGCTCACCTTGGGTTAAAATACGGTATAGAGAATCATCTACCATTATCAATAGCCCTTTATTTCTTAGAAGGAATAAAAGTATCTCAAAAATGCAGCAATTTATAAATTAGTTAAATTAGAGTATGGGTGCACTGAATGTTCTTTATATTATTCTCTTTTTCTGTGTTTTTGAAATATTGCAAGATCTCATTTTAAAAGTAGTGTACTTTTCAAATTTGTTCATGTTTGAGCTGAGGCCATTTTTATCAATAGTTTAGCAATGTATATATAATAAAATAGCAATGAATGACTTTGTTATAACTAGAGCTAGTTAACTACAGCACATAAAATTATTTCCAAGAGCTTTTTTCTCTGTTTGGAATGTTAAGTACTTTCTGAACGTATTAAGGTGTACTAAATGTTAAAAGGCAAATGGTTTTTGAAGTTTCTCGAGCAATAATTGGGGTGGTTGGGTATGGTTTACAGTTCCATAAGATGGCAAGTTGGTGATCCTTTTTTCTCCTCTAAGTTAATGTGGAAAAACATACATTTAGGAAGAAACTATATTATGCATTAAGATTTTAAAAATCAGTTTATTTCTTATGTAAAAAATGTCTCTCATCCTCTTCATAATGCTATTATGGTATGCTTATTTCACAAGTAATGAATATTGCAAGATGTTTTGTTTTGGAAGAATTATTTATTATTTAAAACTAGTACCTGTTGCATTTGCATTCAAATTTTTAAATGTTTTTTCCTCTGAGATTTTAGACATCTAGCCTTTAGATTAGGAAAGGGTACTTTTCAACTTTGTTCCCAATAAAAATAAATAGTAAACTTAACATGATTATTTTTATATGACAAACGGCACTATCAACATACGTAGAATTAAGCCTATCTTTCTCTAGCTTGTGCCAAAACTGTCTTGTTATTAAAGAAAACTACTTTATGCAGATCTGTGATAACTTATTTTAATGGAAGGAATTTTACTTGAGTTTATGGTCATTGCCTTCTGACAAAAATTTTACTAAATTATGTAAGAGTTTGATGAAAGATACTCTACTAGATTGTATTAAAATAAAATTATTTTGGATTTTGGGGTCCTACTGCTATGGAATAGATTTTTAAGGACATGCCGGTAGTCATTAATGGATTGTTAGAAATTTCTTCTAAGTAAAGAAAACATTGTGTAAAATCATCATGCAATGAAGACATTTAAATTTCTGTAATGGATTCAATATTTTGAGCATTCTATTTTTTTTTTAAAAAAGGAAGCATGTCAATGTCTCTAAATTTAGGTACATTAAATATAGTCATTTTTCTAGAATCAGGCATTTAGTGCATTATTGCTGTTGATCCTGTGTCAAACCAAAGTTTAGACCTGAAAGCATAAAGACTGTAGCTCAAAGTGCCTTCTGCTTAGCAACCAGCTTGTTTTCTACTGTTTTGCTACTGAATGCACGTACTCATGCCTCAGAAGTGTATCTGCAGCCAGCTGGACTCAACCGGACAATACTTCATTCACCTAATTTCCAGACTAGTCAAGCAAAGACATCAGCTCATTGTATTTAGTCATGAGGAAATTTATTTGTAAACTTCAAATAGTAACACACTGCTCTCAAAAGCCCCTGAACTATGAGAAATTGCCTTCTAATTCAGAAATGTGAAGTCCTTGGAATTTAGAACTGCTTTCCTTTTTTCTTCTTTCTTAATAATCCTTGCAAGAGAAATTAGCTCTTCATAGAAAATATATGTTAAATTCTAAGAAAAATTTTAGAATTATCTTAAAGTAAAAATTCAGAAAGTTCAATTTGCATCCATACTTTTATTATATACCCTGATTCTAACATGATTATTTTCTCTCTTAGAAAACAACAGTTTTGTTGGCATGTGAAGCTCCAGTTTCCTCAAAGTCAAGCTGAGTATATAGAAAAAAGGTATCCCTGCTATCTTTCAATAACTGATTTGTTTTACTTTTAAGGCTGTGTATTTAAAATAAACTGTTAATGTCAGTAGTAGAAAGGATAACTGAATTATGGTATATTTATACAGTTAAATGGTAAACATCACTAAAAATGAATGAACTACAGCTGTGTACATGAACGTGCGTGAATCTCAGAAATAATGTAAGAAAAGCAAGTTAAGGAAGGATGTATAGAACATGATTCTGTTTGTAAATAAGGGGGGAGAAAGCCAGAAAACTAAATCGTGTACTTTTAGGAATACCTACAAAGGTGATAGAACTCTAAGGGAAATTATTAACATAGAAATCCTCATGATAGTTTCTTTAGCAGGGTAGCAAGTATTAAGTAGAGGCATCCAAGAATTAGAGGGCTGAAAATTTCGTATTTCTTAAGCTGAGTGGTTGTTACGGAGATGAAAAATGACCCTAAATTCTACCATGCAAAGATTGCAACAATTAACATTATAATGTATCACTGAGAAAATGTATTATTTTAGATGTATATATGTGTACTCATTGGAATTAATTTGCATAAAGTTTATTGTGTTATTGTTTCATATTCAAACTTGTTCTTTTCTTTTTCTTTTTTTTTGGGGTGGTAGGGGGGTGTGGGGGCAGGATCTTGCTCTTTTGCCCACGCTGGAGTGCAGTGGTGCAGATCTCTGCTCACTGTAGCTTCAACCTCCTGGCCTCAGGTGATCCTCCTACCTCAGCCTCCAAGTAGATGGGACTAAAGGCTCAGGACATCACACCCAGCTAATCTTGTTTATTTTTTGTAGAGGAAAGGTCTCACTATGTTGCCCAGGCTGGTCTCAAACTCCTGGGCCCAAGCAATCCTTCCACCTCCGCCTCCGAAAATGTTGGGATTACAAACGTGAGCCACCACACCTAGCCTATAAATGTTTTCAAGTTTCATTTATACATTTTAATGTCAGCCAGGTGCAGCAGCTCACACCTATAATCCCAGCACTTTGGGAGGTCGAGGCAAGTGGATTGCTTTTGGCCAGGGGTTCAAGACCAGCTTGGCTAACATGCTGAAAACCCATCCCTACTAAAAATACAAAAATTAGGTGGGTGAAGTGGCATATGTCTGTAATCACAGCTACTGGGAGGCTGAGACATGAGAATAGCTTAAACACTGGAGGCAGAGGTTGCACTGAGCCAGGATCATGCCATTGCATTCCAGCCTGGGCGACAGAGCGAGACTTTGTCTCAAAAAATAAACAAAACATTTTAATATTTGTGAACAATTTCATTTCTTGTTTTAGGAAAATTTTTAACTTGCTCTTTAAGTAGTATATTCCTGCATTATACGTAAATATCCTGTCTTTGTAGTTGTCACAGGGATTTTAGCGAAGAAGTTTGTTATTTGAAGTTGCATACAGGGAAAGGACTTATTTTACAGATAGGGGTATGTAGCCAATGGTATATATGAATACGTATAAATGGTTAAGGAAAGTTTAAAACAGTGTCTTAATTTTATTTTAACAGCTTTATATATAAGTTTAAAACAGTGTGCATATATTGAGGAAAGTTGGAAAACTTAAAATGTTTTGTTTCCAGGGAAATTAGTATCAATTTTTTATCCTGGTCTTATAAACTAGAAAGGATAAACTTGAACATGCACTGAAATCTGAAACCTTTTTCAGATTTATTATTTCTGCTAATTTCGAATATATTTTATCCTGACCTCTTCATGTTTGTATACAGGTGTGTGTTAAAAGAGTCTTCTTATTTTTATAATTGATTTATACAGATCTTCTCAAAATGTTGTTTTTTAAGACCTTGTTAAGTATGTCCAAGAACTCTTTTTGAGTTTTTCCCTAAGTAATTTTTGCTTAAAAGGATATTTTATTTTGCCAAGAGTAATATAAAAGGTCTTTGTTCAGTTATTTAAATCAAAAAAAGCCACATTTAGTAATTCAAATATAACACCTTTAGTAGAAAATTATAAATAATAATATAGCTTGGTTTTTTTCTTTGTTGGAAAGAGTACCAGAAGATAAAACTATTAATGAAATCCTAAAACCTTACATTGATCCTGAAAAGTCTGATCCTGTAATTCGTCAAAGGTATGCTTCAAAAATATTGTAACTTTCTGAAATAATTAAAAATGTCGAATAGTTATTAGAATGTGATGTGTAGTGCAATTTACTTTCCCATTTTTTTTGGTGTTTACTGAAGGTCTATGAGTATAAATAACAACAGTAGCTGACACTCATTGTTTACTGTGTTCCAGACACTCTTCAAAGCAGACAATAACAATTAGGTTAATTCATATAATCCTCACAATAACTCCGAAAAGTAGATTATTATTATACCCATTCTACAGATGGGGAAATTGAGCCTTAAAGTGGTTAAGTAATGTCCTATAGCTAGTAAACAGCTAGGATTCACATCCAGGCAGTCTGGAGTCAAAGTCTTTACTATTAACCCTTAAACTAAACTACCTTTGAAGTCGAACAAAAAACTCTGAAAATTAAGTTTCCAAGTAAATTTTAAAGACAGGAAATCCTGTTTCAGTCAAGTTGTCATAGAACTAAGTAAGGTATACTCTGCCTCCTGTCCAGAAATACAGCGTGGACAAAAGTGGTTAACATAGTGGAATGATTCAGTCATGGATCTCTGGGTTAAAATAGCTGTTTCTATCCCTTATTAGCTGTGTGATTAAGAGCAAGTTACTTAATTTCCAGGCCTTAGTTTTTTTCATCAGTGAAATAAGAATGATAACACTTCCTAGATAGGGTTGTTACAAAGCTTAAAAGAAATAGCTGTATAAAATTCTTAATACAGGACCTAGCATATAGTAGGCACTGCTCAAAAAAGATTATTATTAGAGTGTGAGTTATTAGGGCTCCTGGGCAGAAACCCAGTTGACTTTATTTTCACCAGATGGTACTTGCTTGGGATATGAACAAGTGCTTGGTTTGGTTCCAGAATAACCTGGTATTTAAAATTTAGACTGGGTGGATTCTAAAATGTCAAATCCAGTTCTAATTAAATCTCAGTATTTTGCTTTTGATAAAAGGTCATGCCCAGACTGAACCAGATTCATGTCACATATCAAGCAGTCTTTAGAATAGCTATGATAGTTGAGTTTCTTTCCTTATAAATAGTAACCTAGTTGTTATCATTAGTCATATACTTGGCAGTAAGACAGAGTGTCACTGAATAGGATATATTTTTTATAAAATTATATAGCCAGATTAATTTATTGAAACAGGTATTTTAAAATTTAAGATGTTTAATTGAATAGAGAAAAAAATTCTTTTCAGATTTCTGGTTAGAAAAAATCTTTATCTGCTTTTCTGTGCTTAAATAGATGAACTTTTAAGTATTATTAGGTACTCACAAATGCTGTCTTTATAAGACTATCTTTATATATTAAAAATCAGCTTTTCCTTCAATATGTTTTTATTTCAGATTGAAAGCTTACATTCGCTCTCAGACTGGGGTTCAAATTTTAATGAAGGTCGAATATATGCAGCAAAATTTAGTAAGGTAAATTGCTCCCCTCCCCATTTCTTTAAATATTTTTTAGTTCTGTAATATAATTAAGTAGCTTGATTAGCTCAAGTTATCAAACTCATCTAGCTATCAACAAGACTTTTGCTTTTCAACTTTCAAGTCAGAATTCAAAATAATCACACTTATTGGATAAATTTGGTTGAAAAATCACCCTGCTTAGACTATTTTATTTTCTTTTCTGTCGACTGATGTAGGGGAACTAGAATACTTTGGAATACAAGCATTCTTTTATTTGTTCTGTTATGTTTTACTTTATTGAGCTTTATAGATATTGCATTCTTTACAGATTGGAGGTTTGTGGCAACTCCGCATCAAGGAAGTCTATCTGCACTATTTTTCCAAGAGCACATGTTCAGTTCTAGTCTGTGTGTCATAGTTTGGTAATTCTTAGAGTAGTTCAGACTTCTTCTTTAGCATTATATCGTTATGGTGACCTGTGATACAATAGTAACACTTTAATGTTACTATGGTGATTGCTTTGGTGCACCATGAACTGTACCCTTAAAAGATGGCAGCCTGAATAAATGCGCGTGTTGTGACTGCTCTACAACCAGTTATTCACCCATCTCTTTCACTCTCCTCAGGCCTCGCTATTCCTTGAGACACAATAATATTGAAATTAGGTCAATTAATAAGCTCACAGTGGCCTCTGAGTGTTCAAGTGAAAGGAAGAGTCACACATCTCTCACTTTAAATCAAAAGCAGAATGATTAAACTTAGTGAGGAAGGCATGTTGAAAGCCCATTTCTCTCCTGCTAGCCAAGTCTTGATTGCAAAAGAAAAATTCTTAAAGGTAATTAAAAGTACTACTCCAGTGAACACAAGAATAATAAAAAATAAAAATTAAAAAAAAATTAAAAAAGTATAACAGTCTTATTGCTGATAAGGAGCAAGTTTTAGTGGTCTGTATAGAAGGTTAAACCAGCCCCAACATTCCTTTAAGCCAAAGCCTAACTCAGAGGTAGGTACTAACTCAATTCTGTGAAGACAGAGAGGGATAAGGGAGCTGCAGAAGAAAAGTTTGAAGCTAGCAGAGGTTGATTCGTTAGGTTTAAGAAAAGAAACCATCTCTATAACCTAAAAGTGCAAGGTGAAGCAGCAAATGGTGATGTAGAAGCCACAGAAGGTTATTCAGAAGATCTAGCCAAGATAACTGATGAAGGTGGCTACACTAAACAGATTTTCAGTGTAGACAAAACAGCCTTATATTGAAAGAAGATGTTATGTAGGACTTACAACTGGAAAGGAGAAGTAACTGCCTGGCATAAAAGCTTCAAGGGATGGACTGACTCTCTTGTTAGGGGCTAATGCAGCAGTAACTTAAAGATGAAGCCAGTGGTCATCACCATTCCAGAGATCCTAGGGCCCTTAATAATTATGCTAAATTGGGCCTTTGTGGTGGCTCATGCCCGTAATCCCAGCAGTTTGGAAGGTTAAGGTGGGTGGATCACAAGGTCAAGAGATTGAGACCATCCTGACCAACATGGTAAAACTCTGTCTCTACTAAAAATACAAAAATTAGCTGGACGTGGTGGTGCGTGCTTATAGTCCCAGCTACTTGGGAGGCTGAGACAGGAGAATCGATTGAACCTGGGAGGCAGAAGTTGCAGTGAGCTGAGACGCACCCCTGCGCTCCAGCCTGGGTGACAGAGTGAGACTTGATCTCAAAAAACAAAAGAATTATGCTAAATCTATTCTGCCTGTGTTCTGAAAATGGAACAACAAAGCCTGATGACAGCACATCTGTTCATGGCATGGTTTACTGAATATTTTAAGTCTACTGCTCAGAAAAAAAAATTTTGTTTTCAAAATATTACTGCTTATTGAGAGCTTTGATTCTCTTTGGGATTCTAAAGAAGGAAAGTTATAAAATAGAGTGAGTAAAGGACCTTAAAGGAAAATGAAGCACAAAGGAGTTGAATGCCTAGAGCTAGATCATGTGAATTTTATTTAAGTGTACTTCTTTGACATATTTTTTGTTTAGATTTTCATTTGGCTCTATGTTTAAATAAGTCTTAACGTTTTGACTTGCAAGTTTCTGAGTTGTGGTCTCTAGGTATCCTGATTCCTTTCTGTGCAATGGCATAAAAGCTGTTTCCTCACCTGCTCCCTTTTGGAACATATCATCTTACAGGAATTTCTACTGCTTTTCTCAAAAACTCTGGTCTGCTAGGACAAGCTGAGATTTCCATCCACTTTGGCTCTTCATGGACTTATAGTACACATTTCTAAGTTAAAAAAATAAGTGCTATCTAGGCCCAAGTAATATGTCCTTTATTATAAACTTTAAAATACTTAGTATCCCATATTTACCTTTTATTACAAAGAATTCTGATTTCCTTGAATTTTGGAAGAAGAGGATATTTTGTCAGTCAAGTTTGACTGGCTTAGGTGAGTGGACACATTGACCCTCAGAGGTGTTCTTAGCAGCCTTGTGAGACTGAAGTCATGGTCTCATGGCTTAAAACATGAGTAACATTTAAATGAACTAATTAGATAAAATATGACACATGGCAAGAGAGGAACTGAATTTAGAAGAGGAAACAGATAATAAAAGAAAGAATTATGTAATGATTGACTCCAGGTAAATTCCAAGGGAACAATGTAAACTGTTTTGTTTAAACGTGAATTACGTGGAACTGACTTCAAGATTTTACTAAACAAAACTGAACTTTTTAATCCCCATAGTGGAGGGAATATAGATTAATAAAGTAAAAAGTGAGTGGTGTTAAGTATAAGGAATACCTAAAATAGACTGATTTGATATGAAATCACAGCCTGGCCAGGTGTCCGTGCTCATGCCTGTGATCCCAACACTTTGGGAGGCTGAGGCAGGCAGATTGCCTGAGCTCAGGAGTTTAAGACCAGCATGAACAACATGGGAAGACCTCATCTTTTTTTTTTTTTTTTTTT
>NW_022436976.1:1042715-1286220 GCF_009761245.1 Sapajus apella
GTGCCCGACCAGACCTCATCTTTAAAAAAAAAAAAAAAAAAAATGGATAAACCTGAGCCAGTCTGAGGACCGTGAAAGTACTTTCATTCTACTTTACCTGTGGAGGAAGCTGATCTTCCAAATTCCCCTATTTTGCTGTTGACTTGAACTGAGTGATAAAATACTATCCAAGCAAAGGAAGGAGAAAAAGGTTATGTCCCAGGTCCAGTTTAAAAATTGCCATCCTGTTTAACCTTGAGTAGTGATGGGATCATTTGACACCAATAATAATGTCAGAAATTTCTGTTTATGTAGCTTTCATCTTGAAGGTGTACCTAAATTGACATAAGATAGATCTTATGTTTCTGATTATTAGGTCAGCCTCAAAGCATAGTTATGCTAATTTCTAAAGAGCCTCACAATTTTATAAGTATTTTGTAATCAGAAGTAATGAAGCTAAATAGTATAGAGATATATTTAGGCATAGATTTTTTTTTATTTTTTATCAGATTTTTAAACCACAATGTTCTCTGTGTAATATACTCATGAATAGGCTAAGATGAGCATTTACATTTGGTTGTATACATAATTACAGTTATATCATTAACAGAAAATACATTCAGAGAACACCTAAGGAAAATTATTATTGGTTCTAAATGTTAAGCTCTAATTTAAGATAAGCGTTCTAAATAGAACGATTTTATTATTTCCTGAAAAGTGCTTAGAAGACAGAAATGTGTAGTTTCTTTGTGGCTGTTTGATTCTACATTTTACAGCATTACAACAACTTCAGAGTAAAGTCTTTTTAGCAAATACTTGATGTTTCCAGTTTTCATTGGTTTTATTTTGCATTCATGGAAGGTATATAGCTAGCAATTGTCTCATGACATAGATATACCTGCTCAGCTAGATTAAATTTTTCCCAGGTTTTAGCTTTGCCATACGGGGCTTATTTTTATATATACCTGCTTAGCTAGATTAAATTTTTCCCAGGTTTTAGCTTTGGCACACATGGCTTATTTTTAAATTGTGATCATAGAATTGTCTAATCTAAGGAATTTGCTACTGATCTGTTTGGGAGTTTTCTTTTCAGAATACGTAAGGCCTGAATTTATCTCTTAGAAAAGCTATTACAGCTTTTTAAATAAATTAACTTATTCATTTGGCAAAGAGTGAGTACCCTAAGGTCCAGATACTGTTCTAGACATTGAGGCTATGGCAGTAAAAAAAAAGTGTTCCTGCCCCTATGGAGAATATCGTTCATGTAAGATGCTTGTGTTAGTAAAGCCACTCTTGCCCTTTGCTGCATTATTTCTTACTAACTTTCTATTCTCAGAAAGTAAATGAGTGGTTTTGGACTAGAAAAGCCTACGTTGCTAAATGTCAGGCACTATCAGAGAGCAACTGTTGTATTACTCCCCATTTAAGTTATTACTGACTAGAGAATGTATAAAACACCCGACTTTGACTCTTGTCTATTCAAGAGCAGTTTTCCAAATCTATTAAATTTTAAGCCTAGATTTTACTTTTACTTCATGGAATTATTTACGAGAAAGATGTTTAGAAACATTTTGGTTTTTTGCATTTACTTTATTACTTTGACACTTGTAAACCATGGTGGTTTTTTGTGATTTAAGCAGTTGCAGTATGATTCTTTCCAAGTTTATTTTAAAAAGGATTGGGGGCTATATAAGAACGGATAAAATATAGTTCTGTTGTAGTAGAAAAAACAGACACACTGTATATATCATAAGAAACCTGTATCTAAGTCTTAAAAGCAATGTGGAAGGTAGCAGGTAGCCTCGTGTCATCAAAAGGCTTTGTTGAGGAAGTGACGTTTAATCTGTATTAAAGGTGAATGGCCCATGGTTAGGGGAGGGCCTCAAGAAGTATAAGGGCATAATATATCATAAACAAGGGAAGTAAGTGATTTGAGGAGGTTGAAGTATATAGACGTATGCAGAGCAGTATTTTTAAAACTTTTTTTTAAAAGATAAGTTTGAAGAGTTAGTTCAGGACCCAGTACTAACGCTATTTGGATCTTGTCTCATTGGCAGTAGAAAAGTGTAAAGATCTAGCAAAAAAAAAAAAAACAAACAGTAAAACTTGATGATCAAGTTGGCAATAAGGAGCAAAAAATAGAAATCAAAGGTGACTGTAGTTTCTGGCACAATTGCTGTGTACAAAGAGATGGAGGTAAGGTCTGGAAAGGCTAAGAGGACGTTGAGTGTCATGTAAAGGTGACATCATTTTTGGGAACACTGCTTTCAAAAAGAATGACCTTACTCTACAAATTATTAGGATATCTTCAGAGTGAAATTGTATGCTAGTGAAAAATAGTAATATTATCCTTCCAGAATACATAATCTGTGGAGTAGACCTTACTTTACTTTATGAGGTTCTAGACTAGACTTTCTAGAAAAGTTTCACCATTACAAATAGTACATTTATTATAATAAATGATAAGTTTATTGTCACTGCTTCTTAAACCTAACCTAAATCATGAAAACTTCCAGAACAAGCTTTTTGGTTTTATGCAAAAATGTACATCAGAGATTTGCTATAAGTCAATTGTATTTTTAATTTGATACAGACCTTGGAAAGTTACTAGGCCTGTTTTCCCATCTGAAAGTGGAAATCAGAACAGGAATGATATTGCATGGTTGTAAAGATTAATTTGAGTTAATACATGTCAGCTACTTAACATAGTGCCTGACACCCAGAAAATCACTCCTGTGTATTATTCAAGTATTTTGAGTTTCAGCTAGAACATTCAGGTCAATATGCTGAAATGATTCAATGAACATAAGAGGTGTTTAGGTTCCACATGTCTGGTAATAGTTACCTGTATCATATATTAATTTTTTTTTTGTTTATTCAACAGCTTCTTTTAACCAAATTCCTTAAAAAAAATTTTTTTTTTTAAAGACAGGGTCTTACTCTGTTGCCCAGGCTGGAGTGGGAGTGCAGTAGCACACAAACGTAGCCTTACGGCAGCCTTGAACTCCTGAGCTCAAGGAATCTTCCTGCTTCAGCCTGCTGAGTAGCTGAGACTCCAGGCATGTATCAGCCATAAAATTTCCCATATTTCCGGGGTATACTTTAAATGTAATATTAGCTATACATTCCCAACAGGCCACACACCACTAAACACAAGGGAGCAGATAACCAGTCATGTTTGTTAATATTTCTTTTGATATAATTGGATACTGGAAGAATATGAGATCTCAGGAACTTAAGATATTGTTGACTTATTTCTGTAGAAATTACCCTCAAATCGAGATACAGTTTTAACCTTTCTCCTAAGCTGTAAATCTTGGTTTCCAGCTGTCTTCATTTATACATCTCATTAAATCTTAAGCTCAAAATGTCTAGATTTCATTACACTGCATATATTTCTTCCGGGTGTGTGTGTTTCAAATTAAACGGACTGACTGTTCCTGGCATCTAGTAAACAGTCACAAATGATGATACTCATTTTCTATTACTGGCACTGTTGTTCTATTAAGCCAGGGTGTAAGACCTTGTAGCCCACCATCTTTGACTAATTCTTGACTTCTACCTTGCACCCTACCTTGCATAATTGACATCCACAATGAGTCTTCCATCTGTCCTTTCTTCTCCATTCCTTTTAGGTAATTATTTACCAGTGTCTATAGTAGAGTTCATTTCCTTCCCCCAAAATGGATGTAATTTCCTTATTTTAGAACCTTAAAAGTGTTTTGCATTCTCATAGGTTCCTATAAGTTTGACTTATTTTATCCCAATAAAACTTAAACCATATGATGGTTAAATCCCTTTTGAAGACAGTGGTTGCTGTAGGCATCTTCATCTTTTTATTTCCTACAGAGTTGTGTCGGTGACTTTTCCACGGTAAATGTTCAGTCTTAATTTTTTAATAAGTAATGTGCAAATTCATTAAAAATATATATGCCTGCTGAGTGCTAGGTATTGATGTCACATTAATACCCTTAAGCAGGGCTTGGACAACTTTTCCTATAAATAGCCAGATAGTAAATATTTTCTGGCTATATGGGCCATTTAGTCACAATTAGTCAGTTCTACCATTGTAGCACATAAGCAGCTATAGACCACGTAACTGAATGGACATAACTAGAATGGACTACAGTCCAGTAAAACTTTATTTACAAAAACAGATAGTGGGCTGGATTTGGCCTCCTGGCTGTAGTTTGCCGAACCCTGCTCTAAAGGGTTTTTTATTGGTTATTAGTGACTGTATATCATGTAAACAGTTAGGGGCTTCAGTTCTGAACATGTGAAATGAGAGAGAGAGAGAGAAGATTGTAACAAGGGCCCAGACCAATTTAAAGTTGCTTCAGAAAGTTGTAGTACCTGCTCAGTCAGAGGTCAGGCTTTTTGATATATGAACTTGACCTAAAGTATCAGTAAAGATTGCAAGTTTATATTTTTCATTTATTCAGTTAATTTTCATTGAGCCCCTTCCATGTGCCAGCACAGTACTAATCCCTAGGGATATACAGACATCTAAAAGACTAGCCATCAAAGAGCTCACAGTCTAGGTGAGAAGACTGATATGTGATAAATACTGCAATAGATAGATACTTAAAATACAAGGCATAAAATGTGCCCAGTGGAGGGCATGGGCTTCTTTGCATAGACAGTCCGGACTTAATCATTTCTTGAGGGAAGGACAACCATTATGTTTCCAGAATTTTTCATATAAAGCCAAGAATTTAGATTTAAACCCAAACCCAGTTTAAAGTATTATCTAAACTTCGATTTCATAGATATCACAAAAAATTTTACTGTTCATGAGCATATTATTCTGTTGTACTTGCACAGAGTCTGTTAGTCGTTTCCTCCTGTGCTGGTTTTAGTTAATAATTTTGGAATGCTTTTTGTTTGAAAAGCAACCACCAAAAGTATGAGCTATTTCTCTTGGATGATTTTATTTCCATGCTTGAGAGGATGTTTTTAAATTTTAAAAACTAAGGTTATTTTACTTTCTTTGGATCTTTATGGCTCTTCAATATAAAATATTTTAAAATTATTTTCAGTGAAATGGAGAGGTAAGATGCTTTTTCCTATCCCCTTTTTGAGAAATTGATTTTACCTGTGTAAAGGCCTCAGATGAGGACAACATGGCCTCTTTTGGCTTCCACCCACTCACTAGCAAGCAAAGACCCCCTTTTATTACTGGCCAGTTATTCTTCCTTTCTGTAAACCTCTCCCCAGTGGAACATGTTATCTGTATTTCTTTTCTTTTCAGAGCAGTACTTCTCAGATTTCAGCATCCACCATAATCATTTAGGGCAGTTGTTGAAAATGTTATTTCCAAACCACTGTTAGGGTTCTGGTTTAGTAAATCTTACATAGGACCCAGAAACCTACATTTTTTATAATCTCTGCCTCCCAAGGGTGACCCTGATATAAGTTAACCCTGGGACGACACTTTGAGAAACACTGGCCAGGCTGGTAAACTCTTTGAGGACATTTTTGGTTCCCATACAGTATCTAACATGTGTTTGATATAGTAAGTTTTTGGTAGATATTTGTTCAGTTGAGCTGTTGAAATTGTATAAAGAAATATGTCAACTGATAGTAGAATGGATTTGGTTTTTTTTTGGAATCACATTTTTACCTCCTTAAAGATATTAGTCTGTGCACTTTGCTTAATTGAACTAGAAATGGAAAACTAGATGACTTTGTTTTAGACTTATGGTGAATAATTGAACAATATACTTTGAAGATACTCTAAATAAGAAATTAATTAGAGGTCCATTAAAAGTTAGAACTTAAAAATTATTTTGAGAATAGTACAGAATTAAATATATACTGAAGAACACTGAAGGAATTCCAGAATTTCTAAGAACAGTGTTAACTATTTTCAGATGTCTTTTTTTATGTAAATAGCCAGAAACCATTTCTGCCTAAGATGCCCTGAAAATAAATGTGATGAAGAATTAGTGAAGAATAGGAGCTTGCTCTCTAGATAGGATTATATAAATTTCCTCTTGTTTTCCTTTTGAAATTTGATTCTGTTCATGGATACCAAGTTGATAAATGGGGGAAATCATTTAAGAATCATTGGTAAACAACCATACCTTTAATAGAACATGCTATCATCAGTGCTCGTCCATCATGTTAAGAGATAGTTATTCCAAAAAAAACTTCCTTTGTTTGTAATATATTTGTGTTATTTTGATCAATTTGGTGTTAATAATAGTTAAAATTATTCAGTTCAGAAGAAATTTTATTATTTAAAACATAAAGGTCATAGGTAATGAAATTAAATTTTACATACACATTTTTATTGGAGAGAAGGTCAAGTATAAACATACTATTTGGGATATTGACATCCTACAAGTTTAAGTAGCTGTAAAGAGCATAATTTATGGTACAGTGTGAATACTGATGATTTAAAATGAAACATAGCACCCTTGAGTAAATTCACTAGACTGTAAATACCATGCTAATTTAACACCAATATCATCCATTTTAGAAAAATATATGAATAATGGCCATGTGTGGTGGCTCACACCTGTAATCCCAGCACTTTAGGTGACTGAAGCTGGCAGATCACTTGAGGCCAGGAGATCAAGACCAGCTTGACCAATATGGCAGAACCCTGTCTGTCTACATACAAAAATTAGCCAGGTGTGGTAGTGTGTGCCTGTAATCCCAGCTACTTGGAAGGCTGAGGCACGAGAATCACAGGAGAACTGGAATGGAAAACAAGGTCAGAGAGCAAGTAAGAGTTCTAACTTAGAAAGAAGAGCTTATATATATAAGTTCAAGCGAGACTCAATATTCAGTGCACCATAAATTCTGTTCTTTGCATCTACTTAAATTTGTAGGATGTTAATTTTAAAATGTACAAAAGTATCGGTTTTTCACAGTTATTTTAGGTTATGTGTAAGCAAAAAATGTGAAGATCCTGAGTAAGTTTTCCCAAACATACACAAAAATTGTTTCTAGCAAGAGTGATTTAAAATCAAGGTTAAATCTGGGAGCTAATAGTTATCTTTATAGAATATAGTAGGTATGAATGACAACCTTTTATTGAGTGCCTTACTACTATTTAGGTACTCTGGTAAGCACTTTATACATAATGTAATTATATTATACATTATAAGTATATTATAATTAAATGGATAGCCCTGTCTACAGTTGCGTAACCACTAAATGGTGGAACCTAGGTCTAAACCTAGGTTTGCCTGCACTCAGAGCCTCAGTATGTTCTTTGTAATATTTTACATGCCTTTCAGTACCATAATCGTAATGCATGTTTTCAAATTATGTGAAACCCAACCGCAGTTCTTTGTTGTACCTTTTTGGGATTGTTGTTTATTTTTCAAAGTAATCATTGTCAAGATGAGTATGTGTTCAGAATGGCATTAACCTTTGACCCCATTTTGGATATAGATTCTAAAACAAAGAAAAGGAGGATAAAACAAAGAACAAAGGAAGCATTATTTAAGGATTACAATAATTCTGTATTCTATTATAAAACAAAGGAAGCATCATTTAAGGATTAGAAATTGTTAGAGTCAACCTGAAGAATGTCTACACCAAAAGGGAGTATGTAGAGTGGTTTACTCAACTTTTTTATTATCTCAAAGATTATACTCTTCCAGTGATGGAATGGGCTTCATATGTGGTATTCTTGTTAAAGCAGTTTTATGATAAGTATTGTAAACTTAGCTCTAAGAAAGCTGAAGCTCAGCTAGTTGGCACAGTTGGGTGGGTGTTTACTGGACAGATATAAACTCAACTATTGAGGTCTCAGTAGCTTTGAATCTGAGAACTTTAGTGTGAGAGGTTGTATTTGAAGTGATCCAAAGTGATGAGATGGTCAAATTCTTAGCAGATTGCAAGCCTACAATTTCTCTAGTGATGATCTCACTTCAAATATGTACTATCTTGATTCTTGCTTAAGGGAATTATGTGAAATATAAAATGTGAATTTTCTCTAAAAACAAGTGATATTTTAACTTAATCTGCTAAATTTACCCATCCTAGTTATAGAATATTTTGTGGCCAATTTAAATTTTAGGTACTACAACTGTGAATTCTATGTGTATTCCTATATCCATTCTCTGTTCAGTACTTTAAACATATCCACTCTCTACCCAGTACTGTAGGCCTTGCTCTCCCTTCCTATCCCTACCTTACACATATCACATACACTTGCTTCTTAGAAAGTCTTTGTCCTTTCACCTCTAGTAAATACCTTATAGTACAACATTGTATTCCCAGTACCAAGAACAGTGTCTGGAACATAGTAGGCTCTCAGTAAATATTTGTTGAGTGAGGAATGATTGAACAAGCAAACAGTTGAGTGAAAGAAATAACAAAATTGGCTTTACAGTCCCAACTCTACATTTCCTTGAGTGACCCTGAGTAAGATACTTAACTTCCCAGGGCTTCAGTATACTTAACTGGAAGACAAAAAAGACTGGCTTGTAAGTTCCTGCCAACTCTAAAATAATACCCTTCTATAATGTGGTTAATTCATGGACTATTTAACCTTTAAGCAAAAGTTTCTCTGAGGAACCTAATCATATTTTGCAAGGTAATACATCCTAATAAAGAGCAAAGATATAAGAGTCTGTACTGATGAAACACTTGCATTCACTTTTAGCTTCAGAGGAAATGTATGTTTTGTTAGCAAAATTGAGACTAAAGATTAAGATTTAAAATCCCTACGTTAATTAGAGAGGAAAAAAGTGCATGGAGGAGAAAGGATTTTAAGAAACAAGTAATTAACAATACTGTATTGTATACTTGAAATTTGCTAAGAGGGTACATTTTAAGTGTTCTTGTCACAAGAAAAAAGAAAAAAATGCTAAGTATGTAAGGTGATGGATATGTTAATTAACTTGATTATGATATCATTTCACAATGTATACAATACATCAAAATATCAAGCTGAGGCCAGCACAGTTGCTCACACCTGTAATCTCAACACTTTGGGAGGCTGAGGTAGGAGGATCATTTGAGCCCAGGAGTTTGAGACCAGCCTGGGCAACATAGGGAGACCCTGTCTCTACAAAATCAAAATGAAAATAAAATTATATACTTTAAATATATATAATTCCTATTTGTCAATTATACCTCAATAAAGTTGGGCAAAAAAACAATTAAGGAGAGGGGTTAGCTAGGGTTAGGAACTGAAGTGCCTAGATAGTGAAGGGCCTGTGCAGCCTGCAAGAACAAAGAATATTTGAAGTCGGTACTGAACAACTTGGGAGGCTGAGGCAGGCAGATCACCTGACGTCAGGAGTTCAAGACCAGCCTGGCTAAAAGTCTCTACTAAAAATACAAACATTAGCCAGGTGTGGTGGCACATGCCTATAGTCCCAGCTACTTGGGAGACTGAGGCAGGAGAATCGCTTGAACCTGGGAGGTGGAGGTTGCAGTGAGCTGAAATCACACCACTGCACTTCAGGATGGGTGACAGAGCAAGACTCTGTCTCAAAAAAAAAACCCAAAAAAAAACCAAAACAATAAAAGAACAAGAGAGAATATTTACTGGAGATCTACTTAGCTTTTGGGTTTTTTTAACTTTTAGGTTCAGTGATATGTGTACAGGTTTGTTATATAGGTAAACTCATATCACAGGGTTTGTTGTACAGATTTAGTCACCCAGGTACTAAGCATAGTACCCAGTAGTTATTCTTTCTGCTCCTTTCCCTCCTTCCACCCTCCACCTTCACCTAGTTCCTAGTTCTTTGTGTCTGTGAGTTCTCATCATTTAGCTCCCACTTATAAATGAGAACATGTGACATTTGGTTTTCTGTTCTGTGTTAGTTTGCTAAGGATAATGCATTGGGATTTAGGACAATGGCAAACCCCAATCAAAGGAAACTGAGAGTCACAATAAAACAGTACAGGAGCTGACAGACAAGATAGAGATTATAAAAATGAACCTAACGGATCTGGTAGAGCTGAAAAATACACTTCAGGAATTTCACAGTGCAATCACAAGTATTAACATTAGAGTAGACCAAGCTGAGGAAAGAATCTCAGAAATTGAAGACGAGTTATCTGAAATAAAGCAGACAGAAGTAAATAAAAATGAATGAAAAGGAATGAACAAAACTTCTGAGAAATATGGGATTATGTAAAGAGGCCAAATCTGTGAATCATTGGCATCGCTGAAAGGGACGGGGAGAAAGCAAACAACTTGGAAAGCGTATGTTAAGATATCATCTATTAAAACTTCGCCATCCTTACTAGAGAAGCCTACAGTCAAATTCAGGAAATGCAGAGAACCCCTGAAATATTCTTCACAATGTCATCCCTAAGACACATAATCATCAGATTTTCCAAGGTCTAAATGAAAGAATGAAATGAAAGGCAGCTAGAGAGAAGGGGGCAGGTTACCTGCAGAGGGAACTTCATCAGGCTAACAGTGGACCTCTCAGCAGAAACCCTTTACAAGCCAGAGAGTTTAGGGGTCTATATTCAACATTGTTAAAGAAAAAAAATCTTCAAACAAGAATTTTATTTCCAGCTAAACTAAGTTTCTTAAGCAAAGGAGTAATAAGATCCTTTTCAGGTAAGCAAATGTTGAGGGAGTTTGTTACCACCAGACCTGCCTTCCAAGAGATCTTGAAAGGAGTACTAAATATAGAAAGGAAAAAACCATTACCAGCCAGTGTTTTTTGTGCCAGTGAAATGCAATAGTTGTTTGTCTGCCTCCCCCCATAAAGTGTCAGGTTTATTTCTATGAACTTCCGTTACCTAGCAGACTACCTGTGCATAGTAGGCACTAAGTAAATATTTGAGGAATCAATTGAGGAGTAAATGCCAGGCTAATGCTTACAACGTTTTCGCATGCATTAATTCTAATAAAGTATGTACTGTGTCTTCTCTGCTTTACCTGATTAGGAGTCTTAGGCTCTGAAAAATTGACTTACCCAAAGAAATTAGATTTGTACAATTTATAAGGCTGGGATTTGGACTCAGGCCTGTTTGTTAATAGAGTTCAGTTCATGCTTTTTCTGCTAACTAGTCTCTGTCTCTGTCATAAATCATAAATATAACTGCTAATAAGTATGTCATTTCCTTGCTAGGGGTGCCAAGTTACTTTTGGAGTATAAAATCTTATTACTGATGCTAGCTTAGCAAGTTACACTTTGGAAACATTTTCACCTGTTATAGTCCTTAAAAAGCCCATGAGTTAGGTATCTTTCCTACCATTATATTGATGAGAAAACTAAGTCTCCTTGTGGAGTCATAGCTCATGAGGACCAGTGATAAGACTTGAAATCAAGCCTTTCGGATTTAAAAGTAATGAATTTACCAGTGAAAGTCAGAAAAGATTTCAAAGAAATAACATCTAGAACAAGTCAGAGCCTTGTAAGCCCCTCTTTAAAACAGGTTTTAAAATATATAGTTGGCCATTTTATTTTACCACATCCATGGTTTAAATATCATGGTTAGAATAGGATAATTTACTGAGTGCAGTTCTGAACTGGTGAACTTTCTGAATTAAGGTATATGTATGTACTACACAACTCATGATCTATGCTTCATGTAAATGAGGACTATACGTGAGCCATGAGCAGGGAGCATCCTAATTTACATGGATACATAAAAATTCCAAAACTAATTTAACTACTGTGATTTTTAAAATATGAAAACTGAGAGATTGGGTGAGAAAAAGATTAACTTTGACAAAATCTTTTTCTATGTGACTTGAACATTATGATTTCCAAAAATTGTTACAAATAAGTATTATTTGGAGAAATTTTAAATAATACCTTTTTAAAATTTAAATAAAAGAATTAAAACTTTCTTGGAATCGTTTAGTTGAACTTTTAACCTAGATTGAGAAATAAATACAAACTATGCAAAAATATAGGTTAAGTGTTACCTTTAGTAGATAAGTATCAAATATAGTAGAAATTTAGAGCTGAAGGATGTTGGTGATCACCTAATTCAGTGATCTTATTTTAGTGGAAAAATACTGTGGTCTAGGGACTGCTACTAGATGGTTAAATTTGGAGAAATTCAAACTTAGTTTTGATATTTTTTAGGAGATAGAAGGGGAGATGATCCATGAAGTGTCAGTGGTCAGATGGGACGTAAAGTGGTTTGTGACTTCCTTTCTTTAAAAACTTGTCTTTTCGAGTTATAAGGAGTTTTTTTTTTAAAAAAAAAAAAAAAAAAAGCACACTAATTTGCTAATAAAGTACAGAGAAAGAAGTTCGAGAACTTGGGCAGCTTTTTTGAAAGTTAGTGACAGAGTCAAGATTAAAAGCACGACAACTTGATTTTCACGACAACTCTTATTTATATAATGTAACTGTAACACCTGTTTAGCCCACTGATCCATTCTGCCCTCATAATGCCCCCATGAGGCTGCCCAGAGCAGGGTCAGCCAGTGATCCTGTGAGGGTGAGCAAGTGAAATAACAAGAGGAAATGTGTAAGAAGGGTCCCAGAGGGCAGGAGAAAAGACAAATGTTAGTATCTTAATTCCTCCAAACCTAAGTAGTTTGTCTTATGGTAGCAGAGCCATTATACTAATGGAAATACCAGAGTTGGTGAAAATTTCAAAAAGATAAAGCTGTCCCTTAGGATTCAGTAGCTTAATGGCTTGCAAAGGAGCTAAACCTAAATGTTTTAGGCAGTGCAAAGCTGGACTCTTAAAACTTACCTCAAGATAATGGAAGCAGAAACATTCAAAGTACTTTTATCTTCTTGGAAGTAAATGTGACAATAAAATAATGAGTTGAAAGGTCAAACTGAAAGTTGTAAGGCTGCAATTAAAATGCAAAATGCATATAAAGGCAGTATGTTCACTGCTAATGAAATTCAGTGACTTTGTCCTGAACTAAAGTTTCTATAGGAAAGTGCTGTTATTTTTGGTAAATAAAAATATAAAACACATGTGCCTAGGGCTTAAATAAATGAGTGAGCAGTTTCTATGTTTTCTCATTTAGCCCTCACAGTAACTCTCTGAAGCGATACTGTGATTATCCCCATTTTCAAGCATGGAAACTGAGGATTAAATAAGTTAAGTAACTAGTCCAGTATCACCGACCAGTGAATGATGGAGCCAGGACTTTAACTCAGAGCTAAACTGCAAAACCAAACAACCACTAAAAGTTATTGCTTCATTTAACTAAATTCTAAGTCCATAAAATGTTAACCCCATATGTGTCTGATAAGCTTTCTTTATGAACAGTTTAAAAATTACTTTTAATTTACTGATAAATATTAGTGGTAGACTAACAGTAACCACTAGTAGTAGAAAAATCTAAGAAATTCAGAATTTCAGCTAAAAGATTATTTAGTGAAATCTTATTGCTTCATTTAACAGGCTGGAAAGCTGTGGCCCAGAAGCTTACTGATTAGCATACTGCTGACTAGAAGTTTGCAACATTTTAGGCTAAACACTAAAATCCACTAATTCTAATCAAAACCGCACAACATACCAGATTTTCATTGCATAAAATATTTTTAAAATAATTTATTAGTTGACGAGGCTCTTATAAATTTTTGCATCCTTAGTGCTTTGCACAGTGCCTGCTTAGCATGTAAAACAGGAACCAAGTTTTTTTAAGTAAACAAGTATAATCATTATAGTTTTAGGATCCAAAGCATGTATAACTTGTTGCATAGTAATTTTTATACATCTCTGAACATTCCTCTGCTAGGATCATATTTTATATCAGCAGTAATTTTAGGCTCTGATTCCCATGTGGCTTTTGAAGAACTCTTTTCAATGCTTCTTGGTTTCAGCTTTGGAAATCTAGAGAAACTCAATTAAAATTTAATATTACAAAAAGAAATAAGACACCTAAAACAAGTGTACACTGAAAATTATTTACCAAAAACCGAAACAAGTAGAAAAAAAAATCCTTTATTTGAAAAATGCCTTTGAATAGAAGCCTTATGATTTAGTTAAAATCCACAGAAAATAAATTATTCCAAGTGTTTGTAGGATGTGACTTGAAAAGTTCCTGTTTGAGAGTCCAAGTCTTGTTTCCGCCCAAGAAAAATTAGTTATCCCATTTTATATTTTTCTTTGTAAGTTAATCCTATACTTGGGTGTCTGATACAATCTCATTTTTCTTTTTTATATAATTACTACTAACTTTTAAAAAAATACTGCTTATTTCAAAGAAACATAATGTTTAAAAGATGTGAAGCATTTAATCCTTAAATGCTGGAAACACTTTTAAAGTATTGTAAGCACATCTGTATTACATTACACACAGGGAGAAGAATGTATGAATTCTATGATCTGTGGGCACTAAGGTGGCTGGTTTAGAAAAACAGTATTTTGCATTTCAAGTTTCCTTTCAACATAAAGAATCTTCTCCAATTCTAAAATGAATAATTCCAGGCTGGGACATGTGGTCAGGGAAGCATAAGTAAAGTTTTGGTTTTACAGTTGTTCTTTCATGTTGTTAAGCTTGGCTCTGCGTTTTGTTAAGCACTTTTATTTTTCCTGATTTGAAAACGATTGCATGAGACAAACTCAGAACATGAAGAAATCCCTACATCAGATTTCTTAATAAGTGTCCTGCATGTCTTAGACAGCTATGATGGTGCAGATAATTTATTACTAATTAAGAAATACCAAAGTTTGTTAATGATTCACTCAAAATTACAGCAAACTTAAATGCATCCGAGTGGTAGCCTCACTCTTGATCAGTTGTGTTCCAGTGTCCTTTTTTGAACAGGAGATAAAAGGATGGAGTTATAGCTGTTAGTCTGGATATCTCATGTGATATGTATTTTACATGTGACTATCATCTGTCATTGGTAGAGATGAATAAAAAATGCTGGAGAGAACTTCTGCACTACACTGATGGACGTGTTCTCAACTTTTTCTTCTTTGGCATGAAATGACATTAACATGCCAACATATTCTCATAGGTACCTGCTAGTGAGCTAGCTAGAATTCTATCCCTTTTGCTCCCACCCCAGAAAGCAAGGAAAAATGAATGTTCTGGAGATGCGTATTCAGTCACCTCAAACTTATTTTTTTTAAATAATGATTTGAGAATTTCATACTTTAATGAATATTAGCAGGTAATTACCTGTGACACATTTGGCAGCTATGTCATGATAAACTCTGTGTTTCTTAAATTTTATATGGCAATATAAATTTCTGGAAACTAGTTAGAATAATTGACTTTTTACAAAAGCCAATTTCATAATCAGTTATTTTATTGCCATGTTACTGGAAATTATCATAAGATAATTGGTTGTCTTTAAGGCTCAAAATAAATATATTTGAGGAATTTGAATTGTTAGCTAGTCATCCTTTTATTCAAGAAAAATAACAAATATTAAAGTCTTTATTTTTTACTTGGTATGGAAATTGGTAGCTTGTTCTAGAGCTTTCCTAATGTCAGAATATTTGATTTTTTTAGATTTAGTTTTAGAACCCCTATAATAATAGCTCTGTACCTGCCTTTCTGAGAAGGTATTAAACTTATACTATAAGGAAATAACTACTGAATTGTCATCACCTCTTAAAAATTTTTAATGTAAAGGACTGTCATGTATTTATTAGTAATTTTGAATGTTAAGGGTATTTCCTATTTTTTTTGTTTTTGTTTTTTATTAAGATATTATGAACTAGATCCTTATAAAAGTCTCCTAGACAATTTGAGGAACAAAGTGATCATTGAGTATCCAACATTACATGTGGTATTGAAAGGATCCAATAATGACATGAAAGTTCTTCACCAAGGTAAGTGTAAATTTGTTCCTATAATGCTTAGAATAGCTTTAGAGAAACCAAAGCAAAATGTGTCCACCCTTATTTCTTTATACATGTTTTTCCACTATATTTACACACTTACAAGATCTACTCTATAGCTACAGTTAATGTGAAAAACTAAATAAATGAGATGCTGCTCTTTTTCTGTTTTTATGAGCATATAATCTTTTAAAACCAATTTTAAGTGAATGAATCAAATTGAATGACTAAGAAAGGATTTTTTTTTGGCCTGGAGTTCTGTGTATTTTTGTCTCTTTTTAAGCTAATAGTCTTTAAGTAACTGTCCATGATTACATAAATTTACTCCATAGTTAAGACTTCAGACATTTCTAAAATGAGGGATTACAAAACATTTTTAGCTGACAATAAAAATGTTGAATGGTTTTAAAAAAAAAAAAGCTAGTATTCTACCTTATAGAAAGAGATAATGTTGCAAGGAACATTATATTTAAAAATTTGGCAGCATTTAGACTAAGCTAATATCATTGCCTTTACCCTTTCTCTCCCTTTCTAAACCCACTGGTTTTATTTTCTCTGCTTTTGTTTCTCTGATTTTATGATACAGGGAAGTACTAGAACTGGAAAAAATATACATAAAAGTTTAATCCATAAAATTACTTAACTATAGTTGTAACTTCTGACTGAAGTAAACTAATTGTATTTCTGAATTCAAGATTTTAGAGGATGAGTAAAATTTAGTGACTACCTTTAAAAAGTGAAGAAAATTACTCACCTTAACCCAAAACTATTACATAGCACTTTCAACTACAGGAATTATAGATACAGGCCCAGTTTTGTTGTAACAAACTCCAGAGGAACATAGAATCTTTGTCTTGAATTGAACTCTATTCTTTTTTTTTCTCTCTCTCAAGTTGTTGCCTGTTGATAAACTATTCTTTAAGTAGTATTTGAAATGTGTGCTTTAAGTTTTATTGTTATACCACCATTAGGGTGTAAGATGCAGTAACCTATGTTGTAATGTTTTATCTGTTGTGCATAGTGTTTTTTTCTGTGCAAAACTTAATGGAAAAAAATGTTTTTCAAAGTGGTCAAAATTTTATCAGTGCTACAACTTGAAAGTAGATTTTAGTTGGCAAACATGGTGTTTCTAATAATAAATTATGGACCTCCAAATCACATTTTTCTTCATGACATTAATATTTTTTACAATTTGAGAATATTCTATATAATTTTCTCAAAATAAATTAGGAATTTTAGTTTTAAATGGCAGTTTCACTTTGTTTAAGCTTTGTATTATTTTTCTTTTTTCTTAATAAATTCACACAGTGCTCTCTCAAATGCTGGTTTCAAGAAAAGTTGTTTAGTGATGTAGGTTAGTAGCTAGGGCAAATATCATCTGTGTAAATAAACAGCATACACAGCTCTCCTTTCACCTTGTTTAGGAATGTACATTTAAGGAAGGCTTCCTGTAATGAAGCAATAAGAAAAGACTACTAGTGTACTGGGAGCCTTACTGAATAAAATTTGCTATTTTTCTGGTGGGTATATGATGTTTGACTTATTTACAGAACACAAATGACTCATGCTTTTAGTACAGAGGATTATTTAGAACTGTGTTAGCAAAAAAACAAAAGTATCTGACAGGATTTTAAAACCATACCAGTTTTGTCACATCATAAGTACACATACCTTAAAAGTAATGCCCAGGTCTTCCTGTATGTGCATTTCTTTCTGTAAGTACTTTCAGGTGTCTGTTTATACATACTCACAGCATTAGATATTCTGCAGGGTGATCCCTTGATGAGGGAAGGGGATTATGTAAGAAGAGGGCATTTTCTTTGGAAAGTCTTGAAATTCCTTCTTTCTCTGGAGGTAAAAAATTTGGATTTTGATCCTAAGTTCATAGTACAAGTTGTCTCTTTCCTAATTTGGGGGTAAATATGTTTCTGGGCTGGGACTCCGTAGTTCCAACACCTGATGGTTGTTACAGTATTTGTTATGATTGTAGATTGCCACAATTTTTTTTAACTCTGCCTATATTAATCAACAATAGCCAAAATTTTGTTTGTTTGTTGCTTTTTTAGGAATGGAAAAGGTTAACTGGAAAAGGATGAGCAGTTAAGATAGTCCACTAGATTGGAGATGCTGTGTTCTGAATACCTACCTTTTATCAATCCAAGTGCTCAGAATGGTGTAACTTGCTTCACAGGCTGTTATTAGCCAAAGTTAGACTAGCAGATTTAAATGATTGATAAAAGCATGCTGCATTTCAATCTAAGGAAAAAAGAATGGATCCCTAATTCAAAGAAGAAAACTGGGCACCTTCAATAGGCAAAGAAAGGGGAAAGTGCCCTCCATACTGCTACAAATTCCCATTAATTTATAAATGTCAGCAAAATACACTTTTCGATGTTCTAATATAACTCAAAATTAGAAAATGCCTCAGCCTTTAGAGAAGGAATCCAACCCAAAATTGATTACTTGATTAGTGACAATACCCGGCACAGCAGCTACTCATATATCAGTCTCTTACTGGGCCAGTAAATCTTTCATCCATTCTCCCTCACTCACCTTTCCTCATTATTCCTTACCTCTCTTTTCTTTCTTTTCCTTTTGCAGGGAGAGAGGGAAGGATTTTAGGCACTGGAACACACATGTAAAATTTACTATACAATAGATGCTATAATAGAGTTTGCCTGAAGTACAGAGACAGCCAGAGGAGGAAAAACTTCTAATATCTTGGAGGAACTGGATGGACTGCTAGTGTTAATAAAATTTCACAAAGATTGGGACGATATCTTGGATGGAACTTATTTCAGCACCTTACTCATGAAAAGTACTCAGTAAACACTATTGTGGTTTCTGGTACAGTCTGAAGTCTAGATTCAACAGCAAACCCCAGGGAACTTGTCAGTTGGAATATGAGGCAGAGTTCCAGGTGTATGCTTCTAGCATCAGCTTTTATAACCTATGAGTCCTTGTGCATTTACTTTGCCTCTCTGAGTTTTAGTTTTCTTATCTACTCAATGGAGACAACAGCCATAAGCCTCAAAATAACCTGTATTTTACCAGGACAATTTTTAAAGAGTTACTACCTATTATTTCCTTTTAGCATCATAATACAATGAAATAGAACACTTACTCTGGTTCCCATTTTGGAGATTAAGGGGAAAAACTAAAAGACAGAATGACGTGCATTTACCTTGATTCAGCAAACATGCTCTACATTGTGAGGATAGATACAGAGAAGAAACGTCTAGTTTCTGTCCTCCAGGAACTCAGTTTAGTGAGTGAGTCATAGTCTTGCTTGCTCTAAGCAAGACAGGGGTGTCAAAGAATCTCCATTTCTACTCTGAGTCTTCTTTCCTGTGAAAGGAAGGAGATGGCGATTAGCTAGTCTTCTGTCACTCCACATTGACTCAACATATACTGACCTTCAATTTAAGTTTAAAAAAAAAGTCATGGAAAAATTTATTCCAACCACAAATGGCCAGCCTGGATAATAGTGATCTATTCAATGGCATGAATATGGATCATAACCACATTGTGAAGTGACCATTCCCAAGTCTTCCACAGAGTCAGGAAGGATGTTACCTCACAAAATATAATTGCCACTTTCAGACATCATTTCTCTATTTATTGTGGCCAGAATTGTATATCCTAGCTGCCTGGGACATAATGTGGTTTGTGTGTCCCTGTGAGTAGTGCTGTTGCTGTGCATCAGAAGGAGGGAGAGAAGAGAGACAGAGCAAGCTAAACAGAAACAGTATAAACACTTGACTGTATGTTTACTTATTTTTTCCTAGTGAAAAGTGAATCTACCAAGAACCTTGGCAATGAAAATTGAGCACTTTTTCTGGAAGAATATGAAAATTTCCAGAGAATTGCAGCAGACTCTGCATTGATGGGCTGTTGGATGATTGGGGTATTGTCAGTGGGTGATTGGAGTTTTTTGTTTATATGAAAAATAATCTAAACTTTTTTTTAAAAATGTGTTTTATAGCCTCTTGAATTAATTGACTTGTAAGACCCCTTTATTCATATTAAAAACTCACCTTTGCACTTGATCAATGTAGTACTTACTAGGCCCCGGCTTTTAATATGCTTAATTCCATAAACTGAAAAGTGTTTTTTTTTTTCTTTTTTCTTTCTTTCTTTATTTCATTTTTATTATTATTTTTTTTTTAGATGGGGTCTTGGAGTGCAAGTGGTACGAGCATAGCTTCCTCAAACTCCTGGGCTCAAATGATCCTCCCAACAGGCTTCTACCACCACACTCAGCTATTTTTTTTTTTTTTTTTTTTTTTGGTAGAGACAGGTTTTGCTCTGTTGCCCAGGCTGGTCTCAAATTCCTGGCCTCAAGTAATCCTCCCACCTCAGCCTCCAAAGCACTGAGATTACTGTGAGTGGCATCAGCCACTACACCTGGCCTTGAAAACTTGAAAACTTTTTTATTTGTTAATTTGATGCATGACCAAACCCAAGGATCACCTGTGTCAACCACAGAGTTGGCATTCTCTTTAGTAGAACCTCATTAAACAGAAAGGCTCTGCAACGTACTGTCTAGCCACAGGAGGAGAACTAGTCATCCATCAGTTGCCCTTTTATCTTAAGAGTTCATATGTAACTTACCCTTGTGAGACAGCTTTTCTACTTGAGAAACTCCTAGTACAATGTCTGGACTAAAAGCCTGAATAAATACTATCAACTACTGTTTCTTATATTCACTTCAGAAAATCAGTGGCTCCACATTGTTTGAGCCATTCATCTACTTATTCAAGTCTTATGAATTCTGTGCCTTTCGTCACATTCCCAGTCCACTCTCATCATTACTGCAGAAGGGTGTTGTGATGGCCAGTTTTATACTGTATTTTGATATGTCTAGCAATAACTTTAAAAAAAAACCAGGAAATCAACATGTTATTGGAATGTATATGTACATATTAATGTATATACACAGCTTAATTTATATGTTACGGCAGTTCTGTATACAGTTTGATCTCACATACTGAAAAATAATTCTTAATTTTATTGGAGTTTATACCACTATGACACTGCAATATGAGTATAAGAGAGTAAAATATTGTTACATTTGTATTACATGTGTATACTTAATCGTTAAAAAGCAATGATAAAGTTGGACATGAATGAAATTCATTTTTAGTTTACAGTTGGAATAAGTTTTTTACCAAAAAGAAACCAGAGATGTTAGTTAAGGAGACTTTGAAATATGAAAAGATAATGAGAAGATGAGCATAAGATAAATTTGTAGAACACAAGTATAACTTGGGGTAGAAATTGGAGAAGAGAATCGAAAAAAAGCAATACCAGAAAGACCTTTGGTATAAAAGTAGTAGTGGAAATGTGATTCATAGAAAGTTCATAGAAAGTGAGGCCTTGAAATTTGAGAAATATGCATGTATATAATCTCTAAAGCAACTTCAGGAATCTTCTCCTAATATATAATAAAGAATTTGTGTAGAATTATGTTTTTCACCATATTACTGGAGAGACAAATAAATGAGATTTCAAGGAATTCATATATAATCTAAAGTGAAATGTGCCTTCTTGAAACCAGCAAGAGGTAGATGAATTGAGTGAAACATGTCATAGAATTGTTATTAGGAAAAGTGGGATAAAGTCTATAAAAAGAACATGTGATCTGAATATCAGGGTGGATAGGAGTTTCCTGACAGTGAAATCTGTTATGATGCAGTCTCATTTCCAAGAAAAGTATTGAGTTCCGTCCCTTCTGAATTTAAATTGAAAACTGGACAAAAAACAAACTATCCTGTACTTTCCACTGCTCAGGAGGAAAAAAGAAATCTACATCATCTAATGCATCTTTGCCATCTTTATTTTCTAGAATTCTATTAGAATTTTCCATTATAGGCTTTCTTAGGAAAGAATGTAACTCAGAATTCCCCTAAATTTAACTATCAACTTATTTGATTAATATGCACATTTATTCCCATAAGATTTACAATACACATGTGTTTTAGTGAATTACCAATGGCTTGGAGGGTATGGAATTGGAATAAACTGAAAGCCCTAGATGTTTGTAGCATTAAGACCCAATTTCTTTTTGGAGGCCCTCTCCATGTTAGATTATTGACAAATTCTGATGAGTAAACAAATTCCCTGACCCTTGTTAAGTTCAGCATCCTGCATTTTGTTCATGAATCACATCTTAAAAGGAGAAAAGCTCCACTTGGTTTTCTTTATTTTTTTAAACAATAATTTCAAAGAGAAGATAGGCCTCTCATAATTGCTAATTATACATATGGGATTAATAGTAGTAAATTATAGTAAATAACACTTATACCTGTGCCTGTTATAAGTATGAATTAGCCAGGCACAGTGTCTCACGCCTGTAATCCCAGCACTTTGGGAAGTCGAGAGATTTTTGAGACCAGCCTGGCCAACATAGCAAAACCCCGTCTCTACTAAAAATACAAAAATTAGCCAGGTGTGGGGGCAGGCACATGTAATTTCAGCTACTCAGGGAGCCGAGGTACGAGAATCACTTGAACCCAGGTGGCAGAGGTTGCAGTTAGCTGAGGTTGTGCTACTGCACTCCTGGGCACTGCCTGGGTGACAGAGTGAGACTCTGTCTCCAAAAAAAAAAATTGAAAAGAGTTATTAAAAATAGATATTTAATATTCCAAACTGTAGTTGAGCCAGTTTGTTTTCATGTAGCAAGTAGTGGGATTCAGGTTTCATGACATATAATAAAATGTTAGTCACATAACTATAATGCCAACAGTTTTCTTTATACATTTCTGTTTAATTAGGTTGACATATACTTTGTGTTAGACCTGATTTCATGTTACTAAATTTTACATAAAGATGCTGGTCTATTTTTATTTAATCTACACTGTTACAATTTGGATGTAGTTTGTTCCTACCAAAACTCAGGTTGAAATTAGATTCCCCATGTGCTAGTGTTGGGAAGTAGAGCCTAATGGAAGGTGTTTAGGTCATGGGGGCAGATAGATCCCACATGAATAAACTAATGCCCTCCTACTGGGGTGAGTGAGTTCTCATTCTCGCTGTCGCTGTCGTAGGAATGGATTAGTTCCCACAAGAGCAGATTATTGAAGAGTCTGGCTTCCTTGATTTTCTCGTTTTTGCCTCCTCTCTTCCCATGTGATCTCTTTGCATATGCTTACTCCCCTTTAACTTTGTGCCAAGAGTAGAAGCAACATAAGGCCCTCGCCAGGTAACAGCTGCCCAATCTTGAACCTTCCAGCCAACAGAATCATGAGCCAAATAAAACTCTTTTAAAAAATAAATTGCCCAATGTTAGATATTCTAACAACATGAAATGGACTAAGCCTTATTCTATTGCATTAAAATGTGTTGTTTATTTTCAGGTAGATGTAGTGAAGGATGATTAGTAACCAATCATTCTTCATTTGCAAGTGAAAAAAACTCAAAATAGTGTCAGCATGAAGGGCAGTTTATTGGCTTATATACAGGGAAGTCAAGGCATGACTGGGCCTGGGTCCAAACGTCCGAAGAAGTCATCTTACCATCCTACACACTTGGCTCTGATTATTTTCTTTTTTATGGATTGGTTTTCTCTTCCAGGCAGATTTTCCCCTTGAAGATATTATGTTAGGGTTGAGGAGCAGTGAGGTGAAGATGGTGGATAACAGCAATTGACAGTTTAAGCTTACCTTATCATAGCAAGGTTCAAAGCTTTTATATAGCAAGCTATGTAAAATTTTGGAGAAGTACTTCAATTTTGCCCAGATTGGATCACATTTATTTCCTGAGCTGATCAAGAAAGGAATTTGCCCAAGGGAGTGGGAATTTTTTTTTTTGATCCGGTCAGTTTTTAAATGTGACGGAGTTTCGCCCTTGTTACCCAGGCTGGAGTGCAATGGCGCAATCTTGGCTCACCGCAACCTCCGCCTCCTGGGTTCAGGCAATTCTCCTGCCTCAGCCTCCTGAGTAGCCTGGATTACAGGCACGAGCCACCATGCCCAGCTAATTTTTTGTATTTTTTTAGTAGAGTCGGGGTTTCACCATGTTGACCAGGATGGTCTCGATCTCTTGATCTCGTGATCCACCCGCCTCGGCCTCCGAAAGTGCTGGGATTACAGGTGTGAGCCACCGCGCCCGGCCGGGAGTGGAAAATTTTTAGAAGAAAGCCATAGGGAGCAGGTGAGGAAAGGTAGTTACTGAGAATATAAAAGTAACACCTCCATTGCACCCTATTTGAATATTAGTAGTAAGAGGTTTCTGTACTAACAGAAAGAGTAAAGTTTAGATTTAATCTGTAAGTCTTCATTGTTTATAGCTAGAGATTTTAATTTCTGTTTGTTCTTATTGCTGCTTTTTAGTTGCCATTATGGGTTTTTGGATTTTTGTTTTAATGCCATCCATTTTTGTTTGACATCATGTTGCTGCTGGTTTGAGCAGATGTACATAGCATATGTTTTCATTACCAATTTGGATATTTTTCCCAGTGGCATCAGCATTTGAGAAATGCTGACTTTGAGATTAGAGTACTAGGGGAAAATGTTTCAAAAATGAAGACTATTTAAATAAAAAATTGCTTTAAATAAATCTTTGGGGATCTGTACTTGACTAAAAAGTATTTTCTTTAAACTTTGGTCTTTGAAAATTAAAGTGTGTGTGCATGTGTTCATTAAAATGACCTATAACATGAACATTTTCCATACTGGAGTGTGATGTACTGCACTCATTTTGAACTTTAGAACCAAATGCATCCTTTTTCATTTGATGAGCTACTACATAACTCTATTTTCAGTTTTATTTTCTTGCCAAATAAAGTACCAAAGCTCAGCCTGACATTTGGCAACCCCTGACTTGGTCCCTGCCTAGTTTTATAGCTTGCTCACTCCCTCACTCACTCTTCTTTTCAAACTACTTCGGTCACACAAAACGTCAAGGACCAATTTCATTCTGCAGGTGGGTATACAGTTTTCCCAGCACTTTTGATTTTTTCTTTCAGTATCTTTTCCTCATTGTGTCTTGGTAGCTTTGTCAAAGGTAGTTGCATGGGTTTATTTCTGGGATCTATTCTGTTCCTTTGGTCTATGTGTCTTTTTGTGGAGTACAATGCTGTTTTGATTACTATGGCTTTGTAATATATTTTGAAGTTGGGTGGTGTGATGCCTTCACTTTGTTTTTTTGTTTTGGCCACTCAAGCTCCTTGGTGGTTTCATCAAATTTTCAGATTGTCTTTTCTTTCTATTTCTGTGGGGGGAAAAAGCCATTCGAGTTTTTATTAGGATTACATTGGTTCTGCAGATTACTTTGGGTAGTATGGAAATTTTAACAAAATTCTTTCAATTCATGAACATGGTACACCTTTCCATTTATTTGTACTTCAGTTTCTTGCATCAATGGCTTGTAGGTTTCAGTAAACAGATTTTTCACCTCCTTGGTTAAATTTATTTCTAAGTATTCTGTTGTTTTTGATGCTATTGTAAGTAGGATTATTTCTTTCTTTTTCAAACAGTTCATTGTTAACCTGTAGAAACCCAACTGATTTTTGTATTTTGATTTTGTACCTTGCAACTGTACTAAATTTATTAGTTGTAACAGTTTTTGGTGGAGTCTTTTGGGTTTTCTATATCATGTCATCTGCAAAGAGACTATTTTACTTCTTCCTTACTGATTTGATTTTATTTTTCTTGACTAATTGCTCTGGCTAGGATTTCCAGTACTTTGTTGAATAGAACTGGTGAGTTCTATTCTTTGTTGTCTTGTCTCTGATCTTAGCAAAAAATATTTCAGCTTTTCACTGTTAAGTGTGATGTTAGCTGTTGCCTTGACACATGTGGCCTTTATTATGTTAAGATACATTCCTTTCATACCTAATTTGTTGAGAGCTTTTTATCATGAAAGGGTGTTGAATTTTGTCATGTGCTTTTTCTGTATCTGTTGAGATGATCATATGATTTTTGTCCTTCATTCTGTTAATGTGGCATGTCTAATGTATTGATTTGCATGTGGCACCATCTTTGTATCTCAGGATAAGTCGCATTTAGTCATGGTATATGATCCTTTCAGTGTGCTGTTAAATTTAGTTTGCTGGTATTTTGTTGAGAATTTTTGTATCTAGGTTCAACAGGGATATTGGCCTTTGAGTTTTTCTTTCAGTGTTTTTATCTAGCTTTACTATCAGGGTAATACTTTTCTCATAAAATAAGTTTGGAAGTATTTCCTCTTCAGTTTTTTGGATGAGTTTGAGAAGAATGGGCATGAATTCTTCTTTAATTATTTGGTAGAATTCAATGAAGTCATCTGGTCCTTGGCTTTTCTTTGTTGGAAAATTTTTATTACTGGGTCAGTTTCCTTACCTGCATTAGTCTGTTTTTATTTTCCATTTCTTTGTGATTCAGCCTTGATCGGTTATATGTTTCTAGAATTTTGTCCATTTCTTCTAAGTTATATAATTTGTTGATGTATAATTGTTCATAGTATTTTCTATGATTCTTTGTACTTCTTTGGTATTAGTTGTAATTTCTCCTCTTTCATTTATTTTATTTATTTGAGTTCTTTTTTTCCTTGGCTGGTCTTGCAAAGGTTTGTCAATTTTCATTTATCTTATTTAAAAATCTTTTTTTTTCTCTTTTGCTATTTTATTTCTGCTATAATCTTTATTATTTCCTTCCATCTGTTAATTTTGGGCTCATTTTCTTTTCCTAGTTCCTCAGGATTTAAACTTAGGTTGTTTGAGGTGTTTTGTGTTTTTTGTTTTGTTTTGTTTTTGTTTTTGTTTTCTGTTAGCCATGAGGTGTTCTCATCTTTTTCTTAACGTAAGTATTTATCATTATAAACTTTCTTCTTAGAACTTATTTTACCACATCTTATACATTTTGGTATGTAATGTTTCTATTTTTGTTTTTCTGACTTTTTTAATTTTTCTTTTGATCTTTTCTTTGACCTATTCTTTGTCTCAAGAGTGTGGTGTTTGATTTTTACATACTTGTGAATTTTCCAATTTTCCTCCTTTTATTCATTTCTACTTTTATACCATTATGGTTGAAAAAGATACTCAATATGATTTTAGTCTTTTTTTAACTTGTTAAGACTTGTTTTGTGGCCTAACATATCTATTCTGCAGAATGTTTAATATGCACTTGAGAAGAATGTGTATTTTGCTGCCATTAAATGGAATGTTCTGTATGTCTGTTATACAGGTCCATTTGGTCTATAATGTTGTCCAAGTTGCTGTTTTCTTATTGATTATCTGGATGATCTCTCTGTTGTTAAGGGGATAAGCTGCCAAAGTATCCTATTATTCTATTCCTCTTTATTTCTCTTCATTCTGTTAATAGTTGCTTTATATATTTAGTTCTTCTGATGTCAGATATTTCGAATTGTTATATTTTCTGACTGGGCACAGTGGCTCTATAAACTTAGCACTTTGGGAGACTGGGGCAGGCAGATTACTTGAGGTCAGGAGTTCAAGACCAGCCTGGCCAACATGATGAAACCCCTTCTCTACCAAATATACAAAAATTAACTGAGTGTGGTGGCACATGCCTGTAATCCCAGCTATTTGGGAGGCTGAGCTATGAGAATCACTTGAACCCAGGAGGCAGAGGTTGCAATGAGCCAAGATTGCACCAGTGTACTCCAGCCTAGGCAACAGAGCAAGACTCCGTCTCAAAAATACAAAAAATAAATAAAATTGTTCTATTTTCTTATTGAATTGACCCTTTAATCACTTTAATGACCGTCATTGTCTCTTGATAATTTTTTAGCTAAAGCCTATTTTGTTTGATACAAGTATAACCATCCCTACACCCTTTGATTACCATTTGCAAGAAATGTCTTTCCATCCCTTCACATTTGGCCTTCATATTTCTTAAAAGCTAAAGTGAGTCTCTTATAAGCAACATTTAGTTGGATCTTGTTTTTTTAATCATTCAGCCATTCTTTTGATTGGAGAATTTAACCTATGTATGTTTAAAGTTATTATAAATAGGTAAGGACTTAATATTGCTATTTTAATTGTTTTCTTACTGTTGTGTAACTCCTTTGTTCATTTCTTTCTCCCTTGCTGTCTTTCTTTGTGACTTGATGACTTTTTTGGTGGTATGCTTTTATTCCTTTCTCTTAATCTTTTTTGTATCTACTACAGGATTTTTTCTTCGTGATTACCATAAGTTTACATAAAACATCTTATGGCTGTAAAAAACTATTATTAGCCTATAATAACATCAATTGCATACCAAAAAATCTGTACTTATACTCTCCGTCCCCTTCTTCTGCATTTTAGGTACTGATGTTACAATTTACATTTTTTTAATATTGTATATTCGTTAACAAATTATTGTAGTTACAATTATTTTAGTATGTTTATCTTTTAACTTTATACTGAGATAAAAGTTTTTACACATCACATCAAATTCACCAATATTAGAGAATTTTAAATTTTATATATTACCTTTACTGTTGAGTTTTATAGATTCATGTTTTTACATTGCTAGTTAGCGTTCTCTCATTTCAGCTTGAAGAATTTCTTTGGCATTTCTTGTAAGGCAGGTCTAGTGCTAACCAACTCCCTTAGCTTTTGTTTGTATGGAAAAATCTTTCTCCTTTATTTCTGAGGTACAGCTTTGCCAAGTATTCTTTGCTGGCAGTTGTTTTTTAGTATTTTGAATATGGCCCACTCTCTTTTGACCTCCCAACTTTGTGCTGAGAAATCTGTTTACAGTTTTATGAAGGCTCTCTTGTATGTGATGAGTTACTTTTCTCTGCAGTTTTCAAAATGCTTTGTCTTTGTCTTTTGGCAATTATTTGTCTTTAGTAGACCTTCTGAGGTTCAACCTATTTGGGAACTTTTGAGATTCATAAATCTGGAAGTCCAGTTTTCTCCCCAAATTTGGGGGGTTTTCAGCCATTATTTCTTTAGTCTTTCTGTTCCATTCTCTCTTCTTCTAGAAACTATATAATACATACATTGTTTTGCTTGATGGTGTTTGATTAAATCTCTTAGCCTTTCTTCACTCTTTTTTATGCTTTTTTTCTTTTGTGACTGGATAATTTCTAATAACCCATTTTCAAGTTAACTGATTCTTCTGCTTGATCAAGTCTACTAGTGAAGCTCTGTTTTGAATTTTTCACTTCAGTCATTGGACAGCAGGCTGTTTGTCCTAGCATGTTTAGCTCCTGTCTCGAATCTTTTATCCATTTTACATACTTGGCTGGTTTGGGCATAACAATTTCAATCACTTCAATTAGTTTGAAACCAACTGATAATGCTAACACGAGTTTCTTTCAGTGCGTTCCAAGATATTAGTATCAAGTTTGTTTCATTGTCCATTGTGAATTATGCACTGCTGAACTGAGTACTGCTCAAAGCTGTTGCAGCAGACCTCAGGTAACATGGCTATCTAGTGTTACCTGGTGAAGGGGGCCCACATGGAAAGGATATAAGGATGCAAAGACAGCTGTTAATGACTATCATGTTGACATTTATATTGAGCTGCAGTATGAACATGTGTTTGGCATGCTTGAATTCAACTGTAGTTGTTGGGCAGAACAAATTTAGGGAGTCCACCTCAGGGGGAGGATGACAATAACCACAGGAGAAGTACAATTTCTTATTGGAAATAAGACCTGTTGGAAATCTTGGGAATATATTCATAAATGGAAATGGAGTGGTTGGAAAATATCCATGAAAACACCAAAGCAGACAAATGAAAGGCCTTGAAAAATGTGAGCATTAACTTTATGGCATAGAAGGAAGTGTTAATGCTCTGAACTATACAACAAAGGAGACATAAACCAAGCCATGTGATTGTTTAAAAAGGAAGTTTCCTATCTCCCTCAGGTAATACAGAGACTATCAAATAATGGTTTCATTTTTTATTTCAGAAAATTTTACTTGTCCCAAGTTTCTGCTAAGCACTCTAGGTTATTTTTACTCTGAGAAGAGATTGTCACACACCACCTCTTGGTATCACGATTTCTTTGGGCTTCAACAGTTGATTATACTTAAAGTCCATATGGTATGAATCTGTGGTGCAAAGACAGTCCCTAAAGCCCAATAACTTCTATTTTTCCAAGAGCCCTGTGGCCCAACCCTTGACTGTGCTGTTCTGTGTTCCTAAAGAAAAACAGTAGAGTCCAATCCCTGTGTTTTGAAGTATTGGTGGTTGGTTAACCAGATGCTGTGTGTGATGCTGTGCTTTTAGGGTTTTTGCCAACAAAAAAGAGACAGCAACTTTTTCCATGTTCCTGACAGATTGGAAGGTGTTTTTCAAATTCTCTGCTTCAGATCTCTCCCTGGAAAGGTTGCTCAGTTGTTCAGCCAACATCGTTGGCCTCTGTAGCTAGTGCAGTTTGGAAGCCTATAAATTGTTTCTGCCACATTTGGACCCTCACAAACAAACTTCCAAGCACTGGAAATGGAAACCTTGAGATAATGAGGAAAGCCAAGTGAGAGTGGGCAGCCAGTCTTTCAGATGATGGACTCTGTAAGAAGGAAGCTACTGTTTATGGCTGACCTGCATGTGGACCAAAGGGAGAGAGGGATCCAGATGTTCTTTTCTCACTTTCCTAGGTGGCAAGGAGAGCATTTGCAAGGATTGGTTTGTTTTTTAAGCAGTCAAATTCTCCTTTCCCCTAACCGATATATATGTTCCTTAGGAATGTGAAGTAAGACAAGTTAATTCTTAGCTTCTTTAGCCCATCAAAAAGTACTTTACTTAAAATCCTATAACTTAGCTCACCCAAAAATACTTTATAATATTCTGTAATCTGTTACAATTTAATTTAGTATTTCTCAAGAGAATAGTAAGGAATCTATAAAGCTTAATCCAAGTGGTGGTACAAAGTCTAACTTACATTTAAGTATATTGTAAAAATCTGTTGTTGGCTACCCAACATGCATCCCGCTTCTTCTGGTAACAATACCTTAAGTTCCCCCAGGCTGTTCTCAGCCATCTGCTTTGGGTGGGATTGAGCCCAACCCTAGCTCCTGGATGGGTTTTCATCAGCTAAACTGACAGAGCATGCCACTCTTCTGACCACATGTTTGGTTCAAAAGTGCAGGTGGCCTAAGCCGGTGCAATCTGAGGGAACCACAAAAATAGAGTGAACAGGCATAGACTCTCCTCTGCTATAAAGACGTAAGGCTTAAAGTGGGTTAGCTTGTTTTTACTACTGTGAAGAGAGCCAGCATAAGACTGGTGACAACTCAGGAAGCTGATTGGGTTCCGATTAAGCCAAGCCATCTATCCCTATGGAGCAATCACTTACATTAACTAAACATATTTTTTTTTTAAGTTTGAGTAAGTTGGTTTTTTTTTTTGGAACTCTGTCAGACCTTGACACCAGGAAATAAAATGCCGCAAGTGACAGTCTCTGGATTATAGAAATGGCTGAATCAAGATAGTAAGAAGAACCTATGTATCTTAGACTAGAACATTATTAATAATTAGATTGGTCTATAAGAGACCTTACTTGCAAGGGAATGGAAGGAACTCTATTCTACATAGCAATGTGTCTAACTAAAAATTGTGGATCTTCTTTCTAAGGGGTAGTATTAAATGGTTATTGTAGGACAAGTAATAGTCTTTACCACAGTTGGCCATTGGCAGTTATTACTTTGTGGTAATATAATGGTTGGTTATTCTGCTGTCTAATGTATGTTAGTGCCTTCAACCCATATGCCTCCTAGGCTGCAGCACTGAGGGACTTGGACAAAACATTCAAACTGTAGGAACATATTGGTTACAGTTTGAATCCTTGGTAAATCTTGCAAGAAAGGGACTGATTTACTTTGAATCCAAAGCCTTTAAAAACCAAGAAGAAATGAAACGAGTTTGTAACAAGAAGCACTTTCCACCTGTGACCTACAATCCAAGTTGACTGAGAGCAGTAATCTGAATCTTTGACTGAATGGAAAAGCCATATTTCTTCCTAAAGTTAATTTGAGTAAAAGAGGGAGAAGGGAGAAGTGCAATAAGGCAAGATGGGGGCCTGGGATAAGTGTGATTCATACAGGTCTCTTCTATAATCCTCTTGTTATACCCTCCACCCTGTCAAATGGGACATCCAGGCCCCTTGAAAAGATGCAGCTGCTGTATAGCCTTCCAGCAAAGGGAAAGCAGCTGTTCCTCCTCTCTCCAGCTTTTTGCTTTATATTGCTCCGAAACAGAAGCCAATATGGAGCCATTAATTATAGCCATCCGAAACCTGTATTATAAATAATAATTTTAAAATTAAATCAAATGGATCTCTAAGTTTTATTAAAAACCCATCAAATTGACCAAAGTGTTGGTTGGGGTTCTCCAGAGAAATAGAACCAATAAGATGCTTATATATGGAGAGAAAGAGATTGATTATAAGGAATTGGATCATACAATTATGGAGGCTACCACATCCCAAGATGAAGGTTTATTGGCAAGCTGAAGATCTTCAAGAGCTGATGTTTTTGTTCAGACTATCAGGAAGGAAGAATCCTCTCACTTGAGGGATTGTCTGCATTTTTGTTCTATATAGATCTTGAACTGTGTGAATGAGGCCCACTTATGTTAGGGAAGGCAATCTGCTTCACTGTCTTCCAATTTAAATACTAATCTCTTCCAAAAGTACTCTCACAGAAACCCCAGAATAATGCTTGACCAAATGTTTGGGCACCTTGTGGCCAAGTTAAGTTGATACATAAAATTAACCATCACAGCCAGAAACATATCGATGGGAGCCAACTAAAATCATGAGAGATTTCTATCACAGAGAAACCCCCAGCTCTGAAAAAAATACTCTATGATTGCCCAACCCCTAAAATCAGTCCTCAGAGACCTAGTCCCCGTCATCCATACATCTCTATTTACACCAACAAGCAGTGGGCTGCGGAAGCCATGCAGCCCTCCGAAGAGGCTTTCACACAGAAATAATAGTAGACAAGGGAGGTCCTCTTGGAGAGTGAAAGCAAGACAGCCTCAGTTCTTCATTTCACTGTAAAATAGCAAGACTTGGCCATTTATGTCCACAAAGACTGTAATATGTATAAGGACTGATGGCCACTGGATGTTTCACATTCACATACTTCTCTTTGCAATTAGGAATTTTTATTGCAATTCTGTTTCCTCTCATATATAGTGTGGTTAAAATTATTTACACACATATCACTGAACCACAAAGAATCTCGACGTAATTTACACATTGACACAGAAATATTGGGCTTGGATCTAGCTTCAGTAACCAGATGAGATTTTATATTTTTTCCCTTTGGGGAGGGAATGTGATTGTTGTATGTGTGCAAGTTACAGATTGATGTTAGGCAGCCAAAGACTAGACTGTTCAGCATTGCCTGCTCCTTCTATCTAGTACTCAGAATTTCTTTTGAGAACCATTTCCACTCATTCTCAAATATATTGTTTGGTTGGATTGACACCCCCATCTCCATTCTATCTTCTTAGCCACAGTAATGGATTCAGGGATGGAAATGTAAATCCATACCAAAGAGAGCTTTTACATTTTTGCTAGAAATACTGGAACTCAGCCTTCTTTTCCTCATTGGGCTTACTTATGTGGAGGGACATGAGCTTTAGAACTACTGTAATCATTTTTGGTGCCAAAGGGAGAGCTAGCCTGAGAATCAACCTAGAAGCAGAGTTGTGAGATGGATCCTAGTAAAAACATTTTGCCTCATTTTGTAGTCATTCTTTAGTACTCTCATTTCCAACAACAAAGTTTCCCATATGATATAGATGATGTGAGGAAATTCAAATGAGCACCTTTTTAAAGTGGTCTTTTCATGTTTTCCAAAGTCCTATCCTCTGCAGTTGAAATCTGTAGAACCACAGGATCTATAGAATCTTAGAACCAAAATAACCATAAAGATCAACTAGTTTAGGGCCTTGCAGTGTGCCTCAGAGGATAGGCAATTAATTTTTAGATGCTTCATGAACATTTTTTTATTTTAATACATATTCTTATAGTGAATCCTAGAAGAATATAACTAGTATTTCACATCAAACCTGTGAAGTTACAGGTTTTGCCTTTTATTGAAAGGATCAAACCTGTGAAGTCACAGGTAATGTTTTTATTGAAAAGAATATTAAAGCTTAAAGAGATAAATGGCTTTTTAAGGGATTGCCCAGTTGGTGAATGAAGGGTGAGGATATTAAATGTGGAACCTTTTAACTGGAAGGAACCCTAGAGATTATGAAGTCACCTCCCCACCCTTCCGCCACTTCAATGCCACAATTCTCTCCAAAGCATCTCTCAAGTGGTTTTCCGGCCTCTACTTGAATATCCACTATGATGGGAAACTTATCATTTGAGGCAGTACATTCCATTTTGGCAGTTCTGATAGAAAAGTTTCCCTTATACTGAGCTCCTTGAAATTTGTTTTCATTTGGTTCTAGTCCTTCTCACTGAAGCCACTCCTTGCCTTCAAATGTGTCAACACAGTTACTCTACCTGACTTCTCCTTACAGAAACACACACACATGCACACACAGTCTATTTTCATGGACTGTGGGTTATTAGTTTTTTTGTTTTGTGTGTGTGTGTGTGTGTGTGTGTGTGTTTGTTTTGAAATGATGTTTCACTCTGTCACCCAAGCTGGAGTGCAGTGGCGCAATCTCAACTCACTGCAACCTCTGCCTCCTGGGTTCAAGCAATTCTCCTGCCTCAGCCTTCCAAGTAGCTGGGACTACAGGCATACACCACCAACCTGGTTAATTTTTGAATTTTTAGTAGAGATGGGGTTTCACTGTGGTGGCCAGGCTGGTCTCTACTCCTGACCTCATGATCTGCCCACCTTGGCCTCCCAAAGTGCTGGGATTACAGATGTGAGCACACTCAGCCTGGACTGTGGTTTTTAATCACTTCATTTCCTCATCATTCTCTTTTGATTTAATATTCAGATATCCTTGTACCATTTAAAGCTTTGTGTCTTAATAGAACTTAATATATTTGTAAGGTAGAATTGGGCTGGAGCTATCCACCATTTGTCCTGGACCTTATGTTTCCATTAAAGTAGCCTGAGATCACCACATCACCTGGTTGACCATTGAGTGGCAGTATCCATCTTTTTTTTTTTTTAACCATCATTCCATAGTTAACTGGCCGATTAACTGAAATTCAGTTCACAATTCCTTCTTTATTCTTAATCTTTTTCATTCCATCATTCCAGTTTGTTGAGGTTTTGGGGGAGACCTTGTTTCTATCAGCCAATTTATTAAATCTGAGAATGATAGAGCATAAAGACTTCTCTAGAAATGTAACTAAAGTAACTTCAGGATACATAAAAATGTAGAAAATGAATAAAGCCATAAACTTATGGAACCTAATACTCAAGAGATTGATGTAGCCTGAATATATTAATGAGCTTATATGGATCAAGGAGAGATTAAGAGATGTTTAGGAAATTATTCAACTTTTAAATATAGTGTCCTGACCTTGTCCTGACAAAACCACTTCTGGTAACTATCAGAGACAGAACATTGATTATGCTAATCAAAGATCTAACTGAGCATGGAATTTCTAAACAATTTCTCCCGATGCAGAAATAGAACTGTCTTTGGCCCTGAGAACCAATTCAGTGTACTGGTTAGAGGAACTGGTTTGAGAGTTAAATGGAATTAAGTTCAAATCCTGACTCAAATCTTGACTCTTGAATTGAGTTCAAATCTTATCCTCTCAAAAACTGTCCAGCCTCTCTAAGCTCAATGAGCCAAGAAAATAGTATGATTCCTATCTCATAGGCTTACTGTAAGAATTACACAAGATAATATATAAAGCATTTGGCATATAGTAAATACTCAATATACTGTGGCTATAGTTGGCAAATGTATTGATAACACGCACAAAATAAGAAAAGAGGTTTAATTGGCTCAGTTCTGCAAGATTTATAGGAACCATGGCTAAGGAGGCCCCAGGAAAGTTAACAATCATGGCAGAAGGTGAAGGGGAAGCAGGCACATCTTCACATGGTAGATCAGGAGAGAGTGAAGGGGAGGTGCTATAATTGTAAACAACCAGACCTCATGAGAATTCACTATCACAAGAACAGCAAGGGGGATGTTGGCCTCTATGATCCAATCACCTCCCAACAGTCCCCTCTTCCAACATTGAGGATCACAATTCAACATGAGATTTGGGTGGGGACACAGAGCCAAACCCTATCAGCCTCCCAATGTATTATTTCCCAACCACTGTGATTTGCCATCCCACCTGAACACATTTTTTTAATGTAAGGAAGTTGCTGGGTACATGAGGCTGGATGGGTACAAGTTTCTAGGGATTATACTTTCAAACTCTGACTGGACTTGTGAGAGTAGGCAAAGTGGCCTTGCCTGATCTGTTTATGGTCAGGCAAGAGGTCTTTTCTTAAAAATTAAATACTAATTTTTTAACATTCAGGAAAATACCTGGCTTCATGCTCTATGAAATATGTAGCTTCAGTTGAATTCCCTTTTTTTTAGAAGAATTTTTAGATCCAGTACTTTTTTTCTTTATCACTGAAAGAGCAATCAATGCCTAGTTATCTATGAACCTAAACTATAATGACTCAAAGTCACCCAGATTTATACCTTCTGATGACCCCATGATTTATAGTAACTCACCCACTCCTGCCATTCCCTGGTTTATTGAAACAGGAGTACTGACAGAAACTTTATGTACTTGGAGGTTTTTAGGCTATTTAATTAGTCACTCATTTCTAGATATTCAAAGGGCTGTGTGTGTGTTTGCATGTGCGTGTTTTCTCGTTAGCCACACTGGCTGTTGGATTTGTTGTTTTCTTTTCCATTTGCACAAGGTCACATTCAGAGCTCTTCCTCCCTTAGGAGAGTTGCACATTTGTCACTTCATCTGCCTCCCATTTCCTCCAGTTGGGATCACACAGTCCTTCCTGAGGTATTACCATTTTTCCATTTCTTCTTTGCTCCTTCCTTTCTTTTAATAACTCTTGGAGACAGGGAGGCACCTTGTAAAGTTAATTTCCTCCAAAGCTTTCAAAGCAAAGGCATCTCTCAGCCCAAACACCACCACCCCTCTCCACCCCTCAGTGACGGCGCACACCCCTCCTGACAGCCTTAGTCACTCTTGGCTGTGCCCACCACCAAGCCCCAGCTCTGTCAGGCACAGTGAATTGCTCTGTCCTGTGGCTCTTAGGTCTGGGGTGGGAACTCTAGATGAGAAGAATCTCCTCATTTATCTCCTTGGTGCCTTCCTCCCCCTTTTCACTTCCTAACTGTGCTCCCTGCTTTCTGCTTCTCTCTGGTACTTTCAGGACTCATGGGCTGGCTGCCTGCCTGTACCAGGGATGGCATTTCCTCTTTTAAGGCCTGTGGCTGCAGCCACCCAGCTCTACCAAGCACACAAACCTTTGGAATTGCTGTGGCTTTGCTGCCTGCCTACTTGGAAAGCAAGGACAGTTTTTTAAACACCCCTTTAGTTTCTTGGGCAAATCTTTTCTCAATCCTATTTTATTTATGCGAATATGATCTGTGGCTTTTGAATGTTTGCTTTTGAATGTTTGTGTTAACAGACTAAGCTGAAAGCGTTTCCTCTCACCGGAGAGAGGGCCCTGCACAGCTGGGGGCCAGGCTGCTCAGCTCAGGCAAAAGCTATCCCAAGAGGAACAAGTCACCAGCCAAGGAAGTCTGGAAGCTCAGAGAGGAATTCATTGAGGCCTTTATGGGCAGCAGCGGTCAGAACTAGGATCATTTACTGGGCCATGAAGCTCAGTAATTTCTTTGATTAATAGGAAGAACTAGACCGGAGACACCTAGATTTTTGCAAATATATTTTTCAAATTGTGCATATATTTACCAAAACTCTATGTGGTTTTCAACTGCTTGGGTGTCTAATTTTTCGCCCCATATTCCTAGCCTTCTAAATCACTCCTGGCAGTATTAAGAACTGGCCAGGCACTGTGGCTCATACCTATAATCCTAGCACTTTGAGAGGCTGAGGCAGGTGAATCACGAGGTCAGGAGATCGAGACCATCCTGGTTAACACAGTGAAACCCTGTCTCTACTAAAAATACAAACAATTAGCTGAGCATGGTGGCACCCACCTGTAGTCCCAGGTACTCAGGAGGCTGAGGCAGGAGAATAGCTTGAACCCAGGAGTCGGAGAGTGCAGTGAGCCAGGATTGCGCCATTGCACTCCAGCCTGGGTGACAGAGTAAGACTCCATTTCAAAAAAAAAAATGCAATAGAAGAGAAGAATTAATGTAGGGTTCCATGAAATACAGAACTCACAGTTTTTGAGGCAAAATATTCTAGAGTTTCTTCATTTAAAATATGTAACTTCAGTGTTGCTATCCCTCTCTGTTCAATCTGGACTCTCCTTGGTCAGTGTCTTCTAACGCTTTGGCCTTGTAACCACTGGTGACATCGCATGCTGGATCTCTCTCCTGAGCTTCAGATTGAGACACTCTATTGCATACGTGACATGAGAACTGCACACTTGACACGAGAACTGCACACTTGACACGAGAGCTGCACACTTACTTAAGAATAAGGTAATTCATCCTTTACTCTGCTTGCTCTCTAGCCAAGGCCTCCTGGGTTACCCATTGTAGTCACCATTTACTTGGCCACTCATGCCAGAAATATCAGTTTCTTTGACTCTTTCCTTTCCTATTTCACCACCACTCCCCCTGCCTCACTCCATTCATTCTACCTCAGAAATATCTCTTTATTCGGTCCACATCCCTTTACTCTTTGGCTACCAAACTAGTCCAGGCTACCATCTTTTTTTTCATCTAGCTACTACACTGGTCCTCTGACTGGCCTCGTGGCCTCGTTCATTTCCCCTTGCAGTCCATTTTCTATATACCAGTTTGTATAATGTATCTAAAATATAATCTGATCATGTTTCTTGCCTGCCCAAAAACTTTGAGTGGCTTCCTATTGCTTTTCAGATAAGATCTAAAGTCCAACTCCAGCTCTGCTTACTCCTTGTAGCCTCACCAGGGAAGAGATGTCTTTCCACTTCACTGCTGTTTCCTCAGCACCTAGGACAATGTCTAGCACAGGGTTGCCCTCCATAAATAGTGGTTCCACAGAAGAATGAATGAATAAATGAAACACAGGATTTCTACTCATTTGAGGATAATTGAGGAGAATGGAGAATGACTGAAAGTCAATATGAAAACCTCTCAGGGTAGCTGTTCTAAGAGTAAAATGTTTTGATCCCAGGGATGGCAGAGTACAATATACTTGAGCAAGCATTGTACAAACTGTAAGGAAGGAGATGGCCTCCCTTATTCTGCCCCTGGGCTCCTATTCTGGGTATGGACAGCATGCTGCCTATGAGGTTATCTACAGGAACTGTAGGCTTTGACAGGTTTACAAGGTTAAGAGAAGAAAAGGCAATTGGTAAGTTTAGTGTAGGGATAATTTTGTTTGGTTTGTTTTGTTTTCTCTGACCAGTGTCCATTTCACTTCCTGACAATACCCCAATTTCCTTTTAAAGAAGGATCTCCTTCTGGTTGGATTTTGTCTTTTGGGTCTGTCGTTCAAAGCCTGACTTCCCTTGAGGCCCGTATTAGGCCAATTAAAGGCTTTCCCCTAGAATTAGACTCTTGAGCACAGAGACCAAGAAACTTAAAACATTTGCCGTGTGGAGGTGACCTGCCAGCCATATGAGACTAGGGTAGTGGTTCCTGGTGACCTGTGTTAATTAGCACAACAATGGGCTTCTGATAGTCTCCTAATAAATTTTTTTTCCATAATTTGGTCAGAGTTCTTTCTCTTACTTGCAACTCCTAGTGTGATAAATTTGGTACAAAAATCATCAGAATATTTGCACACCAGGGCCTGTTGGGGGTTGGGGAATGAGGGGAAGGATGGGTCAATAGGTGCAACAAACCACCATGATGCATATATACCTATGTAACAAACCCGTACGTTCTGCACATGTATCCCAGTGTTTTTTTAGAGGAAAGTTTTTTTCTTTGAGTCCAAAACTCGAATTCAAGAAGAAATTTTTTTAAAGTAAAAAAAGAATATAGTTCTCTGGTCTTTCAATACTTTTGGCTATTATATGAATCCCAGAATAAACGTCAGATGCAATTTGACCTTGGGGGTTCAATTATGACTCATTTTCCTAATATGGAGATCAGTAACATTCCAATGTGAATCTTCTTAGAAATTAGTAGTTCAAAATATCACTGTTTGGATTGGTCATCTATATCTAAAATAAACCAAAAACCATAGTTTCAGCTATGTCTTTTATTGTAGGCATAGTAAAAGGAAAGACTGAAAATGAGCTCAATCTTACTACTGATTGGGTAACTATAAATCAAAATAAGTAGCGTGCTCTTGCCAATCAGTTCTATCAAAATTAAAACACTGACAGTGTCCACTGTTGGTGAGAATGTGAACAAAGGACAATCTTTGTTGGTAAATCGGTAATTGGTGAATCTTTCTGGAAGGCAATGTGGCAGTGCCTATCAAAATTCAACATGTATACTCTTTGACTCCGCCGTTCTACTGTTAGAAATAAGAGCCAAAGGACAGAAGTATAAGAATCTGATACAGTATTCATTTATACTATCAAAATATTAGAAACAATATAAATGCTCTTTAATAGGCTGAACACATTAAAGTATATGTTTACTATGATTTCATGATTCAATCTGCAGCCATTAAAAAGAGTGTGGTTGGTTTGTATATAATAAGTAGAATCCACAATATATTAGTTGTAAAAAGCATGTTACAGAATAATGTGAGTAGAAAAATTCTTTTTTAAAAAACAAAGCTATACACAGACTTTTTGTGGTATGTGTGTATATGTAAATATGTCTGAATGTACATAGGAAAGATCCAGAGGGATTCATACTGAACAGCTACCAGTGCTTACTCATGAGGAATGGGAGAAGGAGCAATGGAATGAGAGAAGAGAGGGAAAGAAAGAGAAGCTTGATTTTATATTTTATGTACTTTGATATTATTTGAATTTTTACTGCCTTTGTATTACTGCTGTAGTTTTAATTTTTTAAAACTATTTTTGTAATTTTAAAAAGACAAACAAGTAATGAAGATACTGAAATATAAATAAATGATCAGAAAGTAGGCAAAGTAATCTTTCCAGAGATCAGAAGTGGTTTTTAACTCATTCATCTAGACAAGAGTTTGACTATTCCCCATGGGTAAAAGCTAACGGACTAGCCATGCCCAGGATACAGCTGACTTTCTGTAAGAGGTAACCACCCAAGCAGTCCAAAGGAGCTTGTCCTGGAAGGTTTCCCTGGCCCACATGGAAATCAACCCGTACAGAAGTTAGAATTACACATCTGATTGTTTTTATTGGCTCTGCACATCTTACCTTGAATGCCTCCTCCTTTTATCCATGAATATTTAATTTGCCATCCTGTCACAGCTGAATCCAGATTCCTGTGTCTAATGAACTTAATAATTGTGCCATGGGTGTCTACAGACAGTAATCAGAGCCTCTTTGGTTCATTGAAATGTCATGCTACCACCAGGTTCCTGGTTTGCATGCTGCCTTGTTTGGGCAGAAAGTTTATTTATTTATTTATTTGTATTTTAGTTTGTTCCAAAACACATGATATGTCCAATACACTAGGTTTTAAGAAAAGAAAATGGGGATAAGAGAAAAATAAGGGTACTGAAATAAGATAAAGCCAGTAGTGAGTTTAACACAAAATATACATGCTACCTAAAGTTTTATGTACTTATTAAATTAAGGGTAATCCACAAATTTGGTTCTGAGTTTCCTAGTGACCAATGCAAAGTGTATCATTAGGTACAAGTGTAAAGTAACATTCTTGGTTTTTTTGTTTTTATGTTTTTGAGACAGACTCTCACTCTGTCACCCAGGCTGGAGTGCAGTGGCGTGATCTTGGCTCACTGTAACCTCCAGCTCCCAGGTTCAAGAGATTCTCATGCCTCAGCCTTCCAGGTAACCAGGACTACTACTACTGCTATTACTACTACTACTAATTTTTTGTACTTTTAATAGAGATGGGGTTTCATCATGTTGGCCAGGCTAGTCTCAAACTCGTGGACTCAAGTGATCCACCTGCGTTGGCCTCCCAAAGGAGGGATTACAGGTGTGAGCAACTGCACCCGGCCACATTCTGGTTTTCTTGAGCAATGAAAGGAGAGAAATTTCGGTGAGTATATATATATATATATATATATATAGCTGAGAAAACAACAACAACAACTATCCTACTGTAACCTAATAAACTTGAGAGCCGAATCCTGACTAATATCAGGTGTCAGACAACTTCCCAATCCATTCCAAAGCCAGTAGTTTCCTTCTTTCATATGAACTCCCTTGAGCCACTTGGTCCCCTGTGAATTGTGTCCTCTCCAGAGGGTCGCTTGTCCGTTCTCAAAGCCATAAGCCCAGGGAAGAATGCTACTTTGTTCAAGTTATTTTTTATTCTGTTGGAACTTCCTAAAACTCCTGTCATGTGGTTCCAAGTTTAACCATAGTCATTTTGGACATGATTTTGTTTCCACAATGCTGTATGTCAGCAACCACAGAGTGAGCTTCTTGTATTTTTACATCAATCTGATACCCTTTGTTTATTTGTTCCTCAGGTTTCACTTTCACTTATGTAATGGGTTATGGCATTTTTTGGTCGTTGCCTCATCTGGGATCTCCTTATTCTTTGTACCTCCTGATGCGTCATCTTCTTGACTCTACTCCCTTGGATGTCTTGGATACAATGCCCTCAGCTGGTGGGTGGGAATGGGTGGGAGCCAGATTGCATGATGACTCCTCCACCCTTCTCCACACAAGAGCTGCCTGGGTTTGTCACCAAATCATTTTCTGTACTCATTCTTTTGGCATCTCTCAGAAAGCACATTGGCTTAAAACTACATCAGCTACTAAAAGCGTTAGGGTTAGGCAGGCCTGGAAGAACCTAGGCTCCACTTCTAAGTTGGGCAGGGGGCCAGGCAGCGTTTTCTGAACTCAAGAGCTACACTGACCCTTTTCTCAAAGAATCTGTAGCTGAAAGTACTCAGTCCCCTACACATACACCTATTCAAGCCTGTGCCACAGGTAGATCTTGAAGGAAACACAAGTCTCAAAATATGAGCATTCCTTGGTTTAGGGTCATTTTCCTGAGATCTTCCATATTCTGACATACAGCTGTCTACTTGGACATCTAATGGGCATCTTGAGCTTAACATGTCCAGAACAGAACTCATATTTCATGTTCCCATCCCATCCCCACCCAAGTGTTACTCTTCTATTTTTCTTCATCTTGGAAAATGGCACTGCTATTCATCCAGCTGCTCAATCCAGAAAATAGGCATTATACTTGATTCCTCCTTCCCTTTTCTTTACCTTTTCTGTTGTCTCCTTCAAATACAATGTTTCTATTTTCAACACATATCTAGATCCATACACTTCTCTCCATACTCATGGCTGTCACTCTAGCTCAAGCTGTTGTTATTTCTTGCATGGACAACTGAAGTCACTAACTTCATTCTTGCCCCCACTATATTCTGTTTCTACAGAGTAGCCACAGTGACAGAGCACATTACTTCTGTGCCTGAAACTCTCCAATGACTTCCTGTTGCTCTCAAATTTTTTTTTTAATCCTATTGTTTTTCCTACCTCGCAAACCACATCTTATACAACTCTCCGTGTTACTCACTGAACCCAGACCTATTGGCTTTTTCTCAAAAATGCCAAGTGATTTTCTCACTCAGGGCCTTGGTACATGCTGTATCTTCACTTGGAATACTTCCACTTCACTTCTTATCATTGAGGTCTCACTTCTTCAGTGAAATCCTATTCCCAGTATTACTATTAAGTAGTCCTTTTATTTCCTTCATAGCACTTCTTATAATTTGAAAGTATCTCATTTTAATTTGTTTATTATTTGTTATTTTTGTCCAGAGCACAAACTCAAAGAAGATAAGAACTTTGCTGTGTTCACCACTGTATTTCTGGTGAATATTTTTTAAAATAAATAAATATATGAAGTAAAGGACAAGCAAATGCTAGAGGACTTGTATCAATCCAACTCAAAGAACATTTATTTATTAGGCATCTAATAGGCACTTGCCAGGTGCTCTACATTCAAAGACCAAATTAATTGGTTTCTTATCCTTAATTCTGGAAACATTATCTCAACATATTGCCTTTTTCACATTAGATTTTTTTCTTCCTGTCACCTTAACATCTCATGTTTCCAATTTATTTGTGCCCCCACTCTTTTCTGAGTAATTTCTTCACATTTATCTTCCAGTTCCCTAATTCTCTTTTTACTTGTATCTTGTCTGCTTTCACTCATTCACTATTTCTAACATTGATGATGATTGTATATTTTTATTTCTGTAAGTACTGTTTGGTTCTTTCTTTATTCTGCTTGGTCTTCTTATATGTTTTTTTCCCTTTCCATATTCATATTTCTTTTAAATTTTAAACAATTTATATAGAATAACTGTTACGTAAAGTCTAATTCTGTTCATTGTGGTTTCTGCTGGTAGCTTGCTTCTTAGTGTGGTTTGTAATTTCATATTGTGATCTCATGTTCAGTGGGGCTTTCTTTGTTATACTCTTATGAGGCCTGGGTGGCTGTCCCTCCAGATAAGATCTGCCTCTGCTGGGTACCCTGAGATGCTATCAACCCAAAGCCAATATAAACTAATTTTTTCAATTGAGGCTTCCAAGATCCTGTAGGTATATAAATCCAAACCCTGAACCTGTGTTTGGGGAGGTGCATCTGTGATTTTAACATCTTATGAGCCCAGGCCAAGACCAACATATATTCTTGTTTTTCTTTATTGCATATAAGCAGGTTTCCTTTTTTCTTTTTTTTCCTAGTCTACCCTTTCACTGAGTACATATTTCTTTGTGAGTCTCACGTTTTTATGCAGGGGTCTCAGTTCCAACTCTCCATTTTTCGAAGCTACTAAACCTTGGCTCCTATTCTCCCTAATGCCCTTTAAACTGAGCCTCAAAGCTAGTAAGATACTTTATTACTTTATTAATACTTCCCAGAGCAACAATAGATTTAATGGCTGTTTACCATGCTGGATTCCAGTCCCTCTTCTGTGTGTGTGTTTGTTTGTGTATATGTATGTGTGTCCCCTTGGGAATTTCCCCAATTTACATCATAGTTGACTAGGCACTTGAGAGTATATTTTATCTATAACATCTAGGCATTTTGTCTGCTTTATAGCTAGAAACACAATACTTCCTACCTTCTATGAGCATGTGATATCATTCTGGGAGACATTCATCTAATTGCCTACATTTATTGAGTATTTTTTCTGTGCGAAGCAATAATAATCAGGTACACATATAAACTTGATAAGAAGCATGCCTACAGTGATGTGATGATACAGAGGTAAAAGAGACTAATTTCAATAGGAGATCTGGGAAGATTTTGCAGATAAAAATGAGTTGGAGCTGGATAGTAATAATAATATCTTAACTTTTTTCTAGTGCTTACTCTGGACCAGCCATTGCGGCAAATACGTCAACATATATGGTGATCTTTATCCTTATAACAAAGCATAAAATTGGTACTATTCTTATCATCCTGATTTTACAACTGAGATACAGAAAATTTGAGCAATTTCCCCAGGGAATACAGAGAGTGACTGGCAATACCTGCATACAAATTCAGTTTGATCCCTGATTGAAGGCTTTTAAGCTATGATGCCATGTTGTGCTTGAACAGAGAGGCACTGGGGGAGGTCATTCTATTCAAACATTGAAGAAGATAATGGTAATGGCTACCTCCTAGACTATTGTGAGGATTATTGTTAGATAATATAAGAAAAGCAGATATCACAGTGCATACTACATGATAGGCCCTCAATAAATGCCTTTCTTTCCTCTTTAACTTGTTACCACCAACTTGTCCATAAATTTCTTTAGGGATGGGGCCATGCTCTATATGAAGACATGCCCCATCCCCCACAGAAACTAGTATTGATTCGTGATTGATACCTTGACTGATTAAATTAATATGTTGGTTAGATTGTGGTTTTGGAACTTAGATTTGTGTTGCACTATAGTTCTCAAAGCACTTTTACATCAATTGGCTCAATTTATCAGCACATCAATCCTTAGAGGGAGATAGGGCAGATGTCTGGCTTTAGTAATAAATTTGAATTCTGTTGAGATAGTAATAGATCAGTGCCAGGAAAAGGGTGAGTATGAACTACATGCACCTGGATAGAAAGAACAAAAGGAGAAGACTCCAAATGTGGGAGTCTGGGAAGTCTCAAGAAGGTGGTGGTGGCAGCAGACCAAGCTTTTGTTCCTGACTCTTCAGTTCCAACCCTGTCATCAGCCAACTAAGAGAACTTGGATAAAGTCTTCAGTTTCTCTGAGTCTTAGCTGCCTCATCATTCAGGCATCACTCTGTGCTTGGATCTGGGTCTCCACGTCCTTCATACTTTATCATCAGTTTACCGCATTAGACTGTGAGCTCCCTGAAAGCAAATATTCCTTATTTACTTGTTGTAACTCCAGCATTTAGTGCATGCTTGAGTTACAGGAGCATAATATCTATTGAATAAATTACGAATAAATAATTTGGTTAAAAAGAGAAAAGAGGAGAAGTGAAAAAAGGTCAATGTTATAGATGCAGACCTAAGGTACCATGAGAGGAACCAAATAGGAAACAAAGCTGAGCCAGAGAGATGGTCCTGCCCATAATGGGGCATTTAATGAGCTGAGTATGGTCATGTCTTATTATAAAGTTCAAGAGTCAGGGGCTTCCCCAGTGATTTTAATAGCAGCCTGTCCTTTCTATTTGTTTAACCCAACTTTATTTTCGGAGATAGCACAAAAGTAAATTTTAGCCCTGGCTTTACCCAAAAGGCCACATATTCCAGATAGTTGAGAAGGCTGAATTAGTGGGATATGTATTAGTGAGATTTTACACCATTGAGGTGTTGCAGGGTACTTTGTGAATATGGCCATAATCAGTTTTCATTGCAAAATAAGCCTCTATTCATTTGGGATCCCTTTTTCCTCACTCTTCGGTCCTTGTTCAAAGCCCAGCTTCTATACTTGCTTGTACAATTCTGGACTCATGTCTGGGGGCAGCTTATGCTTCCTCCCCTCTATAACTTCCCATTCCTTCTTCCTTGCCCAGGGTCCATTTCAGCAGAACTTCTATGTACCAAGAAGCCACAAGCCACTGGGAAACAGTCCTTTCTTTTGTTTAGAGCATAACAATATGGGGTTAGGCCCAAGGAACCACTGATCAGCAAATCAACCGAAAACTTATGTTTCTTACCCAGCATTACAAGGGGATGTTGTAGTTCTTTCCACCTGTTACGTGACTTAGATTAAAACTTTCAGATCCTGGGTACAGGTAGAGTCTTTGGAACCAACAAGAAGGGGAATCTAAATACACATACCAAGGGGGAGCCAGCTACCAGCTGTAGCTCATCTCACTTCTTAAGTGTGTCCTCACCCAACTGTGAAATGACCTAATTGTGTACAGACAACAGCAATTGTACAGGGGAAATAATACAGTAATGAAAATATCCAAACCAAATTGGAAAAGCAAAGCAAGAAGAAGCCAGAAAACATTAGATCATTCGAATTGCAACCTGGCCAAGACAGCATCTGGGCGTGCATCCTCTGTCCTGCTTTTGTTCACATACCATCTCTAATGCCTCTCTGCATTTCTAGAATAAACCCTTTGGGTGACTGCACTCTAAGGAATAAGGTTTCTTTCAGTGTCCCTTCAGAAGGGGCAGGGACTTCCCCATTGGAATACTTCAATAGGCTTCCAGGGCAAGAAGAGACCTTTTCACTCTGAAGGGGGGGTGGGTAGAGGAGTGATGTACCTTTGGCAGCATATGTACTTTAATTGTGTGACCAAGACAGACCATGCTTACTTTGTGCTTATTTTCCTTCCTCACTGGGTCATTTCCACTTTAGTTCAAAAACAACTGACTAAATGAGTCTTCCTGACTGAGACTTGGGTCTCACTTTGGGTTTGGACAAAGAGGTAGGGGCGTTTCCACCCCTCTCCCACTCCTTATCTTAAAGCTGTTCAAGTCGGCCTGAGAGTCTGAGGAATAATGCGATCTCTCCTGGCAGAATCTTACTTCTGTTTTTCTACTGAACAGCCTCCTTTCCTTTCTATGGGAAAATCACTCCTGTACAGGCTCTAGATTCAGAAGCAGGATCTAGACAGGATAAGTGACCTCTTCAAGCTTTGGATCCCTCATGTGGTAAGCAAGAATAATATTAACAGTATATTAATGTTAATATTATGACTATATAATAATATAATAATAATTCTGCCTTTGGGGTTCATGAGATAGTTGAGATAGTGTTATAGAGAGCTGCTCAGAGCACCTGACACTGAGTATTCCAGAAATGGCAGGCTTTCTTATCACCACTTGGCTGTCCAACCTCCTATTTGCCACTTCAGTGAGCCATCGAATACCTCAGCACAGATTCAGCGAGGAGGCAGCCAAGGAGCATTTCTGGTAATAATAAGTTTTACTGGATTCATGACAGTGAAACAAAGAATGACATTTCCCCAGTGAAATTCCTTCTCACCTTCAGCTAGGACCTTTTACTATAGGATAAAGGGCAAACCCCTGCACAATCCCAATTGCCTAGTTGCTTGAGAATTTCTTCATGTCAGTGCATCTCCGTTTGTCAGGATATATGAAGCCTTTAAAAACTGGGGCTCTAGGGCCATGTGAGGTGGCTCATGCCTATAATACCAGCACTTTGGAAGGCCAAGGCAGGCGGATCACCTGAGGTCTGGAGTTCCAGACCAGCCTGACCAACGTAAAGAAATCCCTCCCCCTCCTCGTCTCTACTAAAAATACAAAATTAACCCGGCGTGGGGACACCTGCCTGCAATCCCAGGTACTCAGGAGGCTGAGGTAGGAGAATTGCTTGAACCTGGGAGGTGAAAGTTGCAGTGAGCCGAGAGCACGCCATTGCACTCCAGCCTGAACAACAAGAAGGAAACTCCGTCTTAAAATAAAATAAGATATAAAATAAAATAAAAAATAGCTGGGGCTCTGGGAGGAGGGAGAATCAGAGGGGAGAACCAAGGACCACGGACAGACGAACCCGCCTCCCTGCATCAGCCAGGGAAGGGAATGCCTCTGAAACCAGCCCTTCTTGAAGCTGCACCCAGGCACTGCCCTGGAAGCAAGCATAACGCCGGGTTTCAGGTAAGTGATCCTGGGCACAGATAGTTCCACAGTGCCCTAGGGGCGAGAAGCCACGGGCAGTAGAGTGAAACAAAATGTTTTAAAGTGCTGGATACAAATGCCTGCACTCTCCCTTCCTAGCCTGTGGGCGTGGGCCAGGTGCTGGCCTTCCTGAGGCTGGAGGGTTTCATTTGTAAAATGTGTCTGACAGCAATACCACCTCAGGGGGTCGCCGGGAGGGTAACCTGGGGCGGCGACGCCCCCCAGCCGGGCGTGAGGAGGAGGCCTACAGCGACCGCCCGCAGGGCTGGAACTTCCCCGGGCCCTCGCGCTGGAGTGGCTGAGCGGAGAGGGACACCCCTGTCCCCGCAGCCTCATGCGGTCGGTCCTGAGGGACGGTCCTCCGGCGGGGACCTGACCCGAGCGGCTCTCGGGTTCCACAAAGCCAGGTCATGGCCCCCAGGTCTCCGTGTGCGTCAAGAGCCAGCGGCAAGACTCTCCGGCTGGGGCTGGCGCTCGCGCCTTGGGTCATGGCTATTGTCTCCCAGGAGCCCGCGCCAGGCTGGCGGCGCAGCAGTCACTGAACTAGGGCCCCAGTTAATTGCAAGTGATGCAACCCAGTTTTTGATGGTCTAAACTATTACTTTATAAAGAAGAAAAAAGAATAGCAAGATTTAAGGAAAGCAAAGGAAAAGAACCCAAGTTTATGTCTGTTATTTGTTGCCATGGGATCCAGGTCAGCTGTATACATATGCAGCTCCTTTTTATTTAAAACAAACAACAACAAAACAAAACAACCTTGCAAGCTGTGTACTGCAGTGGACAAAGATTACACCCTGTTTGTGTTTGAGATGTTGCTATGGAAATGCATATGGTTTTATTTGGTGGAAATTTGCAGGGAAATAGAAGGAAGTCGTATGTATGCATGACAAACATGAAGTTTGAGAAAATGAACCTCCAAACAAATAATGGAATTGAGAGGGCTCTTGACAATATTAAAATTTGGAACACGAATGCCTGAATGCCTCTCAGCCTGCTGGGTGTGCCTGGGCCCTAAGAAACGAGGCAGGGGTGTTAGAGTCAAAAAGTAGAGGGTTTAATTCAGTTCTGCCACCCAGTGGCCTTGGGCAAGTTACTGGGCCATCAACCACCTTTCCTCTTCTCTGAAATAGGAAATGAAAACCCCTGCTGTGCATCATTGTTGTTAAGAGGGAAACAAGATGGCAGGCATTGAGCATTGTACACAGTAAGTGCTTAATAAATGGTTCTTGAGTGATGCAGCAGTCCCAATTATGTGCCAAGAATTTGGGCTCATTCAGCAAATGGTCTAAAAATGTTCAGAAAGGTGTTCTGGCCTGACCAGAGGACAACACTCTGCCAAGATTGGCCTGCAGTTTGAGCCTTGAGACTTGGAGCACTTTGGGGAAGCTGAGTATGTTCAGTGCTGGCCAGACTTGGTTGTGTAGACAGTTGCCATCGCACTGGACTATACAGAAAAGCACAGACTCTCAGTTGTCAAGGGAACTGCAGGGCATCCACGCCAAACAATGAGGATGCAGAGTTAATGAGATGAAGTTGGTGATATGCCAGGTGCAGCACTGTGGCCTCGCAGCTTCAGGCTCTGAGATCCTCCCACTCCATGTGGCCAGCAGCAGGCTAGCCTTCCCATGCTCCAGCAGCTTTAGCAGGACCATGTTTAAAGTGTTTATACTCCGAATGAATACTTTTGGAAGACTGGATAATTATTATAATTGTAACATTTTAGTTTTCAAGTTAATTTATGAAATATGCCAGGGAAGCACTCTGCACACACCTTTGCGCATTTTGGCTTGCATTTTCAAAGATCTACAGCCCTGTTGGAATTCTGTCTGTGCATCCCACCCCCCAGCCCCAATATACCCACCAGAGGTTGGCAAAACACACTCTGAGAGCTTGTGCCCACCTTAATGAAGTTGCTGGACCTACCTGTGCCCCCATTTTCTAATCTGGGGTCCTTCTAGCCCCAACTGGCTGTGACTGTACTGTCATTCATCTATCTTGAGTAGAATACAAAAGGTCTTTTTCAGTGTTCTAGACCATCAGTGTTCTAACCTACATTAAGAAACAATGAGGGAAAAAGTCTGCATCCTCCCTCAACGGGGCATTCTAGTTTCTCTAAGCTCCTTGATGCGTCTTCAGTAATAAGCATAGAAACTATCCCAGCTCACCCACTCTTTTCCTAGGCATGCCTTCCCTCCCTGCTCCAGCCTGGAAACTCCACAATTGGGCCAAATGTCCGTCACCTGCAAGGGCATATGTAGTCCTGACTGAATGGGCTTCTGTCTTTGCTTCTGCTTTTTCTCCACCCTCATTGTGACTCAAGCCACTCTTTAAAAACTAATAAAGAGTGAAAAGGCAAGGTGTGTGGTGGGGGGGACCCAAGCAATTTTGTTTTTAAACTTTCTTTTTAAACTGCAAGCCACATAACTTTGTCATCATTCTTTGTATACCTCAATGGAAGTCGTTTGGTTATTTTCCTGGCAAAATGGTCAAGGTGTGTGTTTAGATGGGAAATATATATATGTAAATCAACTCTCTCTGTCTCTCTCTATATATATATGTATATATGTATATGTGTATCTATGTATACTACAGTCTTAAACTTGAAAAAATACATGTAGCATAAATGGTTATGGTACCAGTCACCTCACTAGTGCAATAGACATTGCCTCTCACATTTAAGACATTAGCATGATTAGTTGGCAAATGATATTAATTATGTGTCTAATGATAGAATTACTAATGACTTTCAAAGACCATAACTTTTCCTCTTTCTACTTGGATCAACGTGGCTCTGCTCCCAGCTCTGCCATTAACCAGCTATGTGAACTTAGCCCTTTCTGGACCTAGGTTTCCTCATCTGAAAAGCAAAGGACAGCCTTGGGCCATCTCTCAGATGCCTTCTGTACTAGCCATCTTGGGTTCTGCCACCATCCGGCCTGGAGAGGTTATCTGCTGCCAGCTACTGTTGACTCTTGGAACTTCTGTTCACAAGAAGCTGATCCTCAGGCTCAAATGAGCTCTCTAAATCTTTGCACTCTAAACTGTTCTTTCAGGAATGAAGACCGAAGCTTTTGCTCAGTCTTGGTTTCAAAACTCCAGAATCAGGAAGAACTTCCTTCCATTTAAAGACTAATTCAAGAACTCTAGCCCTTCCCAGGGTAGGCAGGTCATATTTCCTGAGTGTTTGCTCTGTCAGCTGATGTTTGCTTATCTCCTGTTCACTCATTTGAGGTTAACATTCCATTGCTTTGCCCTCTTCAGATTCCTGCCAGTTCAGCTTGTGTGCCCCAGTGAAAGCCTTCTCTATGAGTATTTCTCATCTATACTCTCTTTTTGGAGAAGTTTCCAGGAAGGAAGGTGATATAATTGCATGCAATACAGCCGAACAGTGTGTAGTTATCCAGGAGTAGCCTCCACAGGTTTCTGGCCCAGAGAAACAGCAGCCCCTGGTGACAGGGACTGAGAGTTGGCTCTGGCCATGACACATGCTCTATCCCTGCCTTGCTGGGAGAGGTTGTGGTCTCCCCTGCACTCTCTCCTCTTGACTGCAGTGGATATAAAACACCGGTTAATAGATGCCATATTGAAAAGTCACTAAAAAGTAACATGCCTTATTTAGCACTCTACTACTCCATTAGAGAAAATTGTTATAAAGCATTTAAGTGAAAAATTCTTTCTGGACTTGGTAAGGTTTGTTTCCAACTTGCCTCACAAGCTATTTTCTTTTCCTATGCTTATTCTTTCTACGTTTTCTTGCCTGCCACAAGAAATGTGAAAGTCAGGGGATGATTTTTCTTTTTTTAAATTATCTTGGTTTTCCCTAACTTTTTGCTGCTAGAAGAACTGAATAACTGAACAAAACCAATTTGAAGGGATGTCTGGTAGCCATCCTAATTACCTGTTACAGGTTGGCAGGTAAATAGAGAAGAGGTCTTTTGGGGTCCACATGAGGAGGAGAAGGCCCATGTTGGGGGTACGGATGCAGTGGGCGAAAGAACAATATATTTCTGGTAAAACAGAGCCTGTGGTGCCATGAGACACATCCTTTGCCTCCCCCCTCTCCTGCTGGATCCAGTGCAGGCAGCATGTGGTGCTTGGGAAAGGCCCTTCTGGAAGGGCGAACCACAGGAATGCAGCCCTGCCTGTTGCCTGATGAGCCAATCAGAGCACTGACGATTGGCCCCCACACGGATGTACAGATTGGTTCTGCTATGTAACAGCTCATATCTGGAAATAGGTATTCCTGTCTGTGCCAGGCTAGGGATGGGGTGACGTTGGGGACCCACGTGAAGGTCTGGGATTTCAAATTCATAAGCAGGCCACTAGGTTGGACAATGTGTCCAACTTCGCTCTGTTGGTATTTTGTTCCTGCCCCATGTGTTATGACTTCTTTCCCAAACTGATATTTTCTCTTGAGTCTTAGAGCACAAGAAAGCAAACAAACACATGGAATACATTAGCCACATCTTTTTTCTTTGCTGATATTGGTTAAAGCTGCTTTGCTCTTTACTTGGAAGTAGTTTTGACTCTACTTTTAAAGTAACATTTGCCAAGGGAATGCAAACCAGTGCTTTGTCATGATTCCTCATGTTTGGGGAATTTGAGATTTCAGTTCTGGGCTGAGTGGATGAGGCCTCAAAAAGCATGTCTTATTGAGCTGTGGCCGCAGAGATGCTGATCAGAATGGAAGGCCGTGCTCCTTCCCCCTCCTCACTCTGATGTAACTTTCTACACAAACCTCAGCACGGGGCTGCTGGTTTTCATCATTAGATACATCTGGAGGTGAATTTTGGCTACATGTGGACTCTTTAAGGCATTTACAAAACAGTTTAAAGAAATTCAAAGGTTGTGAGGGCAAGATTGAGAGAAGGTGGATATGACATGTAAGACCTCAGGCCAGGTGGGCTCATCCACAGCAGCAAGGGCTTCACTTAATGAGCTATGATTGTGCCACTGTGCTACAGCCTGGGCAACAGAGCAAAATCCTCTCTAAAAAACAAAAACAAACATAAAAACAAACCACCACAACAACAACATAACTACAGGAACAGGAAAAACTAATTTAATCTGTTAAGTCAGGAAAGTAGTTACTGTTGGTGATGGTGAGTAATGTCTGGAATAAAGAATGAGAGAGACTTGGCTGGGCGCAGTGGCTCACACCAGTAATCCCAGCACTTTGGGAGGCCGAGGTGGGTGGATCACAAGGTCAGGAGATCAAGACCATCCTGGCCAACATGGTGAAACCCCGTCTCTACTAAAATAGAAAAATTAGCTGGGCATGGTAGTGCATGCCTGTAGTCCCAGCTACTCGGGAGACTGAGGCAGGAGAATTGCTTGAACCTGGGAGGCTGATGTTGCAGTGAGCCAAGATTGAGCCACTGCACTCCAGCCTGGCACATGGTGACAGAGCGAGACTCTGTCTCAAAAAAAAAAAAAAAAAAAAAGAGAGACTTTTTGGAAACTAGTACTGCAGGTAATGTTTCTTCTTCAGGGTCCTGGTTATAGGGGTGTGTTCAGTTTGTGAAAATGTATCCAGCTGTACGTGTATAATATATTCACTTTCTGTATGTATGTTTCAATAAAAACATTTATGTTTTGAACTGTAAATTATGTTTTTGTTGAAACATACATACAGAAAGTGAATATACTGTAAGTGTACAGCTGGATATATTTATGTAAATTATGTTTACTGAGAGGCAGGTCTATGTACATTGACATGTAACTATCTCCAAGATATAGAGTTAAATGGGAAATGCAAGAAACCAGAACAGTATGTATAGTATGCTATTATTTGTATGAGTCATACGTTATACATGTATGACTCATACAAATAATGTAATTGTATATGCATAGAACATCTTTGGAAGGACACTAGGAAGAGTGGTTGCCCCTGGGGTACCTAGAGATGGAGGTAGGAGGAGAACTTGCTTTTTTTCTGTGGCTTTTGAATTTCGTATTATGTGCTCAAATATTTTACTCAATAAAATTATTCATTAGAAATTAATAAGGAAGATATTATGCTATGTGTAACATACCAATCACCAATCACAAAAGTACAAATACTATATTATTCCACTTCTGTGAGAGACCTACAGTGCTCAAATTTATAGAGACAGGAAATAAGATGGTGGTTGCCAGGGGCTGGAGGGAGGGGAGCATGCAAGTTAATGTTTAATGGGTGCTGAGTTTCAGTTTGGGATGATGAAAACGTTCTGAAGCTGGACGGTGGCGATGGTTGCACAACAGTGTGAATATATTTGGTGCCACTAAGCTATACACTTAAAAATGGTTAAAAAGATAAATTTTATGTTGGGTATATTTTGCCACAAAATATTTTAATATGTGAGTTAAGGCCACCTTAAGATTAGTGTAAATTTATGCATTGGCTCTACCACTTGCAAAGTGTGTTTTAACCTCCCCATGTCCCCATTTCTTTGTTTCCTTATCTGGAAAGTCGGGTAGTAGCAGTACCACTTTAAGGAACTGTTGTAAGAATTAAATGAAAAACTACATGTAAAATGCTTAGAATAGTCCTTGGAACATAAGGGCTTAGGAAATATCATTATTGTTTTTTGTTATATGTTGTGAAAATGAAAAGCAATATACAGAATTCTCTCGGTAATACCATCCCCTTCATACTTTGCAGGGAGAACACATGCATATGTGTGCATGCGCAGACACCTAACGTGCTCACTCACACATTCATTGTGTATTGATCAAATACTGTGTGCTGGACATTGTGCTAAGGGTTGGGCAGACGCTGGTGGTAAGCACAGAGTGTCGGTGGTAGGTTTATTTAAATAGGGAGGTCACAGAAGACCTCTCTGAGTAGGTGACAATTCCAAGAAGGTTGTAGCAGCCATGAACGAGCCATGCAAAGAGGAGAAGAGCTTCCCAGACAAAGGTGGTGTCATGATGCGAGATCCTGAGGTGGAAAGCCTCTTGTGGGTGAGTGGGAAAGACAGGATTGTAAGAGGAGGTTGGAATATACATAGGCAATTCTAGAAAGATGGAGAAGAAACTATTAATAGTGGTTCCTGCAGAGAAGTGGTATTCAGAGAGGTGTGGGAGGGAGGATGTGGAGTGGAGAAAAGGAATTTTACTTTTCACCTCATTCTGTTCTTTACTGTTTGAATTATTTACCATAAGCATGTATTTTGTCAGAAAAAAAGGCTGGTTAATAAAAAATTTACGAATCTTAATGATTAATAGTAAGGAATCTAATAAACTTTCCTTCTTTCAAGAATCACTTCATCTCAACTCTCCAGTTACTTTTCTTGAAGCGAGAGTGTAATGCCATTTATATCTGCTCATTGGTCTGAAAGTAGGGCAGACGTAACCTTCTCTTATGGATTCAGTAATCTTTTTCTTTAAGTCAGTAATGGTTTCTAATTCCCTTCCGTGAAACTCCTGAACCATCTCTTCCACTAGGACTATTTTTACTCTTTTTTTAAACGGCTTTCAAATTCATATAAGATTCTTACTTTGTGGTCACTGCAATAACAGACATACACAGAAGCAGCTACTCAGCCTTTTCAGTTGGAGAATGGGGACAAGGGATGGGATTGGGCGGGACTGAGGTCAAGGGAAGAACTAAAGCACTGTCCCTTGAAATGCATTCTGGAGGCTCCATCGGGCTGGGTGCTTTACTTCTCTGGATCTTTCTGGTCGTCCCCAGAGTCTTGCTTAGGCAAGTTAGGGTTTCTCCATAGAGTGTTCTGAAAGGGAGAGAAAGTTTTTCCTTGTCCAGATGGAATCCCAGCAGTGGTTAAGGCTGCTTAGACTCATACCCATGAATCAAGGCAATGGATGATGTCCATGAGGACAGATCTCAAAACCAGCTCTGAGGCAAGGTGCAGTGTGAGCAGGGGGAGAGTGGGCTACAAGTCTCCTGGCATTTTCAAACCTCTAAAGTGAGCTGCAGTCAGAAAGGAGGAAAACTGAGCATCTGCTCTGTCTATGGCCTGCCTTACCGAGAATTTCATTGCCTACACGGCAGCAGGAGAAATAAGGTGAATAACACCAATTTGAAACCCCATGCTGGGCTATTTGAATGCCCAGCCCATACTCCAAATGTCTCTCCTGCATCCCCTTTGTTAATTCCCTGGACATTTTTATAACTGTTTCCAACTGGAAGAAGTACATGAATTGAAACTTTGGCATCAGGCCAGATATGCCACTGGGGTTTCTTCTCTCCCAAGCTGCCCCTCCTGCTGTGTGTGTGTGGTGTCTGAAGGCCTCCCATCTGGACAACTCACACAGGGCACTGGACATTTTCTTTTTTTTTCTTTTTTTAGACGGAGTTTCGCTCTTGTTACCCAGGCTGGAGTGCAATGGCGCAATCTCGGCTCACCGCAACCTCCGCCTCCTGGGTTCAGGCAATTCTCCTGCCTCAACCTCCTGAGTAGCTGGGATTACAGGCATGCGCCACCATGCCCAGCTAATGTTTTGTATTTTTAGCAGAGACGGGTTTCACCATGTTGACCAGGATGGTCTCGATCTCTTGACCTCGTGATCCACCCGCCTTGGCCTCCCAAAGTGCTGGGATTACAGGCTTGGACATTTTCCTTTCACGTTTATTCCAAGCAGTCCTATTCCAGGAAGACTTCATCTCCCCCTCACCACTTAGTGTTTAGACAACTAACTCTTTGCCAACAATGAGCAATCATATGAACAATAAACTAGTATTTACTGAGTACTTATTTTGTGTCAGTAAGTACTTACTACTTTAGTAAATAACTATTTTAGTAAATAAGTCTAACTACTTTATGTGGATAAACTCACTCCTCATCCAATTCTCTGAAGAAGGTATGGTTATTGTCTCTGTTTACAGATGAGGAAACTGAGGCACAGAGGATATTTTCATGGCTTTTCCCTTTTGCCAGTGGTCTCTGCTCTCTGAGCAAGCCAGCTAGTCTCTGTGTGTTTAGCCAGCCCCTGCCACAGGAGCCCGGCTCTCCATGAATGATTGCTCCTGGATCTCCCGAACTTCTCATCTACTTTCACATCCTGAGCAAAAAATGCGTCCCAAGATTTCTCCCGCCAGCTCCATCTGTGAAGCATGTGGGCTGATGTTTGAATAAGAATGACCAAAGGGGGAAGAGGTTTTATGAACTTCAGACTGTGAACTCAAGGAAGAGAGTGAGTCAGGTCTTCACATTCCTGAAATACTTTCAGGAGGCTCAGTGACCTCAGACAATAAGAACCTGAGGCAGAACGTCCTTGGGAGGCCCCCCACCAGGAAGAACGTGAGGGCAGATGCTGCTTTCTGTGGGTTCCATGCGCGGTGTATGGGTCAAAGGAAACCACTAGCCAGAGGCCCAGGCCTACCAAGAGCACCGCCTTGGTTTTGCCCAGGCTGACTCCTCTGCCTGGAATGCTTGACACAAGCCCTTGTGAGCTTCTTCTCCCAGACTCAGCTCATGTGTCACCACCTCTGTCTGTTCCTAGTAGAAGAGGCTCTGTGGTCAGGACTCCATAGGGAATTGTGCGTGCTTCTCTCCCTCCTAAACTCTCTAGAAAAACATTGCTTTCAACATATGTGCCCATACAGTCTTCATACCTCCTGAGGCTGGCAACAGCTCCAAGGTTGAGGAACGAGCCCTGTCCCAGGGGTGGCAGATGTGGGTGCTAGTTCTGTCTCCGGACTGGGTCATGTAACCTCCCACACCTCAAATTCTTCCTGATTAAAATGATTTGTTTTCATCTACCTCTCCCATAGTTGGTGACCTCTTGAGGCACAGAGGCTTTTAACCCAGGCACTATTTTTAGAGCGGATAGGCACATAGCTATTCAATAAGTCTAAATCATTACAAATCTTTCTCCCTAGCTTCTATCTCTGTCCATCTCTTTCCTCAGCAAGTTTAAACCCATGATTGGCATGAGGGGCAACCATCCACAAAGGGAAAGTATCATCCACTAATTTTTTTTAAAGGTGCTTTCTGTGTTTCTTGTATGTGCATGCATGCATGACTCTGTGTGTGTGTGTGTGTGTGTACAGAGCAAACAAGAGGCTGCACTAGGCTGAGTTTATCACAGGGGTGAATTGTAGAGAACGACTCTCACCCAAGATGAACGTGTTACCTCAGGAATTCTTCCATGATCTTGGAGCAGGGAAGGAGTTAAAGGGTGTAGCTGGGGCCCAGTCTATGGGTTGAAAAGCTGAAAGAGCAAATTCACAGTCAAGTAAATCCTCCAGTAGCTGCACCACTTTCCAGAAGAAACAAGTGAAGGGTGGGTAAGGAAGTAAAACTAACTAGGCTGTGGGTTATTGGCCTAAAGACCAAGATGTAAAGCCATAGAGAAAAGTGCTTTCAACTGTCTGCCCAGTAGGCTCATGAGAGCTACTGAGATTGGCAACAGCACCAGTGCCAAAGAAAAAGCCCTGCCTGGGGTGGGAGGTGTGGGTTCTAGTGCTATCTAGTGCCATGTCTGGTGCTAAGGAAGTCAGTGGGCTTGGCCTTGTCATGTAACCTCCCATGTCACCTCATGTGGGTCATGAAGACATTGGGTTGACGATGGGTTTAGCTGAGGTTCTATCACTCCTGCTCCCTCCCCCTGCTCTCCTGTGTCATCCGCACAAATGTTGTTTCTCCATTGACCAATCTGGGACTCATCCTTGCCTCCACTTCCTCAGTAAAGAGCTGTCACACAGTGGTTTCACCCCCCCAAGAGGAAGGAGGGAATGTGGGTAAAGGCAGATGCACATGGCACACATTCCATCCAGCAAATGGGAGTCAAGTGACATAAAGAGTTGGAAGTCTTGCAGACCGGACAGGGAGGCCCTCTTTCTCCATCCTGTCTTTGCCTCTATTCTTGCCCACCAGCCCAGTCCCTGCAGCCCTGCCCAGGGGGGTCTTTCCCTCATTCTGGCCAAGCAGTAGAAGCTGCCTGAGGAAGCTCCGTCCCGCCATCCCAACCACAGCTGCCCTGGCTCACCTTGCTGCACCTGCCAGGCCTCCCGGGTAGTTAATGATCTCCCCCTGGGCAGAAGAGCCCTTTAATAATTTACAAGGGTAGATAAAGAAAAAAGCATAGTTCTCTACTTGGAGGCCAATTACACTGGCAATCCAGACAGTATAGATGGAGTTAAGACTAACTTCAAGTTCAAATTCAATGTTTTTTATATGGGAACCCTGCCTTACAGCTGTGTATATGAAGTCTTATCAGAACCTTCATTCTGATATTTAAACATCCCAGCCCTACTGTATGATCAACACTTCAGGGCTCCTTCACTATTCAGGAGAATTCGCTATATAAAGCAAAAGAAACCAAAATGCCCTAGAACAAAATGAAATTTAGACATTTAAAGAACTCCAGAGAAAGAAAGGTTATTTTGCATTTTCTGACTACTGGAATTCCTTATTAAAATTTAAAATCTTTTTTTTTTTTTTTTTTTGCAGGGAATTATATGTTTCTTTGAGTCAAAAGTAGACTCAGAGCCAGAATGGTACAGTGGAAAAAACAAATGCCTTGGAATTAAAGAGACCTAGGTTGAAATCTTGCCTTCAGCTAAGATTGAGACTAAGAAACTTACGAGGCTCTGTGAATCTCACTTTTCTTATCTCTCCAGTGGGAGCAATAATTCTGTCCTTGGGATTTTTACATAAATTTCAGGCATGCAAGGAACAACCTAGGATACTGTAGATAATAAATGATATATCATTGTCATCACCATCCTGAAAAATTTGAATTTTTGTAGAGATCTGAGCAAAAACCTTCCCTCTCAAAAGTGTAACGATGACCTCTAATAAGGATAAATGTGGTAGACTGTGACATTGGCAGTCCCCAGTGAACCACCTCCCAGTGTCCATGGCTTTGTGTAGTTCCCTTCCACCTTGATGCTGTGCTTGATCATGTGACTTGTTTTGACCAATGAGGCATTAGTAAGTTTGGAACAGTCAGAGGCTTAATAGGTACCTGCTCATTGAGGCTTGTCCTCTTATGACACTCCCTCTTAGAAGCCAGCCCCTTGGCTGCAAAGAAGCTCAGGGTAGAATACTGAGTGATGAAAAGCCACAAGGAGAGAGACCCCAGAGGATAAGGAGTCATTTGGAATGTTCCAGCCCCAGCCAAGCTCCCACCTGGGTGAGTGACTGCATGAGTAACCTCCCAGCTGAACTTTGTCAACCAACAAGATTGTCACAATTATAAATTGTTGTTGTTTTAAGCCCACCCAATTTGGAAAGGGTTTGTTACACAAATGTCAGGTCCTAAATTTACATTCAGGAAAGTCAACACTACAAGTAGAACTGACAGATTCTCCTTACAGAAGGTCATATGAAATAGACCATGAGATTGCAGTTAACCATAAACATTGACATACTGCTAAGAAACTACATGCAAGCTTACCCTACCTACATTAAACAAATGTACTGGTTGATTGGCTGTACAGTTATTGAGTGCTGCTGGCTCCTAGGTTTTGTGCTGGGAGCTAGTAATACCAAGAAAGTTAAGGCTCAATTTTCCTATACTGTGTTGTCTCTTGGATTCTGAAATTTATGTCTGTACTTGAGTTCGGCTTGTGGGTAGTGGGGTTGGGGGTGTGGGGACCAAGAGACCAAGAAAGTAAGTGCTCATGGTTCAGTAGGGAGGGTGGATTTGTAAACAGTCCACTTCAGGACCCTACAGAACTAACAGACACGCTGCTGCAGTTGGCACTTAGGAAAGACCTGGAGGGTTCTGTTACCCTATCAATATCTCATTTTTAGAGTGACCTTAAGTGAGGTGTATTTGGAAGCAAGCAACCAGGGAAATGAAAGTCCTGAAGACAGATCATGTGAGGAATAATTGTAGCTGCTGTGCTTATCCTAGAAATAAAAGGTTGAGAGTGCACGTGGGGAAGGAGGCCATAATTTAGAGGTCTTAAATATGGCAATAGGAAAGAGGATTAAATTCATTCTGAGGAATGCTAGAAGGAAAACCTAAACAGTTACTGAAAGCTATAAGGAGATGGATGTGAAGTTAATAGAAGAGTGACTAACGCTTCTGGAGTATGAGCCATTGGAAAGGGGCAGAGGCGCAGACCACCCTGGCCAAGGAGGTAGGAAAGGGGTCTGGCAGTCGGTGGAGCCAGGGACCTCCAAGTCGCTCCCAAATGTAAGGTCTCATCATTCACCCCTTGAATTCTATCATCCTTATCCTGACTAAATAGTGTTAAAAAGTAAAACAGATGGCACCTGCCTGCCAATCATGAGTGGAAGAATTGTCCACAGATGATGACTGGGCTCTGTTCCAGCCCTAAGGAGTTGGCCTAAGAGATTAGGGATTAAGGAGTTATCCCTGACTTCTGAACCCAGAAGACTGAGCTCAGAGATTAGCGATATGAGGACTGAAGCCTCAGAGAATCAAATGGCCGCTGCCTTTGAAGCCTCTCACCACTTTGAAGGAAATTTGAAGGGGTCATGAGAGCTTGCGCATTCCAGAGATTATCACACTCTGGGGGCAGATACAGAGGAACAGGCCATGCACATATGGATGTCCAGTTTTCTCAAGCACATGGCAATTTAGGAAGGACCAGGAAAGATACTAAGCAAGTATCAGGACGTCATCAGGCATTTCTAAGTGGGTATCACAGCCCTGTCCTGGGACTATGCTCCATGCTCCTAACTGGCCCTCTCCTGCTTCTCTCACCCTTTAGGCTGTGAAACTACAGGAGCAAAGATCTTTTCAGAGGCTCCATTTCCTGTCAGTGGGTGCTGCAATACCAACAGCAGCACCCAGGACAAGAGAGAGGAGTGCAGGCTCAGAGGTTTGTGGGAAACGAGATCTGGAGGTCAAGTTTAGGGTTTCCTGGAGACCTTGCAATTATAGGCCCAGGCAAGGGAAGGCTTCGGCCTCTCTCTCACTGACTCAGGGTAGGCTGTAACTAGACTGTGAGTTTCTCAAGGCCAGAGTCTGGGACATCTATGCAGTCCCCAAAAGAGGTGGTGCAGAACCTGGGATGCCTCAGATGCTCAGCACACAGGGATCGAATGTGTGAAGCACATTCCTTGCCCCTGCACACATGTGGCATGCCCACTGATGCTCTGTTGTGTGCAGCGTGCATCTCTCTATAGTCCATCTCTCAAAAGTTGGAATGCAACTGCTCAGAAGTAACTTTGTTATAAAATAAAGTGAAATAAAGCAACACGTGGTTTCCATTTGCTGCTTTCATAGCAGGGAAGCCCTGGCACCTGGGGAAGGGGTTTGGTCTAACTGGGGCCTGAGCAGAGCAGGAACCCTCAAGGGAGAGAGGCCAGTCACAGCAAATACCCTTCAAGCCACTGACCCTGCACAAAGACTCCACTGTGAGGAAACCCAATATAAGGGTGTGCCTTGTTCTAAGGGAACAGGATATGCAAAAATCCAAAGTTATAAAATAGATAAATCAGGGAGTGGTTATTGACGTTACTGGAGAACTCACTGGAAGCTTCCCTGAAATAGCCAGCTCCCACAGTCCACTTAAACTGTGATTTTACTTTCAGGAGTTTGATATTACACACCAGTTTTCAGGAGTAACATAAATAGGTCCCCGGGGAGGCCGGCACTGCAGTGTGTCTGGCCAGCAGCTGGTTGAGCAGACCTTAAGGTGAGCGGCCTCGAGCTGCTCCAAGTGCTGGAGAAGCTGTGGTTTGGAAGCTCCCTCCCTGCCTGCCTCAGGGCACACCAGACTCAGTGAGTCTGGCTGTTTCCAGTGTTAGGTCCAATAGGTAGAACAAGGCCCAATCAGGACCCTCCTGCCTCTACTTAACTGGGCTGGTTTATTGCTCAGTGCACTTTCCTGTTGGGAGAATATAGAATTTGTTTTAACTATTCACTCTTCATTCACCCATTTGAGTGTTTAACAGTATATTTTCTATGTGCATGACATTATGCTAGGCACAGCAAAGTACACAAAATTGTAAGATATGTTCCCTGACCTCTAGGAACTCACAGTCTAGTAGGAGAGGAAAGCCTTTGAATTTTGTTGATTCTAGAAAGTACTTATAAAAAAATCCTTTAACAGTTCTGAAATCAGAACCCATCTTGCTGCAGATGGCATGCTATAGTCTGGTTGGCTGGTTTTTCTTAGTTGTGTATAAAATGATAGTGTATCCTAGAATCACCAGGGTCTTATGCAGATGAAACAGGGTATAAGAAAATGCTAAATACACTTGTCCCTTGGTATCTGTGGGGGATTGGTTCCAGGACCCCCATGGATACCAAAACCCTCAGATGCTCAAATCACTTGTATAAAATGACATAGTATTTGCATATAACCTATGCGCATCCTCCCTTATATTTTAAATCACCTCTAGATTGCTTATAATACCAAAAACAATATACATGCTATGTAAATAGTTGTTATACTGTATTGTTTAGGGAAAAAAGACAAAAAAGAAAATCTGAACATGTTCAGCACAGACACAACCATCAGCTTTTTTTTATGGATATTTTTGATTCATGGATGGTTGAATCCATGGATGCAGAAACTAGGGATACAGAGGACTGAATGTAATGGTTTCATGACACAGGGATCCAAGTGGGATTTCATGTTTGACAGATGAAATTTTCCCTCTGTGTGAATACACCTCATGGGTTTGCCTTTGCAGAGAATATGTGTCATAAGCTTATATTAAGGTTCATTTCCCACAGTTATACAGGGAAGCTGGGATGGAGAGGACTCACCTATCCTCCAATCTGGGAGCACAAAATGGTGGTGGCCCAACCCTGATTCCCTTCCATACAGACCACAGGAAAATCAGAGTGAAGCAACAGGCACAGATCTGGGTAGCAGCTCTTCAGCTGTGACATGACAAGATTTGTGCTGATTCTCTGACTCCTAGATAGCAAGTCCTCACTCATCTGTGTCTTCTAATGTTTAACCTGTAACAGAAATATAAAAGACATTTCTGTGTATACACGAGCATAGATATAAACATAAAGATATATAAGTATGGATATAGATATAGATAGATATTGTATCAGTCTGTTCTCATACTGCTATACAGAACTACCTGAGACTGGGTAATTTACGGAGAAAAGAGGTTTAGTTGACTCACAGTTCCACAGGCTATACAGGAAGCATGGCTGGGGAGGCCTCAGGAAACCTACAATCATGGCAGAAGGTGAAGGGGAAGCAAGCACATCTTCACGTGGTGGCAGGAGAGAGAGAACTAAAGAAGAATTGCTACACACTTTCAAACAACCAGATCTCAGGATAACTCACAAGAACAGCAAGGGAGAAATCCACCCCCATCATCTAATCACCTCTCACCAGGTCCCTCCCCCAACATTGGGGATTTCAATTCAACATGAGATTTGGGTGGGGACATAGAGCCAAACCATATCCGGTATATAGATGTATGTCAAATGAATGAATTTCTGTGATTGAGGCCAAAAGTTTATTATAAAAAGAGTGTAATATGACTGCTAATCTTAGCTTCTTGGCCAGAATTCAGAAACATTTCTTACAACCTGTCTAATGTTACCGGGGATTTCTTCCTTTTCTTTTTTTGGCTTCACCATTCCTCACCCAAAAAAGCAATGGCTCCCATTGCTGGTGCTGAACTGTGGCCATGTTCTATTTATTTAAACGGCTGTGTTTACATAGCATGCCAAGAGATCTGGCTTCAAACTTATGAGAACAGAAGGAGAATATATGACTTCTAGGCAGACACTGAGAGTGACCGCGGGGATTAAATATGTTTTTAGGAGCATATTCAAACATCTGAAATGGTTCAGACCAAGTGTATTGACATAATAATATAAACCAAATTCTTATTTAGTTTTCATTATTAATATGAGACATAGAGACTATGAATTGCTTTATCATTCTTGCCCATACAGAATGTAAAGACACTTGCTGTTTATACCTTTTTTTGACATTCACTTTGATTGCAAGTGTAGGTATAATAGTTCTTTTGCATCTGGGGAATAGGTGAGGTTTAAGGAACCAGCACGGAGCTGCTTCTGTGGCCTTTTGTTTACCTGTCACATTGCTGCAGGCTTTAAAATCCTGGACGAGATTGCTGTGCACAGCTAGTGGTAAACAAGAACACTACTCCAGGAGGAACCGGAAGCTGTTAAGGAGCTGGCCTCCTGCAGAAATCTGACCTGTGGCACAAACACAAGAACATCAGGTGGCAGTAACCAAGTCATCCAGGCTTCCTCTCTCTGGGTGTTTTGCCTTTGCTGCTGGGTCCAAGGAGTCAACTGAGCTGCCCTGGGTGACTCACCACCGGGTCAGGCTGAGGCTGCGTCCTGTCGGCCTGAGACCAACATGTCATATTGAGGCTGCTCTGTCGGAGTGGCAGACTGCTCTCTTGTCCCCAGATGATGTGGTATCCTGGCTGCACTCAGCTGTGTCCCGCTTGTACCTGATGGTACCAGTACTAATTCACCCTCTGCCGGTTAGCAGCTCTTATTACCATGGAGATGGGGAATTTCCAAAGATACCTCCCATGGAAGGGACACGCCTGTCCCCATCACCAGGGCACATCTCCCATTTCCCATAGGTCCCTGTTGAGGGTTGCTTTTTTCTCTTATTAGCCATAAAAAAACAAGATGCAAGATGGCTGTTACTACTCAGATCTTGCATGAGGCTATAAATTTGCTGACTTTGAAAGTACCCTAAGACTTCCAATATGGTGGTATTTTCCACTGTTTGGAGTTAACCCCAAATAGCAGACTCTTATACATCCTTCTAGACCCAATTCGAATGTTTTGTCTTCTGTGAAGCTTTCTCTGACTACCCTCTTTGCTCTCATATTACTAGGTTCTCTCACACTGTTACAGTGTGCCATGATTATTTTTATACGTGGCCATTTCTGTTAGGTGTGACGACCTTGATGCTAGGGATGATGTCTTATTATTTCTTTGGGCACCACATCTGGCTTGCCCATGGCCTGTCATGTACAATACACTCAGCAAATGATAGGTAAATGAGTGAAAGAATTATATTCCTGCCAAATATTTGTTTGCTGGTTCATTCATTCACATCTCAGAAAGTACTTTCTTCTCCTTTGGAAGTAGTCCATTGTTGTATTATTTATGAAGTGAATAGGCAAAAAAAAAAAAAAGAGCCAAGTATATTAGTTAGGATAGTTTTGGCTGCAAGTAACAGCTTAACAGAAATAGTTTAAACAATAGGGAATTTATTATCCACCATGCAAGAGGTCTGGATGCAGCTGGTTCCAGGGCCAGGTAATCCAGCTGCTCAGTGATTGCTTTAGGGAACCCGAGGCTTTTCCCTTTCTGCTCCACTATCTCCAATGTGTCCGTCATGTCTCCTTCCTGGCTCAAGAAAGGTGATGTTCGGCAAAGAAGGAATTTTGTCTACTAATTTTTTTTTATTATCAAGGATTTCCTTTCCCAGAAGCTTTCTCTCCCCACAGATTTCTCCTTCAGTATCGTTGATCAATAATGAGTTACAACCCATCATTGAAAGTGAAATGAGTTCATCATGCCAGTCCTGATATAATCCTTGGATTGAGGGGTGGAGACAGGGGATTGCCTTCCCAGAACACATGGAAGAACACTCAGACAAATCTGAGGCTTTGCTGATGAGGAGTCAAAGAGATGGGTATGGCATTTGGGTGGGCACACCAGGTACAGCATTTAAATAACTATGGTACTTCAATAATAGAATGAAAATCTATGAAACCATTACAAAGACTGAGGGAAAACTACATGTATCAATGTTAAATGCCTTTCAAGGTGTAATAAATGCAAAGCTATATGTGTACTCTAATCTTATTTATTTAATAATCATTTATTAGTAAATGCCAGGTGGACACATCCCCAAATCTGTAAGAATATATATGTGCTTAAAAGTGGCTCTCTGCATTCTCTGTGTGTGTGTGTGTGTGTGTGTGTGTGTGTGTGTGTGTGTGTGTGTATGTGTGTGTTTGTGTGAGAGAGAGAAGGGGAGCTTACTAGGAAGCTTCATTTTTGACATTCTGTATTTCTTATAATACTGAATCTGTATAAGTATGCCTGCTTTTAAAGGCAAACCAACAACAACAAAACTCAAACATTAAAGAGAGCATCTTTCTTTTTTTCTTTTGAGATGGAGTGTTGCTCTGTCGCCATGCTGGAGTGTAGTGGTGTGATCTCAGCTCACTACAACCTCTGCCTCTGGGGTTCAAGCGATTGTCCTGCCTCAGCCTCCTGAGTAGCTGAGATTACAGGCATGCACCACCACACCCAACTAATTTTGTATTTTCAGTAGAAATGGGGTTTCTCCATGTTGGTCAGGCTGGTCTCAAACTCCCGACCTCAGGTGATCTGCCCATCTCGGCCTCCCAAAGTGCTGGGATTACAGGCGTAAGCCACCCCACCCAGCCTTTTACAGAGAATGTCTTGGGCCAGGCACAGTAGCTCACGCTGTAATCCCAGCACTTTGGGAGGCTGAGGCGGTCAGATCACCTGAGGATGGGAGTTTGAGACCAGTCTGACCAACATAGAGAAACCCCATCTCTACTAAAAATACAAAGTTAGCTGGGTGTGGTGGTGCATGCTGGTAATCCCAGTTACTCTGGAGGCTGAGGCAGGAGAATCGCTTGAACCCGGGAGGCGGAGGTTGCAGTGAGCTGAGATTGCACCATTGCACTCCAGCCTGGGCAACAAGAGCAAAACTCCATCTCTAAATAAATAAATAAAGAGAACATCTTAAATGGCCAGGTCTCATCTTAAATACAAGAGGTCAACTCAAGACATGGGCTCTTTTCCAAGTACAAATTAATTTGGAGGATGAGAGGGACCTGTCTAAAAGTTTTTTTTAGGAGCCCAGAATGTAAATCCCACTGTAGATGAGCTCCTTTATTTTAACCAGCAAATGCTCTTAACAGAATAACTGAGTCTTTACCACTCGTATCATTCTCCGTTTCCTGGAGAAAGGTGTCACCTCTCTTACGGGAAGTTGGTAGTGCTGACTTCCCTCTAGGAAATCCACAGGCGGAAGTCTTCCCAGGAGCCCGGTTGACACCAAGAACCTGTTTCGTAGACAGACCTCCCTGTGACCCAAGTGCCTTCCTGTGCCCCAAATGCCTTTGTCAGGGAGGTCAGAGGATTAATCCTCTGGGGTCTACCTTTCACTCTGTAAGTGGCTAACTAACTATAATAACTACTTGGGCAAGCTTTCCATCTCTCTGGAGTTCATTGAATGCCTCTGCAAATATAAGTGTTACCTATTCAATAGCACTTGAAATAAGGACTTTGTGTCATTAAAAAAAAAATTAGAGCACGCCCCTTGGCTATATGCAGCAATGCCCCTGGGAAGTCTCTTTGGTTACCATAAAAATAGATGGTTAAATTCAGCAGACGTTCAGGATGCAGTGTATATCTTTGATTAACTTATCCGGTGTCAGTTGGAAAATGTGACATGGTATTATAAATGGAATAGGTACACTTCTCCACAAGAATACACAGACTGGAATTGTAGCAGGAAGCTGGGCTGGGCAGGTGGCAGTGGGGCATGTTTACAGCAGCATGGTGACTTGAGATGGTCTCTATTCTTTCCTGAGTTTATAACAGCATTTCCATACCTAAAATAATTCTTCTAAGTATTTCCACAGTGAAAGGGGTGGTCCAGGTCGTACTTTCTTTAGAAAGAATCTGAATATTTTTTTTTTTTTTTTTTGAGACAAAGTATTGCTCTGTTGCCAGGCTGGAGTGCAGTGACATGATCTTGGCCCTCACTGCAACTTTCGCCTTCTGGGTTCAAGTGATTCTCCAGCCTCAGTCCCCCAAGTAGCTGGGACTACAGGTGCATGCCACCATCCCCAGCTAATTTTTGTATTTTTAGTGGAGACAGGGTTTCACCATGTTGACCAGGCTGGTCTCAAACTCCTGACCTCGTGATCCACCTGCCTCTGCCTCCCAAAGTGCTGGGATTACAGGTGTGAGCCACCTTGCCCAGCCCCAAATTTTTAAAGACCATCTCTTCTTGCCCTTTAACAACCCCGACCACATGTGTGTATGTGCACATGCAGATGCACACACACACACACCTGTTCTCCATCAATCAATCAATCTTTTTTTTTTTTTTTTGGAGACAGAGTCTCACTCTGTCACCCAGGCTAGAGTGCAGGGGATGCGAGCTCAGCTCACTACAATCTCTGCCTCCCAGATTCAAGGGATTCTCCTGCTTCAGCCTCTCGAGTAACTGGGATTACAGCCACCCACCACCACACCCAGCTAATTTTTTTGTATTTTTAGTAGATGGGGTTTCACCATATTGGCCAAGCTGTTTTTGAACTCCTGACCTCAAGTGATCCGCCTGCCTCGGCCTCTCAAAGTGCTAGGATTACAGGCATGAGCCACCACGTCTGGTCTGTTCTCCATCAGTCTCTATGCTGGTGAATTGCAGAGCACCCACTCTCAGAATAGAGCTGCAACTCAGCTCCCACCATGTAGAAATTGCCCATATGTATACATTTTTCAAAGGAGGCCATACATTTTACTAAAAAAAAAAAAAAAACTACCATTTTTCAAACTTTGGCAACAAGCCAGTTTGCGTGTGTGTGTGTGTGTGTGTGTGTGTGTGTGTGCACGCGCGTGTGTGTGTAACAGGGTCTCACTCTGTCACCCAAGCTGGAGGGTACTAGCGTGAACCTGTTTCACTATAGACTCAACCTTCTGGGCTCAAGGCATTCTCCTGCCTCAGCCTCCCATGTAGCTGGGACCACAGGCATTCACCACAATTCCTGGCTATTTTTTAAATTTTTTTGTAGAGACAGGTCTCACTTTGTTTCCCAGGCTGCTCTTGAACTCCTGGGCTCAAGAGATCCTCCCACCTTGGCCTCCCAAAGTGCTGGGATTACAGTACATGCATGAGCCACTGTGCCCAGCCCAAACCAGTATATAAACGTTCAGCCATGTAGGCTGAACAAAACATGTCTATTTGTCAGATTCTAGTGGGACCACTAGCCTTGGACCTTTGCCCTGGGGCAATGTAGAACAAGCTTGTTCTCTCTTCTCCCAAGGAGATCTGGAGGTGCTGTAAAATAGCCCTCAGATTCCTTTCAATCTATTCTTAGTTGGTACTCACTCACTGACAAAACTTCAGGGAGTTAAAGATCGGTGGGGAAACAGACAGTGACAGTGGGGCGATATCATTGCTACACTGGAGATTTGTATGAAAGGCCAGAGGAAGGATCACTAATTGTGCAAGTGCTGGGCTGTGGCCTGCCATGTCTGAGCAGATCTGGAGAGGGCCCTTCTCTAGAACTCTTAGGAGGCTCTCCCTATAGTTTCCCATCCCATAGCCATCCTGACTGGGGAGTGTGTAGATACTGCTGTTCTGCATGAAGCTTGAGGTCAGTGGCCCGGGAGCCTTCTTGAGGTATCCCCTAAACCTAGTCAATGCAAAATATATGCTGGAGCCCTTCCCCACACATCTGTAGGCACAGTGACAAGCATGGGGAAACCTAGGTATAATTCAGCAAAGCTTTTGCTTTTCTGACTCTGCTCAAATTCATTCTAATTTAGTGAGTAGGCAAGAATTTCTTTCTCTGAAAATGTTCTACTAAATGGGTACTGTGATGGTTAGTTTTATATGCCAACTTGACTAGGCTGTGGTACCTATTTGTTTGGCCAAACACCAGTCTAGGTATTACTGTGATGGTATTTTTCACATATAATTAACATTTGAATCAGTAGACTTTGAGTAAAGCAAATCACTCTCCCATAATAGGGTGGCCATCAGATGATGGCCATTCAATTGAAGGCATTAAAAGCAAAGGCTGAGGTTTTCCAAAAGAAGAAGGAATCTGACTTCAAGATTACACCATAGAAACCATCCCTGAGTTTCCAGCCCACCTGGCCTGAACTGCAGATTTAATTCCAACCTGAATTCCAGCCTGCTGGCTTACCCCAAGGATTTTGGACTTGCCAGCCCCTACAATTGCATAAGCCAATTCCTTAAAAGATCTCTCTCTCTCCTGTTTCTCCAGAAAACCCTAATACAGGTACACTTTTAATGCTATTTCTAAACCCAAAGCAAAAACACAAACTATTTCAAATACAAATGGCCTTTCAGACTCCAAACCCAGGTGGTTCAGCTGTCTTTGATTTCTCTTTATGACTGAAATGGGAAAGTATCACTGCTTATTTCAGAAATTTTCAACCTGTTAACCAAGGCTTTTGAATAGTTTCCAATTTATGTATCTTTAAAAAACACAGCTGAACTGACAACTCCTCCAGGAGTTGTCTCTGATCCTAGAACCAGGCAGTTGGTTAACTCTCCTCCAGCCTCCTCTGTGCCTATTAGACTTGTTACAGCATATTTTTGGCTATGTGGTATAGACTGCTGAGTGTCCCCTAATACCTGTTCTCCCTTCTCTAGTAGCAGGATCTCAAATTTTCACCTGAGTACATAGCACCCCACAGTAAAAACTACATTTCCTAGCCCTCCCTGCAACTAAGCAAGGCCATGTGCCATGAGGCACACTAGAGAACAGAGGCCAGGCATAGTGAAGCAACAAAATAGCAGAGGCTGTCTTGGCCTCAAACAATCCTTCTGCCTCAGCCTCCTAAATTGTTGGGATTACAGTTATAAGCCATCATGCCCAACCTCTTAAGCCATTATTATTTAGGGTTTTCTGTTACTTGCAGCTGAACCTAATCTTAACTCAATTTCGCTTACACATATGCCTCCTTTACCACAAAGTAATGTTTCTTTAACTACTGCATAGCACTATGCCTGGAATATGGAGGTGCCAGATAAGTGTCTAGTGACTGGATGTATGAATGTAAGAAACAAATGAAAGACTGGTTAGCAGTCGGCTAGGAAAAAGTCCAAGGTGAAGTAGAAGGAAGACATTGTGCCCCTGAGTAGGTACCTTCTATTTAACTTCAGCATAAGACAACATGTGTTCTATAAATTAATTAACGTCTACTTTATGCTGGGCACAGTGTAAAGTGATATTTTTATAGTGGTAAAAAAAGATTAAAACTTCTGCTCTCATTCTTATACTCAAGAAAACGTCAGATAGTGCTAGGTGCTATGAGAAACATAAAACTTTTAAAATTTATTATCAATTTTTGTGGGTATACAGAAGGTATATATACTTACGGATTACATGAGATATTTTGATATAGGCAGGCAATGCATAATAATCACATCAGGGTAAATGAAGTATTCATTACCTCAGGCAATTATCCTTTGTGTTACAAATAATACAATTATAGTCTTTAAGTTATTTTAAAATGTATAATTAAATTATTTTTACTGTAGTCACCCTGTTGTGCTAGCAAATACTAGGTATTATTTGTTCTATTTTTTGTACCTGTTAACCATCCCCATGTCCTCCTCAACCCTCCAATACCCTTCCCAGCCTCTGGTAACCATCTTTCTACTCTCTAACTCCATGAGTTCAATTGTTTTAATTTTTAGCTTCCACAAATAAGTGAGAACATGCAAAGTTGGACTTCCTGTTCCTGGCTTATTTTGCTTAACATAATAATCTTCAGTTCCATCCATGTTGTTGCAAATGACAGAATCTCATTTTTTCAAGACTGAACAGTACTTCATTGTGTATATGTACGACTTTTTCCTTGATCTGTTCATCTGTTGATGAATACTTAGGTTGCTTCCAAATCTTGGCTATTGTGAACAGTGCTGCAATAAACATGGGAGTGAATATATGATTTCCTTTCTTCAGGGTATAAATATCTGTTTGGTCTATAGTACAGATTAAGTTCAATGTTACTTTGTTGATTTTCTGTCTGGAAGATCTGTTCAATGCTGAAAGTGGAGTGTTGAAGTCTCTAGCTTTTATTGTATTGAGGTCTATTTCATTCTTTAGCCCTAATAATATTGGCTTTATATGTTTGGGTGGTCCAGTGTTGGGTGCATATATGTTGGCAATTGTTGTAGTATATTCTCTTGCTGAATTGACCTCTTTATTATTAATGAACTATCTTCTTTGTCTCTTCTTTTTTTTTTTTTTAATTGTATTTTAGGTTCTGGGGTACATGTGCAGATCATGCAGGATTGTTGCATAGGTACACACATGGCAATGTGGTTTGCTGCCTCCATTCCTCTGTCACCTACATCTGACATTTCTCCCCATGTTATCCCTCCCTGACCTCTCCACCCCCTGCTATCCTTTCCTTGCCACCCGTAACAGACCCCAATGTGTGATGCTCCCCTCCCTGTGTCCATGTGTTCTCATTGTTCAACACCTGCCTATGAGTGAGAACATGCGGTGTTTGATTTTCTGTTCTTGTGTCAGTTTGCTGAGAATTATGGTTTCCAGATTCATCTATGTCCCTACAAAGAACAAAAATGCATCATTTTTTATGGCTGCATACTATTCCATGATGTATATGTGCCACATTTTCCTTGTCCAGTCTATCGTCAATGGGCATTTGGGTTGGCTCCAGGTCTTTGCTATTGTAAACAGTGCTGCTATAAACATACATGTGCATGTGTCTCTATAATAGAATGATTTATAATCCTTTGAGTATATACCCAATAGTAGGATTGCTGGGTCAAATGGAATTTCTGTTTCTAGGTCCTTGATGAAGCATCACACTGTCTTCTACAATGGTTGAACTAATTTACACTCCCACCAACAGTGTAAAAGTGTTCCAATTTCTCCATATCCTCTCCAGAATCTGTTGTCTCCAGATTTTTTAATGATCGCCATTCTAACTGGTGTGAGGTGGTATCTCAATGTGGCTTTGATTTGCATTTCTCTAATAATCAGTGATGATGAGTATTTTTTCATATGTTTGTTAGCCTCATGTATGTCTTCTTTTGAAAAGTGTCTGTTCATATCCTTCTCCCACTTTTGGATGGGTTTGTTTGTTTTTTTTTCTTATAAATCTGTTTTAGTTCTTTGTAGATTCTGGATATTAGCCCTTTGTCAGATGGGTAGATTACAAAAATTTTTTCCCATTCTGTTGGTTGCCTGTTCACTCTAATGATTGTTTCTTTTGCTGTGCAGAAGTTCTGGAGTTTAATTTGGTCCCATTTGTCTATTTTGGCTTTTGTTGCCAATGCTTTTGGTGTTTTAGTCGTGAAGTCCTTGCCTATGCCTATGTCCTGAATGGTTTTGCCTAGGTTTTATTCTAGGGTTTTTATGGTGTTAGGTCTTACGTTTAAGTTTTTAATCCATCTGGAGTTAATTTTAGTGTAAGGCATCAGGAAGGGGTCCAGTTTCTGCTTTCTGCACACTGCTAGCCAGTTTTCCCAACATCATTTATTAAACAGGGAATCCTTTCCCCATTACTTGTTTTTGTCAGGTTTGTTAAAGATCAGATGGTTGTAGATGGTGTTGCCTCTGAGGCCTCTGTTCTGTTCCATTGGTCTATATCTCTGTTTTGGTACAAGTATCATGCTGTTTTGATTACTGTAGCCTTGTAGTATAGTTTGAAATCAGGTAGCGTGATGCCCCAGCTTTGTTTTCTTTGTCTCTTCTTATAGTTTTTGTCTTGACATCTATTTTATCTGATACAGGTATGGCTAGTCTTTTTTGGTTTCCATTGGCATGGAATGTCTTTTTCCATTCCTTTATTTTCAGTGTACTTATATCTTTATAGATAAAGTGTGTTTCTTGTAGGTAACAGGTCCTTGGGTCTTGGTTTTTTTAATTCATTGAGTTACTTTATGTCTTTTTATTGGAGAGTTTAGTTTATTTACATTCACCGTTATTACTGATAAGTAAGGTCTTACTCTTGTTATTTTGTTATTTGTTTTCTGGTTGTTTTGTCATCTTCTCTTCCTTCATTCCTTCCTTGTTTTCCTTTTAGTGAAGATAATTTTCTCTGGTGTTATGATTTCATTTCTTACTTCTTATTTTATGTGTATCCATTGTATGGTTTTTGACCTGCGATTACCATCAGATCTGCAAATACTATCATATAACTCATTATTTTAAGCTGATAACAACTTAACACTGCTTACATAAACAAACAAGCAAAAAGAACACTAATAAAAACTCTATGCATTAACTTCAAGGCTTTTTGTTGTTTCCATTTATATTTTATTGTACTGTGTCTTGAAAATTATTGTAGTTATTTTATTTATTTAATTTTTTATTTATTTTGAGATGGAGTCTCACTCTGTCACCCAGGCTGGAGTATAATGGTATGATTTCAGCTCACTGCAACCTCCACCTCCCAGGTTTAAGCAATTCTCCTGCCTCAATTTCCCTCAGTAGCTGGGACTACAGGCATGAATCACCCCACCCAGCTAATTTTTGCATATTTTAGTAGAGATGGGATTTCACCATGTTGGCCAGGCTGGTCTCAAACTACTGGCCTCAGGTGATCCACCTGCCTCAGCCTCCCAAAGTGCTGGGATTACAGGTGTGAGCCAATGCACCTGGACTAGTTATTATATTTGATTGGTTCATCTTTTAGTCTTTCTACTTAACATAAGAGTAGTTTACACACCACAGTTAAACTGTTATATTAGTCTGTGTTTTTCTGTGTATTTACTATTCCCAGTGAGTTTTCTACCTTCAGATATTGTCTTATTACTTATTAACATTCTTTTCTTTCTGATTGAAGTACTCCCTTTAACATTTCTTGTAGGACAGGTCTGGTGTTGATGAAATCCCTCAGTTTTTGTTTGTCTGGGAAAGTCTTTATTGTTCCTTCGTGTTTGAAGAATATTTTCACCAGATATACTATTCTAGGGTAAAAGTATTTTCCCTTCAGCACTTCAAATATTTCATGCCCCTCTCCCCTGACCTGTAAGATTTCCACTGAAAAGTCTGTTGCCAGGCATATTGGAGCTCCATTTTATGTTATTGGTTTCTTTTCTCTTGCTGTCTTTAGGCTCTTTTCTTTATCCTTGACTTTTGAGAATTTGATTCTTAAATGCCTTTAGGTAATCTTTGGGTTAAATCTGCTTGTTGTTCTATAACCTTCTTGTAGTTGGACATTGATATCTTTCTCTAGGATTAGGAAGTTCTCTGTTATTATCCCTTTGAATAAACTTTCTACCCCATCTCTTTCTTTATTTCCTCTTTAAGGCTGATAAGTCTTAGGTTTTCCCTTTCGATGCTATTTTCTAGATCTTGTAAGCATGCTTTATTCTTTTTATTCTTTTTTCTTTGTCTTCTCTGACTGTGTAGTTTCAAATAGCATATTGTATTAGTCCATTTTCATGCTGCTGATAAAGACATACCCAAGACTGGGTAATTTACAAAAGAAAGAGTTTCAATGGACTTACAGTTCCACCTGGCTGGGGAGGCCTCAATCATGGTGGAAGGTGAAAGTCATGTCTCACATGGTGGCAGACAAGAGAAGAGAGTTTGTGCTGGGAAACTCCCATCTTTAAAACGATCAGATCTCAGATCTCATGAGACTTATTCACTATCATAAGCACAGCATGGGAAAGACCCACCCCCACAATTCTGTTATTGCCCACCAGCTCCCTCCCACAACATGTGGGAATTATGGGAGCTACAAGATGAGATTTGGATGGGGGCACAGAGCCAAACCATCTCACATATCTTCAAACTAACTAATTCTTTCTTCTGCGTGATGAATTCTGCTTTTAAGACTCTCTGACACATTCTTTAGTATACCAATTGCATTTTTCAACTCCAGAATTTCTGCTCGACTCTTTTTAATTATTTTAATCTCTTTGCTAAATTTATCTAATAGAATTCTGAATTTCTTCTTTGTGTTATCTTCAATTTCCTCAAAACAACCTTTTTGAATTTTCTGTCTGAAAGACCACATATCTCTGTTTATCCAGCATTGGTCCCTGGTGACTTATTTAGTTTGTTTGGTGAGGTCATATTTTCCTGGATGGTCTTGATGCTTGCATACATTCAGCTGTGTCTGAGCATTGAAGAGTTAGGTATTTGTTGTTCTCTTCACAATCTATGATTGTTTGCACCTATCCTTTTTGGGGAGGCTTTTCAGGTATTCAGAAGGACTTGGGGTTATGATCTAAGCCATATCTTTATTAGACACCACCCCAAACCGAGGAATGCTGTGGTTCTTGTAGACTTATAGAGGTACCACCTTGTTGGTCTTGGATAAGATCCAAAGAATTCTCTGGGTTACTAGGCAGAGACTTTTGTTCTCTTCCCTTACTTTCTCCCAAACAAATGGAGTCTCTCTCTCTCTGTGCTGAGCCACCTGGGGCTGGGGAACAGGGTGACACAAACACCACTGCAGCCACCATCTCTGGAGCTGTGCCAGGTCAGACTTGAAGACAGCATAGCACTGGGTCTCACCCAAGGTACCCTGTAACCACTACCTAGCTACCACCTGTGTTGACTCAAAGCCCTCGTGCTCTACAATCAGCAGGTGGTGAAGCAGCCAGGTTGTATCCTTCCCTTCAGGACAGCAAGTTACCTCAGGCCCTGGGAAGGTCCAGAGATGTCATCCAGGATCTAGGGACTAGAGTCAACAACTTTAGAAGTCTATCTGGTGCTCTATATTACTGTGGCTAAGTTAGCACTCAAGCCATGAGACACAGACCTTCCCACTCTTTCATCCCCTTTCCAGAGGAGACGAGTCTCACCCTGTAGCCAACACCACCACCATAGACCCACGAGGAGTACTGCCAGGCTACCACTACTATTCTTCTCAGGCCCAAGAGCTCTTCAGTCAGCTTGTGGTGAATGCTGCCAGGCCTGGGATTCACCCTTCAGGGCAGTGCACTCTCCTCTGGCCTAGGGCAGGTCCAGAAATGCCATTTAAGAGCCAAGGCCTGGAATTGGGGCCCCAAGAGCCCTCTTGGTTCTATACTCCACTGTGGCTGAGCTGGTACCTATGATGCAAGACAAAGTCTCCTTTGCTTTTCCATCTGCTTTTGTCAAGCAGAAGGAGTCTCTCATTATAGCCACAATAGCTGGAAATGTGCTGAGTCCCACCTGAAGCCATCACATCTCAAAGTCTCATCGAAGGCCCTCAGCAGACTATCTGGGTATCACTGCTGGTTATTCAGGTCACAAGGGCTCTTTAGTCAGCAGGTGACCGGTCCTGCAAAGACTGGGTCCTTGAAGGTAGCAGGTTCCCTTCTGCCTCAAGGTATGTCTAGAAATGTGGTTGATGAGCTAGGACATGGAATAGGGGCCTCACAACCCTGACGTGTGCCCTATCCCACTGTGGCTGAGCTAGTATCCAAGAAGCAAGACAAAGCCCTCCTTATTTTTCCCTCTCTTTTCCTCAAGTGGCTCTTTTGGAGCCATACTCCATACTGCCTGGGTTTGGAGAAACGGTGATGCAAGCTCTCCCTTAGCTGCCCTAGCTGGTATCTTAGTAAGTCACATGCCCTTAAAATCCACCACCTCTGAGCCCAGCTCAGCCTAGGACTTGCAGTCCTTGCTGCTGAGACTGCCTTTTAAGTTTATTTACAGCCCAAAGCACTTCAGCCCATGGTGGTAAGTCTTGCCAGAACTCAAGCTCTGACAGTTGGGATGGGTGATTCTCCTCTGGCTAGGACTGGTCTGAATGCTCCCTCCATGGGTGGGCATCTCTGCTGTGATAGGGCAGCACTGCATTCCAGGCAGTCTCCTAGTTGCTGCACTCTCCCTCTCTCAATGCACAGATTCTCTGCACCATGTGGCTGCTGCCAGGGAATGGGGAGAGGTGGTGGCAGTGATTCAAGACTGTCTTTCCTACCCTCTTCAGTGCCTCTTTCAATGATATGAAGTTAGAAACTGATACCCAGAGTGCTCACCTGAATTCTGGTTCTTGTAAAGGTTCTTTTTTGGGTAGATAATTGCTAAATTCAGTGTTCCTGCATGGGGGATGATTGTTGGGGATTTTTATTCCACCGTCTTGCTCTGCCCCCTAAAATACTTCTTGATGTAAGGAACTATTAATAATTTGAGTGGTGAGGAAAGGTCTCTAAGAAGGTAGCATTTATGCTGAGACCTACATGCCAAGAAGAAGCCTAGGTCAGGGGAGGGAGCATTTGAGGCAGAGGTACAGCTAGTGTGAAGGCCCTGCAGGAAAACTTGTTTGGCTTTTTCAAAGAAGAAAAGTCAAGTGGAAGTATAGTGAATGTGGGTGAATGGTAAGAAGTAGGCAGGGTCCGGGAGCTGGGTGCCAAGTAAGCAGCTGAATCTTTACTTTGACAGCAGTGGGACACCACTGGAGCCTTTAAACTGAAATCAGTGATACTTTGGTTATCTATTACGATATAACAAACAAAACCAAAACTTAGTTCTTTAAAATTACCATATTGGTTTGCTCACTATTTTGTGGGTCAGGAACTATGGAAAGGACTCAACTGGCAGCTCATCTCTGGTTCACAAGATATCAGCTGGGGCAGCTGAGGCTGGAGGATTCACTTCCAAGATGGTTTCTTCATGCACAGGTGTAATGCCCAAGTGCTTCTGGAACTTTCACTTTCTCCACATGGCAACTCATTCTGTAATGCCTATTCATGTGGCTTCAACTTCTCACAGTCTGCTGATCTCAGAGTAGTTGTACTTCTTAAATGGAAGCTCATCTCAAAGGGAAAGGAGGCAGTAACTCCTGGCCAGTGCTGCACTTGGAACTGGCACCACATTGCATTGTTTCCTGCACATTCACAGATCAAAGTAGTCAAAGAGCTCACCTAGATCCAAGAGGGTGGAGAAATAGACCCCACCTATTAATGGGAGAGCAACAGGGTCACATTGCAGAAGGGCACATGGGGTGGGAGATACTGTTGCAGCCACCTTTGGAAAATATAATATGCTATAAATGAGGAGGCCATTTTGGTAATTCAGGCAAGAGATGATGGTGGCCTCATCTAGAGGTTTGCTCTGGAGATGAGAACCCTTTCAGAATATATAAGCAGAATATATGGAAACAGCAAAGCAGTAACAAATGCATCTGAGTATTTGTTAATTGAATTGCAGTTTTTAAGATTACGTGGAAGAATATTGACCACCACCAATGAAGTAAGTCACGAATATATCTAATCTATTTGTAGGACAAATGCATCATTGTCATGTTTCAGAATATGCTTTGTTTTAAAGCATCAGTTGTTTAGGAGGCAGGGAGTTAATGAGGCCTTGATAGGGCTATACGGTGAGATTAAAGTATGGACCTGTAGACTATGAGATCCAGAGATTGCTGCATCCTGTAACCAAGGGAGCTTTAGAAGGTAAAGATGGTCTAGCAACAACACATTTTCAAAGGCTTCATGGAAACAAGTGGATTTGATGACAGAAAGGCTTTAGCAGTTTTCAGTTCATACATTTGCTTACTTGAGGAGACAAAGGTTTTAAGGTATGAGAGCCAATGTACCAAAGAGGATATATGAGAAAGGGTTTTTGGGGTGACAAAAATGCTGAAAGCTATTTTCCTACTTTAACATGAGGGAGTGAAACAGAAACCTGCTTAGAGTCACCTAGTGAATTCCTGGCAGAGCTGGTGCCAAAAGACATGTCTCCTGATTCCCTGGGATTCTTTCCACTGTATCACCTGCCATTCTGCCCGGAGCACAGCTTTGCTCTGTACTGTGGTCATACTGAACTATTGCTATTGCTCAACTGACTTTCCAATAGTGCCAGAAGGCTGCAAGAAGAGGTTGTGAACAAACCAAGTCTGTACCCTCTGTTGGAAAACATAACTCTAAAATATGCTTTGCTAATTTTGACACAGTTGCATTTCTTTGTGGAGCAGACAACACATATGTTCATATGAAAAAATTGTCCTAGTGAGACTACTTACTGTACTGCTAAATGTCTCATAGAATATTTCTTAAAATTCATGGAATGCCTAAGATTCTGAAATCACTCTAGCTCTCAGTTCTAAAATCTGTACCAAAACACAGCTTAAGACCACCAGGATCTTTTGGATTGAAAAGCAAGAACAACCCAAGGTCTTTACTGTGCGTGGGAACGTACATATATATTATAATGAACATTTCTATATGTAACTTCTATTTCATATATGCAGATGCATAATTGGTTTTGTTTTCTCAGTATTTAAAGTGGGCAGAACTCCACTCTGGATGTAAGTAAAACTTATATGTTCTAAATATCATAATTTTATTCTCTACTACTTTTAATTTCTTCAGTGTTGTCTATAGCTAAATAGACATACTTTGCTTCTATATTCATCTTTATTAATTGAACACACTTAATGGAATTGACACTTTCAATCACCCTCATTATATTTACTAGGATGAAATTCATAACCCAAAGATTCAATGTTTTCCCATACTAGGTTCTGTTTCACCTTTGAGCTTATTTGGACAAATACTACCTCCCTGCACGCTGAAAGGATCTGTAAAATATTACTCCTTGATCTCTGCATAAAAAGCAATTTGTTGAGCTCCAGTGTTGGAGGGCAACACTCCAGGGTTGATGCTTGGGAATGTGTAAATCTTGCCTATGGATTTAGATGTCTATTCAACAAGATTGCACCGCAAAAACCTCACACCTTTATTATGTTTCACATGTTACATTGCACTAACAAGTTTAACTGCATCTATGACTGGGCCAGGTGGTGTTTAAATTCTCAAATACCTTAACATTTGAATGCTTCAGGCAAGAAAAACTGACTATTCAGAAGGAGCAAGCTGTAATATTTCAGGCAAGTCAAAATCAGAAGAGTGAAGGCTTTTGGCCATAGATTTTACTAGTGCATTTATATTAACCTTTATTCAATTCCATTAGGCTTTAAAACCATTGCTTAGGCAGTATTTTTCTGTGGGTCTTCATTAAAGTATAGATATTATTTAATCTATGTGGAAAAATCCCTTCAGGATCCCAAGAGCTGTCCTCCTCAATTCCTTTTAAAAGCACTTTCTCTTCTACCTAAAAATTCAAGTACTCTCTTAAGTGCGGACTGAAATATTTCACTATGGATTTGAACAGGAGCCAACATTCATAATAAAAGGAAAACTTCTCCCTATAAAAGGTTTATTGTCAGCACTTTCTAAAGATGGAGATGCCTCTGAAACAGGCTACCAACATTTTCACAAATGTTGACACAGCTTTCTTAACCTCTCCTAGACCTATGATTTGGGTCCCTTTCTTTTAGGAATGCTCTGGACCTTTGACCTTCTGAATAGCCAACTCTATCTAACTGCTCCCTCCCCCATCAATATAATGTATATTATAAAAAGGAAAGGGGGATGGGGTAGCTTGGTCCTCACGCTATTGGAAAAGTACTTGAAATTCCTTGCATTCCTTTGCATTTAACAGCATGTTTACCTAATCACTGGCTTATTAGGATTAACACAAGTCATGCTTCAAGCTCATTTAGTGAAAACAAACTGATTCCTATAGACTCAGATTTTTCCTGATAACAGCCAAGGGTAAATTTCTAAGTAGTTCTCTTAATTTTTTGGAAAAATATTGGGAAAATATAAAGTTATAAACAAGCAAGCCTTTAGAATACATTAGCCATATTCAGTCTTGCCCATGGATCTGGATGTGGGCAGCCTGAGTTATGGACTACCCCTCTTATTAAAGGGTTTCTCTACTAAAGTGACATGCCCACTAACCTGGTAATTAAAATATTAAATTACTATAGCTGTCTTACAGAGTAATGGAGACTCATAGACTTCAAATTCTGATGAAAATAAAGCGCTGTTTTCTTAAATCACACATTTAGCTTCAGAATCCTTCTCATGCTTCATACAATGTCTTGTGTTCAATACATGTTTTTTAAGCATTACTTTATATGCAAAGACTTTTCTGTACTGAAGATATATAAGCAATCATTGTCTTATTTTAATAGCTTAATTTACTGCTATATCCCAATATGTCCTGTTTGAGTACATTTTGAACATCTCTAAAAATACTGAAAGGCATACAGTCAGATATTAGGTAAATATTTCTTTATTAAATGGTTAATTCCATAAATAAAATCTTTTCACTGAATATAAAATTAAAATTATTTACAAATTATTCCAGTATTACATTTCCCCTCCCTCCCCAAAAGCTACATTTTGATAAATAAAAACATTCAGTTTTGAAACACCTGATTTCTGTTTGCAGTTTAGAGTGCAGTTAGCTGCCTCTCACAGACACTCATGGAGTGTCCCCTTCAGGAAGGGATGGAATGCCCTCCCATTTACATTTGTCAAAGGACGAATAAAAGCTTTAAACTGTCCAACTAATCTTATCTCTTTTACGACTGTAGAACCCCAAAAGGAAAAAGGCCTAGAGAAAATATGCTTAGCAAATAATTTACAAACAGAAAACAGAAAGTCATCAACACCACAAGCTCCAAAATGAAGCAGTAACATGTGCTCCAATACTATGAAGCAAAGTATTCTCCAATCGTGGCTGCATTAGTGTCCATCTGCACCAGCACCCTTGGCAGTTTCGAAATACCTTAATGCTCCTCAAGAATAAGCAAGGCATCCCTTCTACAATGTGTCCCATCACCCACACCGCCCCCACCCATTATCTCCATGATTCTGATTCTGACACTCTTCTCCCTTGTTTGTCTAGGTGCACACTGGAAACCCAAATAGCATTTAGTCCCTAAATTTATGAATGTCATTGAACAGCCTGTAGAAGGGAAACACGGCTTCATTGGCATGCGGGCAGTTGTAGTTGCATTTGCAGGACTGGATCATCATGACGTTCTTGGAAAATGTCTCCCCATCTTCACAGCGGAACCGCATCTTCACAGTCCTGGTCATCTGGGGCGTGCAGCATCGGCCGTCCACGCAGGAACCGCAGTACTTGGGCCGGTGTTTCTTCACACTCGAACATCCAGCGTAAGTAAACCTGACTGCTTCGGGGGATTTCTTGGTCTTGCTACATTTCTTGCCCTTCTGTAAGATAGAGGAGAGAAGGAAAGTAAGGGGTGATATTTCTCTTTCCTCAAAAACAGATTCACATCCCACCCACCTGCCAGGGAACAGACTACTTGTCCCTGAAGGAACTTACTTTCAGGCTGCTGTACACTGGCTGTCCACAAGGCCGCACCTCGCAAATCCGGGTTTCTTTCACCAGGCGGCATTCCGGGTTGTCATTGGTAACTCGTGTGGAGATACCAGTTCCACAGGTCTTTGAGCACTGGGACCATGAAGTTGTTTGAACGATACATTTCTGGCCATGTAAAGGGTTGTATAGGATGCGAGGCTCCATTCCAAAAACTAAAGAAATAAACAAGAGGGAAGACTTCTCAGAGGCACACTGACACAAACAGGTTCAAGTACTCATTTCTATAAAACTTCAGACCAGAAATGCATCTCAGTGCAGTATCTCAGGGCTCAGTCTCCACTTACCAGGGAGCCGCTTCAGTGAGTTGCCTTTTCCAACTGCAATCAATTCATTGTTTCTCGTCAACTCCACCTCGGACGCATCAAATCCCAGCTCCTTGCCAAGGAGGCTGTCCTGGTCGTCCATGGGGTCCTTGACACCATCCTCGTCACAGACCCACTCCTCGCAGCACTGCCCGGTAACTTTGACCAGCCGGGGATTGGGACAGCCCAAGTTGGGGAGAGACAGTTCTTGAGGACACAGAGGAATGCAGCCCACGGCGCCATCAATACATGTGCACTGATGTTTACAGTTGGGCTGGAAACTTTCCCCGTTCTGGTAGATTCTGGAGTTATATTCACAGGGTCTGCCCTCTGACTGAGCTGCAAACATCAACAAAAGAGAAAGGTAGAAGGGGATAAAGTTAAGATTCCAAACCACCGCCTGAACTTCATACATATTTTCTGCTGTTAAATTCAATTTATGGTAAAGTTCCCTACAATTCCCCGGAGACTCCAGACCAGAACAATAAGTTAGTCAGGAATCACTTTTCCGTATGCGCTTTCGTTGGGCCCAGACACACTGAATTGCATTCCAGACTGCTGAAATCATGTGCCTTTCTGCCAAGCTACCAACAACAAAGCATCACCATACATGGTCTCAAAATTACTAAACTTCTGGACTATGGGGACTAGTATTTTTTTTTAAAGGGGCCAAACCACAAGCATCTTACCTCTGCAGATCCCCTTCAGAGCGGTGGAGCTGGCGCCGAAGTTGCATTCCAGCCCCTTGGTGTGGTCACAGGGCTGCGTTTTGCTGCAGTCCTCGTTGAGCTGCTTGGCGCAGACCTTACAGCAGCCGCAGCCGTCCCGGACCAGCCCGACTCCCGGCGCGCACTTGGGCGCCTCCAGGGGGCAGTGGCAGGCGGCGGGGCAGGTGGAGAGCGCCTGGAACCGGGAGAAGAAACGCGTGAGACTCAGCGCGGTGCGCAGGAGGGGCGCTGCGGCTGCCGCGGGAAGAGACGAGGGTCTCTGACCCTGCCGACGGGGAGCCTCAGATCTCGTCCAGCCTGGCCACCCCGGGAGGCTGCGCCCACCAAGAGGTCCCCGACACGTCTTCGGGGGAGGGGGGGTGCTTAAAGAAACGGCTACCCGCAAACGGCCACGAACTTTTTAGTTTAGCTTTTCCTGCCATGGGCAATCTGGGACCAAGGGAAGAACTGGGGAGTGGACGGGGAAGCGGTGGCAAAAGAAGAGTCCAACTCACCAGCCTGGTCAAGTGGAGAAGGGTGACGGCGACGGCGAGCGCCTTGGCGATGCGGGAGCTCATTGTGGCGCGCAGGAGTAGCCCGGGGCGAGCGCGGCGGCGAAGACGCCAACAAGCTGGTGCGCAGCGGACAGGCCGGGCGTAGTGGGCTCTGGGTGGCGGCGCGGTGGGCCCGGTGGGTAGGGAGACGAGGGCCGGGCGGCGGGCGGGAGTCTTTCGATCGAAGTCCGGGCGGAGAAAGCGCGGAGGGCGCGGGCGCTGCTCGGGGGCGCTCTCGCTCGCGGTCTGCCCAGGCGCCCCGAAGCCCGCCTTTTATACGGCCGGTGGAGGCGCCGCGTGTTGCAGTGACGTCGGCTCTGTCTCCGCGTTCCAGAATTCTCAAACATCTCAGGAATGCTGGTTGGCGCGGGCTGCTGCCAAGCGCCTCCCCTGGCTCCATTGCACCTTTGTGTGTGTGTGTGTGTCCGTGTGTGTCTGTGCGTGTCCGTCCCGGATCCTTCAAGAAAACAGTTCGTTTTTTCCACCTTAAATTACGACTTCTATTGGGGAGGGTTCTTTGGGGCGTGATAGTGGTGATGGTGGTTGGAGGGTCGTGAGGGGCGAGAGGGCCCAGTTCAGAACTTTGCCTGGACTGGGTGGGTGGGAGGACCTGAGAGGAAGGAACAAAAGTCGTTTTGTTTGGTTGATGCGAGTTGACCCGGCAGCCACGGAAGCCCTCACCCAGGAAGGCAGCGAGCTGTTTGCTTGTTTACAGCGAAGGTGAGAGACAAGTTATCTGTTGAAAGAGTAAACGAGAAAGAGGAATGTGTTTCCGACCCAGGAATATTTGTGGACTTCACAGAGGCGGTTTCGGATCAGGTCCCAAAGCTTTGGCATGATGTTTATTAGCAAAGTTCAGTGAATTGCAAATTAATACCCACAGTGGCATTTATGAATGAAAAGCGGGGAGTGGGGGGAGCGGGGGACTTCTCCACCATCTGGCAAATTCCCAGGCAGAGGTCTCCCCCACCTCTCCAGTCCTCCTCTTTTGGGTATGTTGTACTTGTTTGTTTTTTGAGGTTCCCACTGTAGTTCCAGCCCACTGCCTGGGTTGGAAGTTCGAAAGGAAACGAACTCGGGGAGTTCTCCGGGAGGCTGTCTTATACTTCCTTACGGATGCAGGAGACAGGGTAAGCCCTTCCAACCTCCCTCCGCGGGCCGGAGGCTGTGCTAACCAAGCAGCCAGCCAGAAGTGCAGGGGACCACCGTGGAGTGCTTTGACCTGAAATCATCACCTGCAAAGACTGCAAGGCCAAACCAGATTCCAGTACCATTATGCCCTATGAATCTCTAGGAAAAGCAGATGCCTTCAAGCTGGAAGTTTTGTGGGGTTTTTAACTCCTTTCCTAGGGACCACTGGAAGCCTCCCATTTTAAATGAATTGCAATGAGATGTAGGATGTAATACTCTGTAGTAAAAATGTCAGCAGATTATAAGATCCTGTTTTACCTGCAACACACTCAGGAGAAGCCCCCACCACAGTACAATGCACTTGAACATTACCAATCCCATTAGTGTGATTGATAAATTTTCCCTACAGGTTTCAAAAACTATCTTTAATTTTAATAAATTGTACTTTTAATAAAAATTATCATGTGAGACTCATATGCTCTAGGATAACTACTTATCCTTTTTAATGTTTAGGGTTGTTCACACTTCTTCATTTAGCAGTCTTGCTTAAAAGGGCCCTTAGTGCCAAGCGGACTTTTCTGATAAGCACAATGAGAAGCTATCATGATGAAAACACACTCCAATGAAGAGAACTTTTGCAGGAAAGAGTTCAGTTTTTTTCATTCAAAAGTGCCCTTTCATAACTGAAAGCAGCATTTGCTAGAAGGAGTGGGAAGCTCTATTGGAGGGTTAGGGGTGAGAGACTTTTCAAGACAATGGATTGTCAGGTGTCATGCAAATCAAGTGAGGAAAGTCTGGGCCCAACACGAACACAGGTTAATACATCAATTATTATTTACAAAGCATTGCTTTTCCTGCCTTAGCATTTCATTTTCATTTCCTTCTTAATGAAGTGCCTGGGGTGAGGCGGGGGAGGAGGGGTGTAGCCACAGTAAGGGGTGAACAGAGGGAGATGGTAGAGAGAGAATGGAGAGGACGGTTCCTGGCTTCTGTTGTGGCGTCTTTTCTATTTGACTTCATGGTTGTAAGTATTTCCAGATGGTGAATCAGACACCAGACGTAACAATATTTCCATATTTGGGTATAGCAGTAGCCTGCGTTTTTAACATTTTTCTGCCTCTGTTATCCAACCACAAAGCATTCTTGACAGCTTCAAATGTTGTTAAATATAGATTTAACTTCTCTTCCCAGAGCAGGAAATTCTTTGGAATTCCTTGTTTTTCATGCAATCTGTCTATCATGATTTAAAATCAAAGCACAGTGGATCATCCAACTGGCCGTATATACCTCAATTGGAGGTTGGGGATGGGGGACGGCAGAGATCCAGTCTGCCGCACTGCGTTCAAACACAGCCATTCCAGAGATTCCTTTAAAATCACATTAAAGTTTTCTAACAAGGGTGTGTGGGTTTGTTTCTGGATTTCAACTGGGGAATCTTGAGGATGAGTTTGCCCCAGAGGAGAAATTTAGAGAACTTTACCGTCAGCTGCCCATTTAAAGCAGGGGGTGTGTTGTGGGAGGGGGGTGGGAAGCTGGAGCTACAGGGCCAGGAGGTGTGGAAGCAGGAGACACCAGAGTAACCTATGTGCACAGCCTCTCCGTATACCATGTGCTGGTGCGCCTGCTAGTAGTCGACGACATTAGGCAAGAAAAACAGCGGCTCCTCAAGTCCTGCCCGAGGACCGTCCAGAAACCCCAGCCTCCGGTGGTCTTCTCACCGCCTCCGATGGGAGCTGCAGATCAGTCCAAGTTGACGGACAGGAGGCGAAATGTGCAAATGTTTATGGGTAAGTGTTGCTTCGGGTACTAATTCTGTATGGCTCTTTTGCTAGTTTCTCCCTCACCCACCCCATACGGGTGCCCAGGCAGGAAATAACGGGCTGCCTTGTTTCCTTGGGCTGCCTTGGGTTGCAATCCACGGAAAAGGGGCTACTTGTCTTCTGCAGCTCCTGGCTTCGGGCTGAGCGATGGGGACGTTTCTCACCCGCTGCTGCCAGGGAATTTTAGGTTACCTAATGAAGGGCTCACTGTCTGGCTGCAACCGAGAATTATAACGGTAAATCTGGCGACTCTGGTTTCCTAGCCCTAGGAAGGTTCTCAGACTAGCGTGCATCAGAATCACCTGGAGAGCTAGTTAATGATTCCTGGGTCCCACCCCAGAGTTTCTGATTACTTTTCTAACAAGTCCCCAGGTGGTGGTGATGCTGCTAGTCCGGAGATCACGCCCTGAGAACCACTGCGGTGGACGACTGGAGTGGGTGTAGTAGGGGTGTGTGTGTGCGTCTCAAAGGTACTCGGCCGCACACCCAAGGTCACAACTCCACTCTTTATAGCCACCTTAATGAACGGAACAACTTACGGTGTCTGCAAAAGACCAGCTTTCAGGTGGCGCCCCCCGCACCATCCCATTTCTCTCCTCCACCTTTTCTCCGCCCCAATTCCCAGAGGAAGCCAGGATCCTATCCTGGTGGCGGCGGCAAGAACTGGGTGGCCGACGCGCGGAGAGGGCGGGCCCCGGCACCCCTGCGGAGGCAGCGGGCAGGGTCCTCACGGCGGGAGGGAGCGAGACGCGAGGCATCCGGACGCGCCTGCCTAGCCGCCGCCGCCGCCCCCTGCCGGCCACCCCACGCGCGCGCCCTCAGTCACCGCGGTTGCCAGGACTCGAGGTTTCCGGCGGCGCGCGGCGCAGGACGTTTCCAGCCCCGGCCCATATTTGGTGAAAGTCTTTCAAGACTCCGTCATCTAGCTTTAGGGGACGGTGGCGGCGGCGGCGGCCCTGCGACCCGGCCGGACAGCCTTGGGGCGGCCGCAATCTGAAAAGTGCACCGCGCCCGCCCGAGCCCAGGCCTCCCACCGCGCGGGATCCCAAGCCTTGCGGGCGGCGGGGGAGACCCGGGCGGTTGGGCCCCGGGTCCTCACCCCTCTGAGGGCCGAAGTCGGCCCTGCGCTGCGTGGGAGGCTGGCGCGGAGGGCGCCGCGGCCCTATTGTGTCACTTTTGCCGTCCACCCCCCTGTTGACTCGTCCTCCCAGCGGGGCAGCCAGTTGCCGCGATGTGCCAGACTTAGAGGGTGTGCCGGGCGCGGGGGTGTGGGGCTGTGTGTGTGTTGGGGGTGGGGGTCGGAGGATGGCCTTTGCGTGGCCACGGAGCGCATCCGAGAGGGGAAGGTGGAGCCGACTCTGGGGAAAAGCCCTGAAGGGCCTGGATTCCATTATCCCCAGAAGGGACACATGCTAGAGCTGGCTCTAGGAGTCTCCTGGCCTCCCACGACCGCTTCCCCTCTTCCTCCTCGAGAAGTTCCGCGTGTGAGGAGCCCTGAATAGGAAGCCCTGGCTCTGCCATCAGTAGCCGGTGGCCTTAGAGGTACTGCTTATCCTCTCGGGACCTTGCCTGTTTCTCAGTAAACTGGGAAAGGAGGCAGCAAGTTGTAAAGCCAGAGCAGCTCCTTTCAGAGCCAAATCTCATGTCATCCCCTCTAATACTGACAGAAATTAACACATTATATAGGGTTCACATAGGTTGGGCACCTCTTTAAATGCCTCCTATATATTGACTCATTTAAATCTCAAATGCCCCATTGAAGCAGGTCCTCTTGGTAACACCATTTTCTGTCTAAATGAAGAAATGGAGGGAAGGTAAGTGACTAGCCAAATGTCACTACCTAGTCGGCAGTGAAACTGGATTTGGACCCAGATCATAAAGTCTCACACTTAACCACTGTGCTATACTGCCTACCCGCCATCTCTTACCACAGACATTCAGGCCCATCCCCCTTTTCTGGAAATTTACCTTTATTTAACTCTATCACAGCTTACCCAGAAACTCTAGGAGAAATGCATCAGATATAAAAATAGTTGATAAATTAACTGAAGCTGTGCTAAACCCTGAGAATTGCCTAATGTACTGACTTTTAGGAAGGAGGGAGGAAAGTGGTGTTATAGTCTAACAGAAAAGTTCTTAATGCAGATACATTTATAGAGTGGTCTTTAAGCACCTTTGAGGGCTGATGGGGAAGATATTTAGGACCTCTGGGGCTCTTTTGATGCCTCATAAGCCACATTGTTCAGTCAGTCCCTACTTCTGGAGTAAGGCTTTGGCCTGGTAGGAATTGCATTTGTCACTGAGATAAAGGTTTCAGCATCACTTACTTGATGGTTCATCAGTCTGGGTGTTTGCTGTGCACCCAGTCTGTTTTTGTTGTTGGTTATTTTTGAAACATGGTCTAGTTCTGTCACCCAGGCTAGAGTACAGTGGCACAATTTAGGCTTGCCATAGCCTCAGCCTCCTGGGCTCAAGCCATCCACCCACCTCAGCCTCCTGTGTAGCTAGGACTCCAGGTGCACACACCACACCCAGCTAATTTTTGTATTTTTGTAGAGATGGGGTCTCCCCATGTTGCTCAGGCTGGTTTTAAAGTCCTGGGCTCAAGTGATCCACCTGTCTTGGCCTCCCCAAGTGCTGGGATTGCAGGTGTGAGCCACAGGCTCCCAGTCTGTTTTTAACCTGTTTTCTCCCCAACTATGTTATAAATATATATATATATATATATATATATATATATATATATATATATATATAGAGAGAGAGAGAGAGAGAGAGAGAGATGGGGTTTCACCATGTTGGCCAGGCTGGTCTCAAATTTCTGGCCTCAAGTGATCCGTCTGCCTCGGCCTCCCAAAGTGCTGGGATTACAGGTACGAGCCACAACACCCAGCCTAATTACCCATATCTTTGAGGACAATTTGTTTACCCTTCTCTGAATCCCAGATTTATAGTGCTAGGTACTGGTGACATTAAAGAGGACTTTAATATTGAAAGTCCCCTGGAAGACTTTAAGGCGTATTGCAGAAGTGGGTACATAAATGCTGTGTGGACACTTCACTGCCTGAGAAGAGTTAGGTGGAACAACTAATCTGGGGCTGAAAGGATGAGCAAGAGTTTGATAGCAGGGAAGGACATTTGAGAGGAAAGGAACAGGGCCTTGACCGGGCATAACAATCAGTCTTACACAACTGAACCATAGGATTCCTTTGGAAACTGGCAAGAGAGGTCAGTTGGGACCATCTGCAAATGGCCTTACTGTCATGACATTTTAACTTTTCAGAGTGAGCCATGTGTGCTTTTTCCCTAGATTTCCTTGTCTATAGGATCATAGGATTCTCCCAGCTAAGAGGACACACACTCAAGTGCTACCCAGGTACCATGCCTCAGAATTAGTACCGGCTGACATTTGGCCTCAGCCTTGGGAACTGTGGAGACACTGGGACCAACTCTGAGGGGCTGAATGGTTACTAGATGAAATTGTAGGTTCAATATTTACCTATTTTCTCATTTTAAAAAGAGATACCAGAGATCTGGATTTTTTATGAAGTCTTCACAATTTTTAAATGTTGGGAATTAATTACAATGTTAAAATGCCATCTAGGCTACCCCTTAGAAAACCTAACAAGACAATGACTGTGGGTGCCAGTTGTAATCTTCAGACTGAATATCTCTAAGAATCTGCCCTGCTCCAGCATTCTGTAACTACCAACCACCCGTGGAATTGTAGGAAACAGCACTCTGAGCTCCATTTAATTGTAAAGTTAACTAGACTTTCATTTGTTTAAGAATCAGGGCTGCTTCTTAACTCTTCATTGTAGGAATTTATATCCTATTAACAAAATTGGAATTGGTGGCTTTTTACTTTATCCACTCTCCAATCACTACTCTGTCTCCCTCCTTCCTGTCCCCCTGAATTGATGTTGTAAGAAGCTGGCATTGCCTTGGCACTATGATAGGAAACATTTTTTAGGGCATCCGTATCCCATGGGAACTCTGTTTATTTCCTCCACCTGGCATCTATCCACAGGAAGCCAGCATTCCTAACTCCCTTACCTTACAGAACTTCTTGTTTTGTGATAACACAGAAACATTTCAATGGAAAGGACTAGAAGGAACCTCTCCCACCACACACTGCAATCCCTCTTCTAGATATGATTGAGCAATATGAAATATAATAATTGTAAGTCATTATCAAATGGGTTGGCTCCAGATTGAGAGAATCAGCAATTAACCTCTGCCTTTCATGTTTTATTTCTGGAGATGCCTGTCTCTTAACTGACCACTTAACATCACACATAGCATATCTAGAATTTAGAAAGGATTTGCTCTGGGCACAGTAGATGAGCACACAGATTCTACAGAGAGATTGAGGCGATTTATTTGTGCCAAATTTTTGCAAGTCCTGGGGATTGAGCTTAAGGGAGTATTAGAGCAGTAGGACTTATTATGCGAAATAAGACATATTTACTGCTCAGCATGATGCTGTCACATAGTAAGTGCTTAATAAATTACAATTTTTTCTACTGCCAAGCACCACCATTATCTTTACTTTCACTACAATTAACATAGAATGAGCTAGTCTTATTCTCTAAAGAATACTTTCTATGCTTAAGAACTCTAGTTATAAAATCAATAAAATTCTTTAATATATGGTATGTAGATGATGTGATTAAAAGAATCCATCCAACCTGCTATTCTGGCTGCACTGAGACACCAGTGACCGTCTGAAAAAACACTCAAATGGCCTTACCTCTCATGGCATTGGGACTTTGCTTACAGGCCGTGGTGAGTCCTGTGAGGTTTTGCTTTGGTTTCCTCACTTATAAGGCGATAGGATTGTACCAGTTCAGGAGTGGTGCACTCAAGTGCCCCAGGAATCAGAGAGGTAAAAAAAATTCCCTGAGCATTAGTGCCGGCTGACACTTGACCTTAGCACTGAGGAGACATAGGGATGGTTGGAATTATCTGTGGGGACTGGGCTTTGCCTACCGTGGGCTAAGTAGTTAGTATACACAATCTCATCTGATCTTTATAAACAACCCTGTAGGGTGAGTATTTTATTTCCATTAAAAAAATTCAAAAAATGAAGCTTTGCTAGATGTCAGAAATCAGTACAAGGGCGCAGGGTTGTTAAGGTAGAGCAGAATACCTGTTGCAAAGATCATTCCTTTCAGTGAGAGCATGATAATTGCTCATGAAATCTGCCTTCAAGTTCAGGAACTTGCCTGCAACTTCTTGACTTTCCCTTAACACCTGACTGTGAATCTGTCACTTAAACACTGTTCTAAATGTGTCTTTAGCTTGTGTTCTCAGTAACTGGGGCCCACAGTTTCTTAATGAGAATCTGGTAATAAATAAGTTAAACAATGAAAAAGGGTTCACTCCTTAGGGCCCTTGCCTGAGCTTGTTTTTATTTCCTCTGGGAGGAAAAAAGAGAGGTATGTGTCAGAACAGAGGTGGAACTTCTCAGAGATTGAGAGATAAGTCTACTGTAACTTAGTCATTGCCATCAATTTTGTTACCTGAGGCAGGCAGAGCCGCCACCTCCCACAGCCTGCGGTTATCCTCACAACAGAATTACTAAGCACGGAGCCCTCCAGGACCCCGCCAAGCACACCCCACGTGTGCCTTACACAAGGTGTCCCTGAGCCTTGAATGTTGGGTGTGTTGGGGGGTGCCCAAGATTATGGCAATAAAGAAAAAGCATAGTGCCAGTTGCTTCTCTGAAATCGTTTACCCTTTCTTTTGTAGTTAGGTTTTAGCTTTCAAAAGAAAAAAAAAAAACCTTGTAAGCAGTTCATTCTAAAAGAACAAAGACAATATGTATTCCATGCTTAACATTTCCCAGGCTCTGGGAAATGTCTTTGGGATAATTAGAAAGGGTAGACCATATGCTAAAGCATTGTAGACCCAGAAGATAGATGGTTTAGTTCATTCTAATAAACGTGACATTCATGACATGCTTCATGCTAGGCAACAATGCAAAGAGGAATAATATCTGGGCTTTGCTTCATGGCTCTAGCTGCCTAGAGGAGACCCAGATGCTTAAACAGATAATACAATACTGTGGATTAAAGCTCCAGAAGCAGTGCAGCTTTGGGAGTACAGACAAGGGATGTCTGACTGTGAGTCTCACCCTTTAAAGATGTGAGATCTTGTTAGTGTATATATTTTTATGGATGAAAGGGATTGGGCACAGTTATTCCCTAACATACACGTTCCCTTTGAAGCTGGGGACTGCAAGGAATGTGGACATTTCCAAGATATTAGAAAACATCTAAAAGTGAGAAGTGAGAACTTTCAGGTGAGCCTCTTAAAATGCATTGATTACAGATGAGACCAACCCTTTAGGTGCCATTGAAAATTCTCATCATTATGGATCCTTCTTTCAGAGGAGGGGAAAAGAAGGGAAGTGACATTTACAGGGCACCTGCCATGGGCCAAATGCTTTACAGGTTCATGTTCATGAGAGCCCTCTGAGACGAACTTTTTGACATCTTTCTAAGTTTAGGGAATGAAGGCTCAGAGAAGTTAAGCAGCTTGCCCAGGATCAAACAGTTAGAATGTGACCAAACAAGCATTCTAACCCAGGCCTGCCTGAGGCTCCAAGTTCTGTCCCCTTTCTACATTTCAGCTACACAGTCCTGACTCCTTGAGTTTTCACTCCCTTTATGAGTGTTTGCCTTTTTCTCTTTTATTTTATTGTTACCACCACTTTGCCCTTAAAGAGCCAGCCCTTTACACTTTCCTTAGCACTTTCAGATGCACTGATTTGAAGTATTTGAGCCACTGGTAACTCTAGCTTTTAAAAGGAGATGCAGATTAAAGTGAATGGGATCACTGCCATCAAGTGGACACTCCTGTCAGCATCATTATGGTCAGAGAGCAGGTGTGGTGATAGCCTGCACTTATCTTTGCTCCTTTGGTAGGCACTGTGTAGGATGACTTAGACATATGGGATCTCTGTTTTCCAGGGACAGATGACAGATTCCAGAGGATGTGGTGCAGCATAATTAAAAATAACTAACGAAGTATGATTTTCATATTTTGTGTTTGCAAAATGGATGAGAGGTGCCATGGGCAGTCTGAGGCTGCACTAGAGTACAATTCTGTAACCTGGAAAACTGCTTTGAGAAGGAAGTTAGATGACTATATGAAGAAGGTATTAGACCAGTGCACTGTGATATGTGTGTGTGTGACAGCGTGTGTGTTGGAGGGGGGAGGTTAAGGATTGGAGATGTGGAATAAGCAAGGGAGAGAAGTCTCAGGAACAAAAATAGAAAGTATCAGGCGTTAGGAGAAAAAAGGCTGAACTCTTTGTAGAGGCTTTGAGGCCACGTGGTAGGAAGAAAGAATGCCAGGGTCAGAGCGTACACTTGCAATGGTGCGACTCAGCTTAACCGCCTAATCTCATGGGGCCTCAGTCTCATTGGTGGTAAAACAGCAACAATATCTCACAGAATTGTTGGGAGAATTGAATAACGTCTTGTTTCAGCTCTCCAGAAACTGAGATGTGCCCTACAAATGTTTGTGATCAGCATCAGCTTGGTTTAAATTTGAAGCTCCTGGAAAGCGTTTGGCAGGGGAGGGTCACATTCCATGGTAAATAGAGAAAATCAGCAGTCACTGTGAGCATGAGGTATGGCAAGTGATGAAGAAGAACTGACTTAGCAAGACTAGGTTGTGGAAATCAAGGGAAGCTGAAGAGCAGCCGTGAATTAGGACTTTCTGACGGATTCATTTCTTGTTACCACCACTAACTCAGACTCCTTCCACCTTTCTTTCCTCTGAGCTTTCTGTTCATTGCTCTGCTATTTTGAGTAGAGGAGAAGTCCTTGAGTCTCGGTTCAGGAAAAGCAACCAGAAAGGGCCAGCTTTTATAGCTGGGTCATCCTGCATGTGCTTTTTCCAAGAGCTGTAACCCTGAAAGCTGGGGTCAGAGAAAGAGGTAGAAGATGAAGATGGGGTTGGGAACAAACTCAGGGAAAACTTCTGAAGTAGCAGAAAGTGAGAATTGAGACAATTTCTGCCGGAAAGCACCTCTCCAGCTATTAGTCATTAACCCACCTGGAACCAAGTGCAGTTAATTTAGCACCATGTTGGAAAGCTTAGAACATGAACCACATCCGGGCCCGGGCGAAGTGGCTCATGCCGGTAATCCCAGCACTTTGGGAGGCCGAGGCGGGTGGATTGCCTGAGCTCAGGAGTTTGAGACCAGCCTGGACAACATGGTGAAAGTCTGATTACAAAATACAAAAAATTAGTCGGGCGTGCTGGTGTGCACCTGTAGTCCCGGCTACTTGGGATGCTGAGGCAGGAGAATCGCTTGAACCCGGGAGGAGGAGGTTGCAGTGAGCCGAGATTGCACCACTGCACTCCAGCCTGTGTGACGGAGCAAGACTCCATCTCCAAAAATATAATAATAATAATTTTAAAAAGAACATGAACCCCATCCTAGGGCCACAAAAGAGAATTGTGTTCTCTTTTGGAACACAATTTGGTGTCAGTACATGGGAACTAAGAAGTGTGATTAGTTGTGAATCTCAGCAGTCTGCTTTCTTCCAGAACATCATGGGAAGAGGATGGGCAGACTGCTTCAGATAAAACCTGGACCCACTCAAACTCTCACTGAAGGCCAGAAACAAAACAAATCCACTTAAAAAAAATGTTTTAAAAATCCAGTTAATCCAGGTGCAGTGGCTCATCCCTGTAATCCCAGCACTTTGGGAGGCTGAGGTGAACAGATCACAAGGTCAGGAGTTCAAGACCAGCCTGGCCAATATGGTGAAATTTTATCTCTACTAAAAATACAAAAATTAGCCAGGCATGGTGGCACATGCCTGTAGTCGAGTAGCTACTCAGGAGGCTGAAGCAGAAGAATCGCTTGAACCTGGGAGGCGGAGGTTGCAGTAAGCCAAGATTGTGCCACTGCACTCCAGCCTGAGTGGCAGAGCGAGACTATCTCAAAAAAAAAAAGTATCTAATTGAATTCTTGAGACTTCCAGTGCTTCCTCCATAAAGCTTGGAAACGCAAGCTGTTTTTCTCAGCTTGGATATAATTTATTATGATTTGGACATAGTATCAGCAAAGACTTGAGGATCCTTTAATAAGGATCCTTTAATTATGAACTCTCATTCATAGGGAGTTGCATATTTTTATTTTAAATGTCTTTGTGCTTCCCTTTGGTAAGCAATCTAGGTTTAGTGTGCATAACCTTTTGGGTAAACTTGTGTTTTGTGTTTTCTGGTGTTCTAATGATAGCTAGTGGATATGTGAATTATATTCTTGGCCTTACTTGAAACAGTGCAAGGTTTCTGTTGTATGGTGTTGAAGGTGAACCTGATTATTTGAACCTTTTCCTTAGGCAGTGGGCCACAGTGGATAAGAAGGGAGAGCATATTGGGTAAAAAGACAGTACTCCAGGATTCCATTACATTTAGTGACATTTTGTAGTATTGTTTTATTTGATTCCACTATTGTTCACAATGTGCCATTTGTCTTTGTATCCTTTCCATTGTTTGCTTTGGGTTTCCTTTGCTCTTATTTGTCTAGTTTCTTAATATGGAAGCTGAGGTCACCGGCTGAAAACATTTTCTATTATAAGCACTTAATGCTATAAATTTCCCTCTACTCCCGCTTTAGCTGCATCCCACAAATTTTGATATGTTATGTTTTTATTTTCAATCTGTTTAAAGGACTTTCTAATATCCTTTTTGATTTCTTTCTTTTTGACTCAGGTTATTTAAAAGTGTGCTATTTAGGATATTTGGATCTTTTCCAGTATGATTCTGTTATTTTTTTCTAGCTTAATTTTATTGTGGTCAGAAAACAAACGTGTATGACCTAAATTTTTTTATACTTTTTGAGCCTGGTTTTATAGCCCAGAATATAGTCCATCTTGAAAAGAATGTCTATTCCGCTGTTGTGGCTGGAGTGATCCATACATTGTCAGTTATGCAAAATTGTTTCATAGTGTTGATTTTTTTGTCTACCTATTCTTTGAATAATTGAGAGAGGAGTGTTGAAATCTCCAACTACAATTATGAATTTGTCTATTTTCGCTTTTAGTTCTATTAGATTTTGCTTGATTTTTTTTGAACTTCTCTTGTTAAATGGATAAACATTTAGAATTGTCATATCCTCTGGATAAATTGACTCATCTGTAATTATGAAAACACTCTTTCATTTCATAATTAGTCTGTTTTAATGCTGCAGATAAAGACATACCTGAGACTGGGCAATTTACAAAAGAAAGAAATTTATTGGGCTTACATCTCCACATGGCTGGGGAAACCTCAGAATCATGGTGGAAGGCAAAAAGGAGCAAGTCATATGTTACGTGGATGGCAGCAGGCAAAAAGAGAGCTTGTGCAGAGAAACTCTAGTTTTTAAAACCATCAGATCTTGTTAGACCTATTCACTATCACAAGAACAGCACAGGAAAGACCTGCCCCCGTGATTCAGTCATCTTCCATCAGGTCCCTCCCACAACGTGGGGGAATTATGGAAGCTACAAGATGAGATTTGGGTGGGGACACAAAGACAAACCGTATCAGTGATGCTTAATTTTATGCGTTGAATTTGATGGCCACAGGGTCCCAGATATTTGGTCCAACATTCTGAGCGTATCTGTGTCAGTGTCTGGATGAGGTTAGCATTTGTATCAGTAGACTGAGTAAAGCAGACGGCCTTCTCCAATGTGGGTGGGACTCATCCAATCAGCTGAAGGCCTGATAGAACTGACAAGAGTGAAGACTGACTCTTGTGTATGAGGTAGTTCTTCCTGCCTAATTACCTTTGAACTGGGATGTGAGGGTTTTTTTCTGCCTTCAGACTCAATCTGACATATTGATTCTTCCTGGGTCTCAAGCCTGCTGGTCGTTGGACTGGAACTACACCATCAGCTCTTCTAGGTCTTCAGCATGCCAACTGCAGATCTTGGGGCTTGTCAGCCTCCATACTCACATGAGCCAATTCCTTATAATAAACCTCTCTCCACATACACACATGTACACACATGCACACGCATATACACATACACATATATATACATACACACATATATACATACATACATTTTTCTGGTTCTGTTTTCTTGGAGAACCATATCTAATCTAACACAACTTCTTTATCCCTAGTAATATTCTTTGTTCTGAAATCCAATCCTTATTCTAGTTTTCTTTTGATTAGTATTTATATGCTATTTGAAAAATCCCTTTGCTTTTAACCTACTTGTGTCTTTATATTTAAATTAGGTTTCTTATAATTTGGTGTTGCCTTCTTACTCAATGTTAACATTCTCTACTCCCTTCCTTCCTCCCTCCCTCCCTCCCCCCCACCTCGCTTGCTTATAGGGTCTCACTCTGTCACCCAGACTGGAGTGCAGTGGCATGATCTTGGCTCCCTGCAACCTTCACCACCCAGGTTCAAACCATCCTCCCATGTCAGCCTCCTGAGTAGCTGGGACTACAGGTATATGCTGCCGTGCCCAGATAATTTTTTGTAGAAATGAGCTCTCACTATATTGTGCAGACTGAATTTCTGGGCTGGAGCAATCCACCCACCCTGACCTCCCAAAGTGCTAGGATTACAGGCATGTGCCACCTCACCTGGCCCATTCTCTACTTTTTAACAATGTCTACCTTTTCTTCCTTTGGGGGATTTAATTGTTTTATTATTCTGTTGTATTTCCTTTATTGGCTTATGAACTATAACTGTTTGTTGTTCCATTTTACTGGTTGCTTTAGGATCTATAGTTCACATTTTAAATTTATAACTTACCTTCAAATGATATTATACTGTTTCACATATAGTATAAGAACCTTACATAGTGTGCTTCTATTTCTTATTTTTCTGCCTTTGTGCAATTTTTGCCATACATTTTATTTCTGCATATGCTATAAAGCCCATGACACATTGTTAATATTTTGGTTTTTTGGGTTTCTTTTTTTTGAGACAGAGTCTCACTCTGTTGCCCAGCCTGGAGTGCAATGGTGCGACCTTAGCTCACTGCAACCTCTGCCTGCCAGGTTCAAGCAGTTCTCCTACCTCAGCCTCCTGAGTAGCTGGGGTAACAGGCATGTGCCACCACGCCTGGATAATTTTTGTATTTTTAGTAGAGACAGGGTTTCACCATGTTAGCCAGGCTGGTCTCAAACTCCTGACCTCAAGTGATCCACCCTCCTCAGCCTCCCAAAGTGCTGGGATTACAGGTGTGAGCCACCACACCTGGCCAATATTTTGGCCTTAAACATCCAATTATCTTTAGAAGGATATACAAAATGGGACAAAAGTCTTTTATATTAACTCACATATTTACCATTTCTGGTGCTCCTTATTCCTTTGTTTAGGTATTATTTTCGCTTCTGCCCAAAGCATTTATTTTAATGTTTCTTGAGCAGGTGTGCTGGTGATGAATTCTTTTATTTTACATATCTGAAAAAGTTTTTATTTCATTTTCTTTTTTTCAACTTTTTATTTTGAAATAATATAGGCTCATAGAAGTCACAAAAATAGTTAATAGAGTCAATCTCATAAGCCCTTCACCCAGCTTCCTTCAAGAGTAGCATCTTATCACTAGTACAATATCAAACCAGGAAATCGACATGAGTGAAATACTGTTAACTAGACTACAGACTTTAATAAGTTTTTAACCAGTTCTTTTAGGTACTCATTTGTATATGCACCTTAATTTTTAAAGATATTTTTACTGGATATTGGACTTCTAGGTTGGCAGTGTTTTCTTTTATTGCTTTGTAACTCTGCTGCTTCTGGCTTATGTTATTTCTGATTAGAAATCAGCTGACATTCAAAATTTTGTTCTTCTCTATGCAATGTGCCTTTTTCTTTTCTGGAGTGCAGTGGCACGATCTTGGCTCACTGCAACCTCCGCCTCCCAGGTACAAGCAATTCTTTTGCCTCAGACTCTCAAGTAGCTTTTTTTTTTTTTTTTTGTATTTTTAGTAGAGACGGGGTTTCACCATGTTGGCCAGGTTGGTCTCCAACTTCTGACCTCATGATCCGCCCACCTTGGCCTTCTAAAGTGCTGGGATTACAAGTGTGAGCCACCGTGCCTGGCCACAATGTATCTTTTCTGTGGCTGCTTTTAAGAATTTTCTCTTTATTATTATTATTATTTTGAGACATAGTCTTGCTCTGTTGCCCAGGGTGGAGTGCAGTGGTGCAATCTTGGCTCACTACAGCCTCTGCTCACTGCAACCTCCACCTCCTGGTTCAAGCAATTCTCGTGCCTCAGCCTCCTGAGTAGCTGGCATTACAGGCGCCTACCACCACATCTTTCTAATTTGTTTATATTTTTAGTAGATACGGGGTTTCTCCCACAGTATTTCACCAGATTTCAAAATCCTGACCTCAAGTAGTCTGCCTTGGCCCCCCAAAGTGCTAGGATTACATGCATGAACCACTATATCCAGCTTTATTACCATTTTTAAGCAATTTGTGATGTGCCTTGGTGTATTTTCTTCATGTTTCTTACACTTGGTGTTCTTGAATCTGTGAGTTTAAATTTTTCATAAAATTAAACAAAAATTTCAGCTATTATTTTTTCAAATGTAACCCTCTCTTCAATTCAGACTACAGTTACATATGTATTAGGTCATTCGAAGTTTTCACCAACTCTTTGGAACTCTCTTTGTTTTTTACTCTTAGTCTTCTCTTTTTCCCTGTGTTTCATTGTGAAAGATTTCTGATGCTATATCTCAAGTTCATTATCTTTTATGGGAGGTATGTAATCTGCTATTAATCACATTTATTATATACTTTTTTATCTCAGATATTGCAGTTTTAACTCTAGAAGCTTGACTTGGGTCTTTTAAAATATCTTCCATGTTGCTACTGAGCATGCTTAATCTTTCCTTGACCTTTTTCAATATATGGAAATAGTTAAAATAATAACTCTTAATCTCCTTATCTGCTAATTCTATCATGTGTGTCATTTCTGAGTCTGTTTATATTGATTAACTTTTCTTCTTGTTTTTCTTCTTATTTGCAAGCCTGGTAAGTTTTGAGTGGGTGTCATACATTATGAATTCTACCTTGTTGGGTGTTAGATATTATATTCCTTAAAATATTCTTGGATTTTGTTCTGGAACACTGTTACTTGGAAACTGTTTAATGCTTTCAAGCTTACTTTTAAGCTTTGTAGAGACCAGAATGGCACTTAGTTTTGGGCTAATTTGTCCCCAGGACTGAGGCAAAACCTTCCTGAGTATCCTATTTGATGCCCCATAATTTGTGAAGTTTTCCACTCTGGCTGCTGGGAACACAAAACATTCCCAGCTCTTTGTGTATCACAAGAATAGTTTTTTCTGCTCCTTTTAGACAGTTCTTTCCCCAGCCTGGGATAATTTCTTCATCTGAATGTACTGAACAGAACTTAGTTGAAGACATGAGGGGTGCCCTTTTCAGATCCCTGGAGCTCTCTTTGTGTAGCTGTTTCCTGTCCAGCACTCTGCCCATTATCTCTAGACATACTCTCTTCACCAAACACCTAGTTCTCATGAACTCAGGAAGACTGCTAGACTGCCTGGCTTCCCCCTGCCTGTGCCACAGCCTAGATCTTCTTTTTCAAGCAGTAAGCTGGGTGATTGTAGGACTTGTCTCGTTTCCCCACTGTGAGCAGTCACTATGCTGTGCCGTTTGATGTCCTATGTCTGAAAAATGTTGTTTTATATAATTTGTCCAGCTTTATTATTTGTTTCAGGCAGGAAAATCATTGTTTTTCCATTTTGGCTTGAAACTAGAAGTCCTGCCGTTGGAATTTTGCTGAAGAAACTGTATTAGATCCCGAAGGCTGCTGTACCAAAGTACTATAAACTAGGTGGTTTAAAACAACAGAAATGTATTATTTCACAGTTCTGGAGGCTAGGAGTCTGAAATCAAGGTGTTGGCAGGGCCATGCTACCTTCAATGGTTATGGAAAAGAAATCTTTCTTCTAGCTTCTGGTGGCTCCCAGCAGTTCTCAGCATTCCTTGGTTTGTGTATGCGTCACTCCAATGTCTGCTTCTATCTTTCCATGGCTTTCTCTTCCATGTGCCTGTGTCTCTGTGATTAAATTTCCTCTTTTTCTGGAAGGGTACCAGTCACTGAATTATATCCATCGCAATTCAGTATAACCTTGTCTTATCTTAGTTATGTCTGTAAACAGCCTATTTCCAAATAAGGCCACATTCCCAAGTACTAGGCATTAGGATTTCAACCCATCTTTCTGGGGGACACAACTCAACCCATAACAGAAACTTTTATTCTTCTTTTTGACTAAATCATATTTTAAAGAGAACAAATGTGATTGGTCTTTGTGGTAAACTATTAAAAATGCCCTGCATTATTAATCTCTAAATAGCCTCAAGCATTTGTGATAGTCATAATAATTTCTAAATCAACTTCATATCTATCTTTTGTTGAATGTGATTTGTTAATACTGTGAGATTGTTGCATTAAAATTTCTTTTCTGTTTTTTTTTTTAAATACCATTGCATATTTTTTTGGCCTTTTGTTCTATCTTGGACCTTAAGGATTATTAGGGATTGGAAGGGGTTCAAACTTGAAATTGTGATAATTAGCTGCTGTGATGCTATCTTAAAAGTAGCTTCTTGCCTAAGAATAAAAATGTATAGTCAATTATGGCTTCATTATTTGGAGAGATTAAAAGCAACTCTGTCAAATAGGCTGACCCTTGATGCCATTTATAATTTCTTCTTAGAAAAAAAACTGCAAAAGGAATCATTCACCTACTAATCCAACATCCAATAAAGTTTAGTTTCATGAGCTAATATCATCAATGACAGAAGCATGATAAAAATTAGAACAGGAGCCATAAAAGTCTACATTCTAAGTTGACCCTCATTTGGGTGACAGTGTTTAATAATGCCCCTGAATTCACTGGCTTTCTGCAGTGGCAGGCAGCTCTCTGATCTCCATCACTACACTTAACATGTTGTACCATTTTAATTGCGACTTTAATTTTAATTGTAAACATGACCTTAGTTTTAAATGTAAGTTTCTCCCCAGTAAGAACCTTGAGGGAATATCTTGGTACTTAACATAATGCAATATGCTAGATTCTTAATATCTGCACAAGAAATGACAGTAGGAAGTGAGGGAAGAGAGAACAAATGAGTGAATATGGCCCAGAGAAATTTACAATCATGCCTATGGCCACACAACTAGTTAGTGATAGGGTAGAACTAAAGGAGCTCTTCTATTAGATTGGTGCAATTACTTTTGTACCTACCTACTCTGCAGGTAATTAATCTTTTTTTCTCAGGCTGCTTTTGATATTTCCTCCTTATCACTGCCTGTCAATGATTTGTCTTGATGTCATTCATTTTTATCCTCTGTGGGATATCCTGCAATTATTTTTACACCAAACTAATAGTTCTCAAATAGTTTTTTCTTTTTACAACATCTGTACTTATTATCTCTTTGAATCTCAGTTCTCTAGCTGTAGTATGCTAATTTTTATAAATTATAGTTAACACTCTTACAGTACTTGCTATTTTCCTGGTATGTTTTTAAGTTCTTTCAATGTATTAATTCATTTGATCCTGATAATTCTATGAGGTAGGTACTATTTTCCCTACATTACAGGAAACTACAATATGAAGATATTAAGTAACATACTCACAGTCAAATGTCTGGTAAATGGTCAAGCTGATATTGGAAATCAGATAGTCAGTCACTAAGAGTCTATCTGTAAACTACTATGATATGCTCCCAGAAATGGAATGACCTTATCTTTTTGTTAAAATTGTATAAGGAAAAGTAAACAAATATTTAATGATGTAGAATAATGTAATATAGATTTTATTACACAAAAAACAAAATTTTTTAAAATTTCAGTTAATTTTGTGTTAAAGATGCTCATTAATTTACTTTCCATCAAAAAATGTTGAATCAATAGGAAAAAAATCCTTAATGTTTATACACTAATATTAGTTAGAAACAAACTAAAGATATTCTTTAGGTAACATATACTTTTTCAAAATAGGTTGACAGCTTTCTTATAAGCAATAATCAATTCAGTTAGAATTGATATTTCATTTTTCCAAAGGATTTAAGCCTTATTCTTTTTATCATTTTTCATACTGTTATAATGTAAAAATCATTCTAATGCTACTTATTTTTTTAATTAATTGCTTTGGGATTTGCAATATGCATTGTTAGACTTATTGGTCTTTCTTCAAATAGTACTAGACTACTTTATATATAATGTAGAACCTTACAATAATATATTTTCATTTCCCCCTAAGATTCTTTGGGCTACTGCATTATACATTATACTTCTACATATGTTACAAACTCCATACTTCATTGTAAATATTTTTGCTTCAATTATCTTTAAAGAAATTTTAAAATTAGAAGAAAAGTATTTCATATTTAGTCACATATTTATCATTTCTGACATTCATTATTCCTTTGTATATATTGAAATTTCTCTCATGATTTTTCTTTTACTAGAAGAGCTTCCTTGAATATTTCTTTTTTTTTCCATTTACTTTTAAGTTGCATTTTAGGTTTTGGGGTACATGTGAAGAACATGCAAGATTGTTGCATAAGTACACTCATGGCAGTGTGATTTGCTGCCTTCCTCCCCATCACCTATATCTGGCATTTCTCCCCATGCTATCTCTCCCCAACTCCCCACCCCCCATCCCTCCCCTATTTCCCCCCAACTGACCCCAGTGTGTGATGCTCCCCTCCCTGTGTCCATGTGTTCTCATTGTTCAATACCCGCCTATGAGTGAGAACGTGCAGTGTCTGATTTTCGATTCTTGTGTCAGTTTGTTGAGAATGATGGCTTCCAGGTTCATCCATGTCTCTACAAAGGACACAAACTCATTGTTTTTTATGGCTGCATAGTATTCCATGGTGTATATGTGCCACATTTTCCCTGTCCAGTCTATCATCAATGGGCATTTGGGTTGTTTCCAAGTCTTTGGTATTGTAAACAGTGCCGCAATGAACATTAGTGTGCATGTGTCCTTATAGCAGAATGATTTATAATCCTTTGGATATATACCCAGTAATGGGATTGCTGGGTCAAATGGAATTTCTATTTCTAGGGCCTTGAGGAATTGCCACACTGTCTTCCACAATGGTTGAACTAATTTACACTCCCACCAACAGTGTAATAGTGTTCCTATTTCTCCACATCCTCTTTAGCATCTGTTGTCTCCAGATTTTTTAATGATCACCATTCTAACTGGCATGAGATGGTATCTCAATGTAGTTTTGATTTGCATTTCTCTAATGACCAGTGATGATGAACATTTTTTCATATGTTTGTTGGCCTCATATATATCTTCTTTTGAAAAGTGTCTGTTCATATCCTTCGCCCACTTTTGAATGGGCTTGTTTGTTTTTTTTCTTGTAAATCTGTTTTAGTTCTTTGTAGATTCTGGATATTAGCCCTTTGTCAGATGGGTAGATTGTAAAAATGTTTTCCCATTCTGTTGGTTGCCAATTCACTCTAATGACTGTTTCTTTTTCTGTGTAGAAGTTCTGGAGTTTGATTAGGTCCCATTTGTCTATTTTGGCTTTTGTTGCCAATGCTTTTGGTGTTTTGGTCATGAAGTCCTTGCCTACACCTATGTCCTGAATCATTTTGCCTTTTTGTGTGGAGAACAGGGTCTCACTATATTGCCCAGGCAGGTCTCGAACTCCTGGGCTCAAGCTATCCTCCTGCCTCTACCTCCTTAAGAGCTGGGATTACAGGCATGAGCCACAGTGCCCAGCCCTTGAATATTTCTTATAGTTCAGGTCTGCCAACAATAAGTTCTGTCTGCTTTTATTTTCCTAAAACAGTTTTTATTTTGCCTTCATTTATGAAGAATATTTTTGCTGGATTTGGAATTGTAGATTGACAGGCTTTTCCCTCCCCTGCCTCTTTTAGCATGTTAAAGATGTTGCTCCATTGTCTTTTGGCTTGCACATTTCTGATAAAAAGTCTGTTGTTTATTTCATGTTGATTACTCTGTAGTTAATTAATCTTTTTTTCTCTGGCTGCTTTGATGTTTTCTCCTTAGCACTAATTTTCAATAATTTGTCTTGGTGTCATTCATTTTTATCCTGCATGGGATTTATTGAGATTCCTGCATCTGTAGGTTTATTATTTTTATCAAATTGAGAAAATTTCTCACCATAATTTATACTTTTTCTGTTCTCCTACATCTCTCTATCTGGGAATTCAATTTTGCATGTGTTAGACTGCTTGCTGCTATTCCACAAGACAAAATCTCTGTTCATTTTTTTTTTCAGTCTTTTTCTGTGTGTTTCATTTTGGATATATTCTAATTTGCTATGCCCTCATGTTCACTGATCTTTTCTTCAGCAGAGTCTTATCTGCTTCTACACTCATACAATGAAATCTTTTTTTTTAGATATTATACTCTTCAACCCTAGAAGTTTTATTTGATTCTTTTAAAAAAAAGATTTTCACTTCTCATCACATTATGTTTTACTTTAAATACTTGTACTTAGCTATAACAGTTGTTTTAATGTTATTAAATTCTAACTTCATTATCTCTGTCATTTCTAAATTTCCTTCTATTGATTGATTTTTTTCTCCTGTTTTGGATTGCATTTTCTTGCTTCTTTGTATGTCCAGTAACTTTTAACTGAAAGCTGAGTGTCATGGCTATTACGTTGTTGAATTGGAGATTTGTCGTCATTCTTTAAATAGTGTTGAGCTTTGTCTTGGTAAGTAGTTAAGTTACATGTAGACCAGTTTGACCCAATAAAGGCCTAATTTAATGCATTTCTGAAGGCAGGTCTAGAATAACTTTCACTCAAGAGATAGTTCAGTCCTACTCCTAAGATGTAACTCTACTGGTAGTGTCCCTGCTGAATGACCTAGGATGCCACTGAGGGCTCTCTACTCGTCAAAGAGAAAAGTCAGGTATGCAATTTCAAATACAATGGTCAGAGATGACTTCACTGAGAAGGTGATGGCTTGCATATTAATATTTTGCTTGCAACTTTCATTACTGAGTCAGAGGATATGAATTCTTTTAATGATGATATATAATGTCAAACTGCTTTCCAGTTTATACTTCCACTACCAGTTTAGAAAAATGCCTGCTTCACAATAACCTTGTTAGTATTGAGTTTAATAATTTATAGTATATCCTTTGGGAGGAATTATGTAGCCATTAAGAAGCATGATTTTTGAAGACTATTTAATGACTTGGGAAAAAGCTCTCAAATCAATGTTAATTAAACAAAAGCAGGGCAAAAATTCTATGTACATCAAGATCTCATTTTTACATAAAGATCACATGTATTCTTTGTTAATAGCATTTATCTCCAGATGATAAGATTATTAGTATTCTTATTATTTTATTTTAGTATAACTTTTATACTACTTTTAGTATTGTTACTTTTAAAACTTTTATTTTAAAATATGAGGCACCTGATAAATGAGTATATAGAAAAGAAAAAGACTTTACTCAGAACATGAAAATACCTGAGGGCAAGAAAATACAAAAACATAGAGACCCATCACAAACTTGAACTGGAGTCACTTTTTTGCCTCTGTATTCATCTTGTGACAATGGAGCTGTCTGGGCCATCAAAAGGAATAAGCATCCCACCTAATGGAACTTGCAAAAGTCATATAACTGGTCAATTTATATCCATGGAATGGAAAGAGCTATATAGCATAAACTGACTTTGGTTTTGTTTGTTTGTTTGTTTTGAGACAGAGTCTTGCTCCGTCGCCCAGGCTGGAGTGCAGCTATGCGATCTTGGCTCACTGCAACCTCTGCCTCCCGGGTTCAAGCAATTCTCCTGCCTCAGCCTCCTGAGTAGCTGGGACTACAGGCACCTGCCACCAGGCCCAGCTAATTTTTGTGTTTTTAGTAGAGACAAGGTTTCACCATGTTGGCCAGTCTCGAACTCCTGACCTCAAGTGATCGTGACCTCAAGTGAAGTGACCTTTAGCCTCCTAAAGTGCTGGGATTACAGGCATGAGCCACTGCACCCAACCAGATAGACTTTGTTTTTACTAGTTTGGACCAAGTGCATTTTCTTTGGCTCCTGTTTTACACCTTAACACTGAATGTATTCAATTGCTAGGACTGCCATAACAGAGTGTCACAGATTGGGTAGCTTAAACAGCACAAACTAATTTTCTCATGATTCTGGAAGCTAGAAGTCTGAGATCAAGGTGTCAGCAGAGTTGGTTTCTTCTGAGTCCTCTCTCCTTGGCTTGCAGATGACCACCTTCTCTCTGTGTCTTCAGATACTCTTCCTACTATACATGCTTGTGTCCCAATTTCCTCTTCCTATAAGAATGCCAGTCATGTTGGAATAGGGCCACCCTAATGACCTCACTTAACCTAATTTCCTCTTTAAAGACCCCATCTCCAAAAACAATCACATTCTGAGATACTGGGGTTTAGGACTCTAATACGTGAATTTGGGGTCGGGAAGATACAATTTAGCCCATAACACTAAGTTCAGTTATTCTCTTTAAATTTTTCATGGATGTTACAGTGAAAGAAAGCTAATTTCTTTACTTTCCAAGCATAGGTTTTGAATCCAAAGGGTCCGATGTTGAATTTTGGCTCTCTCACTTAAGAGCTGTCTGACTTTGAATAAGGTATCTGGCCTTTCTACACTTCAGTATCCTCATCTCTCAAATGGGGATGACACAAGCACCTATCTCATAACATTATTGTAAGCATTCAATTATTTAATTGATGCAGAGCTCACAGAATAGTACATGTCACATAGCCATTCACTAAGTGCTCAATAAAGATTAGCTGTTATATTAAATTATCTCATCGATGTAGCTACTTAATACTGTACTTAACATGGAAATATAGTGGTAAACGCAAATGATAATTCCTGACTTCACCAAAGAGAGATTTTCCCCTGGACCTAGATGTTGGTCTTATTTCTCATGAGGAAGCTTTTATTTTTTATTTTTCTGAGACAGAGTTTTGCTCTGTCATCCAGGCTGGAGTGCAGTGGCATGATCTCGGTTCACTATAGCCTTCAACTCCTGGGTTCAAGTGATTCTCCTGCCTCAGCCTCCTAACTAGCTGGGATTACAGGCAGCCACCACCACACTCAGCTAATTTTTGTATTTTTAGTAGAAATGGGGTTTCACCATGTTGGCCAGGCTGGCCTTGAACTCCTGACCTCGTGATCCACCCACCTCGGCCTCCCAAAGTACTCAGATTACAAGTATGAGCCACCCCACTCAGCCGCTTTTATTCTACTTTTTAAAAATTCTGTGTAGGAATACCTGACTAAGGAGTACTGAATAGTCAAAGCATGTTTGATCTCTCTGACTTTCCTTCATTGAAAGCACTGATTCTTATGATACATGGTTTGAAGATTTAGGGGGATGTAAACTCTGAAAGAAACTTGAAAGTAATAAATCCTGTATCTCCTTTATGATGATGTCTCTTTCTCCACCCCTTAAACAACACACACACCACTTTAGCTGTGCTGGACACATTATCTAATTCCACGTGCCCAAATTCTGCATCTAGATAATGTTGTCTTGTGACATGTGGTATCTACCTCATTAAGCAGTCCTTCTAGAATGCTTTGATGACTAAAAATACAGATGATGTGTCCTTTGTACACGCGCTGTCTCACCCGCATGTAAGAACATGTGCTTTGGGTACATTTTCAAGCAAGGACTTGTGCTGATCTACCTCATACATTAATTCTAGCTGTAGTAATACTTTGGGAAAGGAATATGATCCAAAAATAACCACCAGGAGAAGAGAAGCATGTCATGAAAGGTCATGGCAATGGGGCAGAGGATGTTGGACAGAAGAGTTCTAAAAATAGAGGGTAAGAGATCAAAGAACCAGCAGTAATGAGGAACCTTTTTTGGCTTTGGTTCCTCTAATGAAGAACCTTTTTTGGCTTTGGTTTGGAGGAGGAGGAGAGGGAAGGAAGGGGAGGGAAGGAGGAGAAGGAGGAGGAGGAAACACCCCCAACCTGCTCATGCCTTCTGTTCTACCTGCCACTCATACCCATGTTGTGGAAATGCAGGGTTGGGAGGATGGTTAGCACATTTTCCTGTCCTGGATGCTGACTGCCTTTAAATCATTTTGATGGAAAGTGTATTTTTATAATGCTTAAAAACATATCAAAATAAGAAACATGGAGAATTTTACCTTATTGCCATATTGCAAGGAAGACCTAAACATTTTGAATCAAGAAATCAAGAATCCTTAACTTCAGCTTTCTTCTGGACCAGACCTTTAGGTTTTACCAGTTCAAACTGACATTTTGTTATCTCCCTAAACCATACCTGATGATTAATTGTGAGTGCCAAGCACTGAGTTTTTGTGCATTCATGAGAAATTGGGTCGATCAGCCACTTTGTATATTCTGTAAGCATGGGTATGGGCAAATCTGGCTGTAGGTGAAGTAATTTTTATCTTAGACATGCTGTTCAATCCTTTGCCTGCAAATATAGCTTTGACAATAATGAGGCAGGAAGATGAGGACATGTTAAAAACATAGGCCCCTTGAAGGAATGTTTGGCAGATGATTATGTGTATGTGTTTGTGTTCATGTATGGTTTCATTTTCTAATTCCATATACTGGGGAATGAAAAAATTTGTGATGAATCCCATAACTTTCCTAAAGGTCAATTTCCTCCATAGTAAAATAAACTTATTGACACTTGGCTGACAGACCATAAATGTATGGAAGTGCTTGCCAACTAAACAGTGCTGTACAAATGTTCCTTAAATCATGTGGTTGTCAGAAAACCAGTCTATATGTTCAAGCTGAATCTACTCTCTCCTATTCAAGGAGGTTTCTTTCTTTTCATTCATTCCAAAACTGTTTACTGTGCCACTCCAGTGTGCAAGGCACTATGCCAGGTGCCAAGAAGCATTTAAAGATGAATCATACCCAGGTCCTGCCCTCAAAGAATTTAGGGTACCAGGAGGCAGCTAAACCACTGAAAACTTCACTGCTTGGTTTCTCTAATTTAGCTTCAAATGATGGCATAACTGAGCATAATATGATGTTTAACAATGAATTTAGCAGTCCCTCTTAAATATTTAATTAACAATGTACGTGTTAATTAGTGTACATTCGCCTATTAATAGACTTATTAGCATGTATGCTAGTAGTCAAGAATACTGAGAAATGCCTATGCATTTTTATTATACATGGTTTGAAGATTTAGGGGGATGTAAACTCTGAAAGTGTTTACAGGCAAAGGTGTCTTGATTCAGGACAGGCAATGTGAGATACTGGAGTGATTAGCAATGACTGACAGTTCACTAATCCCAGCCCTTGTTGAGTGATCAGTCTTCATTAGGCTCCCCAAACCAAAATTGACCCAAAAACAATTGATTCTTTCTGGCTTTAAAGCCAATTTCCCCATTTGTTTTGATTTGAGGCTTTTTAAGGCTGAATCCATGTGTGAAAGGCCCTTTTGTTTAATATTTTAGTTGCAGTATAGTTAATAAATCTTTGACTTTATTCTAAAACTAGAGACAAAGTTAAGACTTCTCCAGGAGACTGAGGAATTTTAATATTTACATGAGGGAAATATGCACAGTTGTAATCCTGAAAATTATACAATTTCCAGTCATTTGAAAATCACCACAAAATCTTATTCTTGTGAAAATCTAGCTTAAAGCGCATAGTCAGAATTCTGGCTTTAAAAATATTCCTTGAATAGGAATATTAAAGGTCTTTTGAAAGTATAGGACATGATACTGATCCCTTCTCCCAGTAAAAGAAAGCTGCTTGAGAGGTTAAAAAAAAAAAAAAAAATCTTACAATTTCCTTTTTAGGAAAACTACGAGGGCCTGCACATTGGTCTTGAGCTGGCCTCTTTCAGGCATTAATAGATCTAAATCAGTATGAGAGATCTTAAAGATGGCCCTTTAAAAAAAATAGAAGCTACTTGTGAACTCAGAAAAGAGGAATGTTCCATTTAGTGCTCAGAAGAACAGTTGAAAACCAGTGAAGGACATGTGGGTGCTAACATTTAACAAATGAGTTCCATGGGATAGTGGGAAGTGAGATGTAAACACTGTCTGAGCAGCAAGTATAATCTTCAAGCCAAGATGTCCAGGGCAGGCACAGAGGCCTGGGCTCCCTTATGAACCAGGACAGACAACTCCCAGCCCAAATCCCCAGAAATTCCCTCCATGGAGAGCCTGGCAGACTGGCTTCAACTCTCCAGCCTTTGAGCTCTCTCACTAAAATGTTTCAGAAGGGAGGAGAGTCCAGACCACATAACCAGTTATGTGGCACCTGTGACCCCTTAGTGGCCCATTGCCTCGCAGTAAACACTACCACCAATATTGCTGACAGTCCCCAGATTCAGTGGATTCGTACAACAAATATCACATCTCTAGGCTGTACTGTCTATCAGAAATGAAGAATCTGTTCATGCCTCTGACCTCCAATTTGTGCCTCTACAAAGTACAGTGAGTGTCTGCAGGCCTATGCCTGTCTGCCTGCTGTCTACAGTTAGGTCAGCAATACTGCCCTGTGCTGGTAACCTCTGGGCTCCTAGTTTCTTCTGGCCTCATGTTCACAGTTAGGATCCAAGTCATTCCCTGGTTCTCACCGAGCAACTACAACTACGTGTTTTCAAGAGATCCCAAAAGTTTTTATCTTGAATTGAACAATGATTTTGACTCTTTCAGAAGACTGGTTAGCTTTAGGAATAAAAAGCAGGGTCAAAAATTCACTCCCTGGCTTTTCCAGTATTTACTGCTGTGTAATAAACTACCCCAAACTTAGTAACTTAAAACATGGATTTTGTGGGTCAGCAATTTGGCAAGCCTCCTCTGAGTGATTCTACTATTCCTCCTGGAGATGACTAAGGTCACTCAGTGCTACCCAGCTGGGCTGGCTGAAAGGTTCCAAGGTGATTTTACTCACACATCTGGTACCTTGGTATGGGTGGCTGGAAGTATGAGCTCACCTAGGACTGTCTATTAGGATACATAATGTGGTCTCTCCAGCACCTTAGTCTCAGGGTGATTAGATATCTTACATGGCAGCTGCCTCCCCTCAGAGCAAGAATTTCAAAAGAACAAGGAGGAAGCTCCCTTTTTTTCTAATCTAACCTCAAAAGTCCTGCTGCATTCTGTTGGTTTCAAGCAGTCATAAGGCCATCCCAGATTCAAGGGGAGGGAAGTTAGGCTCCATTTCTTGATGTGAGACCGCTTATAGAAGAGCTTAGGAAATTTTGTTGAGGTCATCTTTGTAAAATATAATCTACTTTGGCCTTTAACCCTGTTTTACTCATTTGCTATTCAACTGCCTCTGAATACCTGATTCTTGTCCAAGAGTCAGTTATTTTGTCTGTTCAAAAGCCAAGCTTCTTCGTCCCTTCCAGTCTCCCTTCTTTCCTTTCTACCTAATTAAGACGCCTGCTTCTAAGAGGCTTCCCACAGACCATCTAAAAGACAAGGTAGAGTTCACAGGGCTTAGGAACCAGCAAGATGATATGGGTCAGAGGAAGATGTAATCATCATGAGAAGAATTAAAGGAGCTCCTTGAGGAAGTGGCCATTATGCTGGACTTTGATGGACAAGTAGAATTTGATACATTGAGAATAGGGGAGAAAGGCAAGTCATTCCTACATGAGCAAAGACACAGCAATGTAGAAAGGAAAGGTATATTATATGAGGAAAAGCTAAGAGTACTGAAGAATTGGGGATTCAGATTCTATAGCCACTGAGAAACCAGATTTTTAAGTTGCATTTTAAGAAGACAACTCTGACAGCAGTGTGGAAGATGCATTGGAGAAGTGAGATCGTAGAGAAAAAAAGATGACCAGTGTATGTAGGTGGCTAGTGTATCCAGGTGAATGGAAAGGGCTTGCTTTCTTTTCTGGTCTACAAGAGAAACAGTAGCCGTGACTGTTTCCAGAGATGATGGCTGAAACTAGTACTATTCATCACTAGGCTAGGGCCTTCTTTCAGCGAAGATTTGTCCAAATGTATTCAGATTGGATACTGGGTAGGGCTAGTTATCCCACTGGGATTTCATCCCACCCCTCACACCCCTTTCCCACTGAATCTGTGCCTCACCTTCCCCGGAAATCTTCAATATCTCAAGTCCACTTCAAACTCTTTTCCTAGCTTAGAGGGCCCAGACCCTCAGCTGTTTCTTCCACAATCCTCTGAACTCTCTTTGCTGCCACCACATAGCCATTCCCTGAGTGTGCTATGCTCTGTCTCACTGCCACGTGTTTGCCTATGATTGTCTCTCTGCCTTCCTAGCCATTAGTTAGCACCCAATTGAAATGCCACCTCTGTGAAGCATGATGCATAGGCTACTGCCTTCTGATCTCCCAAGATGTTCTCTCTTCTACTGTAACATCTGTCCCATTGCAGCATCATGTGTATTTCATTTATTTTATGGATTAGACTGAGCCCCTTAAAGGAGCAGAGCACTCCTTATTATCTTTGTGTCACTAGTGTCTCTCATAAGACCTGCGACAGAGTAGGTGATCAGTAAATGTTATGTGAAGGAATGAAAATTGGAACTTCATTTAATTCATATTGGTCTGGGTTTCTGATTAGAAATCCTAACACTCTGAATGAGCAAGGGGTTGGTTCTATTCTGTGTAAACAGTGGTGGTTAAATGTGCTCAGAAGAAACTGGGTTTCTGTTGACATATGGTTACCGAAGTAATCTGGGAAATTAGCCAGTGAAAACCAGCAGATTCCAGAGGAGTAGAACTCTATTCACAAACTTTGTTTATTTCTTTTTCTTTTTTTTTTTTTTTTTCTTTTGAGACAGAGTTTCCCTCTGGTTGGCCAGGCTGGAGTGCAATGGCATGATCTTGGCTCACTCTGCCTCCTGGGTTCAAGTGATTCTCCTGCTGCAGCCCCCCAAGTAGCTGGAGTTACAGGCATGCACCACCACACCCAGATAATTTTGTATTTTTAGGTTTCTCCATGTTGGTCAGGCTAGTCTTGAACTCTCAGCGTCAGGTGATCTGACAGTCTCTGCCTCCCAAAGTGCTGGAATTACAGGCGTGAGCCGCCATGCCTGGCCAACCTTGTTTATTTCTAACAAATATTTCCCAGAGGTATCATGAGCAGTCCAATTGCCATGTCTCTCACACCCCAGCAACTATTAAAACCAGCAATTCCTTGCCTGGTTTCAGAGCGTGGAGCAGCCCTGTGTAGTCCCCTGGATTGTCAGTAACATTCCCTTTTCTGAAAGCCGGACATTCATGAGTAGTTTAGGTCATTGTCAACTTCTGTGGTCACCTTTTAAAAGCTAAGGTCATACATTCATAAATCCTTCCTGACATTGTGTGAATAGTAGCAGGTAACTCAGCTTGTACATATACTAAACCCTGAAGAATGCTCCGTGGGCAGAGCTCAACTTACTTGAGAGAACTTTGTTTGCACAAGGTTTCAGAACTTGGGTAGAGAAGATGTTTTCCTTTTTACCGAGAACTCTGCCATGAACAGCTTTATATAATCCAGTCAGTGCTGGCAAGTTGTTGCTGCTTTCAATATGGCTAGAGCAGATAGATAACATGTCTGCCTTTTATTATTATTATTATTATTTGAGATGGAGTCTTGCTCTGATGCCAGACTAGAGTGCAATGGTGCGATCTTGGCTCACGGCAACCTCCGCCTCTCAGGTTCAAGTGATTCCCCTGCCTCAGCCTCCTGAGTAGCAGGGACTACAGTCATGCACCACCACACCTGGCTAATTTTTTTGTATTTTGGTAGAGACGGGGTTTCACCATGTTGGCCAGGCTGGTCTCGAGCTCCTGACCTTTTGATCCACCCACCTCGGCCTCCCAAATGCTAGGATTACAGGCATGAACCACCGTGCCTGGCCACATCTGCCTTCTTAAGCCTCAAGTTAATACATATGCACTAAGGGAGAGCCTCTAAATTGTGTTTTTTAAATTACTTGCTTGGGTTATTCACTGGGCTTATGAAACAATGGTCTGTAAAAGTGTAACATTTTGCATCTCCCTGGCTAAAATGTTTGACTTAATTTTACCCATGAGCATCTATGCTGCCTCTCTCATTTAATTTCAGTTTCAGATGTTTCTACCTCTAAGGTGACACATTTATGAAAATGACAATTTTTAAAACATACAGATTATAGGCAATTCATCACAACACCAAATTTCTCTCTCTTGTAGCTGTCCTTTAAGGAGGGAACTTCCTATTTTATTTAAGGATCACCCAGAACTTAGAGCAGTGTAGTTCATGAGGTGGGGTGAAGGGAGAGTGGTCTTTGGAGTGGGCACGCCTGGCAGCCTCATGCTACCATGCTCCATTGACCAGAACCTCTCCGGGCCTCAGGTTTTCTTTAGATGAAACCCTCAGCATAGATTTGGTGTAGACTGAATGGTGTAGCCCTTAGAAGATTCTCAGCAAAGGTTAATTTCTGTCCTTGTTTCCTAGACAGGTCAGTAGGTCTGGGGAGGGGCAAAAGGAGCAGAAACTTTAAAGAGTTGGGAAGCAGTGGTAGTTGGGCATATCTAAAATTAGAATACATAAATATGTAAATAGAATCCAATTGACGGTAATTTCACTTGCAATTTCCTGGAAACACATCTATTATACCAGACATGCTGAAGATTTTATGACTCTGTAGCTACATTTAGTCACCACTTTTAAGAGCCCCTTGGCAGTATAGATTGTCTGGCATCAAAGAATATTCTATTATAGAAATTAAAGGTCTAGAAGAGCTCTGGGTTCCAGTGAATGGATCCTCAGCCAAAGTGTCAGTGATATAAAACTTGTCCACTTATATTTACAAATGATTACTTAATCACTCTTCCAAGGTAAGAGGAATAAACTCATTCTACTGAAATTTAATTTATATCATTGAATGAGAAATAAGAGATTAACTCACATAAATTATTACCGAATATTTTCAGAATATCTCCTCTTAAAGCTCAAAGACGTTCTCTTTTCTCTTAACTCCTTTCTTCATCACTGATTGAAGTTTAAAAACGTTTGTAATTAAAAAATATAAAGCACAAGGACCATAAATATTTGGCTGGATATCCAAGAGCCAGGCTTACAGAAAGCAAGAGAAAAGATAACAGCCCTTGATGATAGAAGCAGAGTTGGACCAGTGTCTTTCATGTCCACCTGATGGTCTGCATCTAACACAAGAGGCCTAGATGAGTGGTATGGCTCCTGACCAGCAGCATTAGTATTCCCTGGGAACCATAAGTAATGTCAATTCCCAGGCTTCTTTCCAGATTTACTGAATGAGAAACTATGGGAGAGGGGCTCAGCAACTCTTCTTTGAACAAGCCCTCCAGATGGTTCTGAGGATGGTGAAGTTTGAGAACCTTTAGTCTAGAATGAATTTTGAAGAATAGAAAGACAGAACATTTAGAGTGATGTAGTGTAATAAAATGTTCATTCCATACTGGAAGAGAGACAAAAATACTTAGCAGTCTGTAGAGTGCTTAGATAATGTGGCTTTTAACTAAAGAGCTTTATGAAAACCCATACTGCCCTACAGAGTGACTGTTTTAAGAAAAATCTCAAAAGTTCGCTTTCTGAAGCCTATATAGAAATGTTTCAACTGCCCAATTTGAGTTCTAGCCTAAATCTTTTCTGTGGAACCAGTTCCATGAAATACTTAAAATATTTACTTAGAACAGGAGTTTCATGCCCAAATATTTTCAGGGTACCCCAGGCTACACAAAATGAGAAAGGGTTTCTTGCTAAGTCTTATAATAAAGGACCTGTTTCACTTTGTGTGATCCAGTGCTGTGAAGGACTTCTCAGAGCTTACACTATGTGAACGTAATTATGAATCTCCAAAAGAGGATATTCACTTTTGTGTATGGTGGTTCTTTTAGCTTATGGTGTTCCTCAAACTTCTGTGGAGCATCTCTTAAGCCCAGAATTCCACAGAATCCATTTTGGGAAATGCAAATCTAAATTATAGAATGATAGAATTTCTGTCTTGGAGCTATCCCTAGGGATCAACCAGTTGAATTCCTTACTTCTGAGTATCTGGCTTACTGAAAGTCAAAGTGAATTATTCTGAAGCTACCCTTTACCTATAGTTTGTGTTGTTACTAACCCTTGCAGAAATGAGAATCTTCTTTAAACATAAATGTTATGGATAATCATCCACCCCTTACACATGTGTACATGGGTGAAAACAGGTAAAATGTTTTACACTGGTCAATTAAAAAGTGACCTAATGCCGGGTAATTATAGTACAAGCTTTGGAGTTAGATGCCAACTCCATTATTTATACCAGTAAAAATAAAGGGTGAATTAGTTAAACTCTTCAAATATCAGTTTCTTATCTCTAAAATGTGGATGACAATTATACCTACCTCCTGAGTACTAATGAGAGGTAAACAAAATCTCTATAAATGTTCAATAATGTTAGCCACTGTTTTTATTGCTTGATTAAAATTTACATAATTAAAAGTTACAACAGAATTCCTAATGCTTTTAAAGGATTTGTATTTTATTAAGTCAAATTAGATACATTTCTCCACATGGATTTGAAAAAATGTATTCCATATAAGTGTAAGACATTTTCCATTCTACAATGTTTGGTATGCAAATCAATTTGCAGATCCTTAGCAATAATGGCAACATTTGGGGTTTACAGACTATAGGTTAAGAACCAGTGGCCTGTGTCAACTGATTTTATCTACAAATAGACTGTCTATTTTTAAAACATTCACTTGAGGAGAAATCCCTCAGCCTTCTTTGTTCCATTATTCCTGTGTTTAAACACTCTTGCAGTTAATTTTTTATAGGTTTCTTGGGGCATGTTCAAAATCCATTTTCCCAGTCTAATCTTCTGCAGATCTGGATGGCCAGTCAGCATCTTCCTCACAGTCATATTTTATTCAGAGTAAAAGCTCTTCCTAAATAAACTGCTCTATCTATCAATTACTGTCAATCAATTATGTGCCCAGTATTTGAATAGACATCTTTAGATAGATGGAAGACATGTTAAACCACTTTTGTCACTTCAAGGAACTTATAATGTAGTTGAGGGAATACAGTCATAATTAGAGAGTATTCATGTACTATTCTGATGGTACTGGTTGAAAATGTGCTTGATGTTGGTGAAAGGCAAAATCAATGTGGGAGAATATTTGTGAAACTCTGTGGAGGTGAAAGCATGTTTAGTGCAAAAACACTGAATGAGGAATCAGGACTAAGGTTCTAATTTAGGTTTCCAGACTTTGAAACAAACTCACTGTGTGACCCTGGGATAGTCTCAAACTTCTGTAGATCTTAGTCTTCTTATCTGTAAAATGGATAATTGAATCAGGGTCTGCCTGGTGCCAACATCTGGTAGAAAAACTTTTATCTGCATTGTGCGTTCTCATACTGAATGCTCACACAGCCCTCTGATATAGGTACTATTAGTGGCCTTATTTTTGAAATGAGGACATTGAGGCTCAGAGAGGTTGCTAAACTGCTAACAAATAGTTATTGAGTGGTGGTTCCAGCACTCCTACCTGGGTTTTCTCAACTCTGGCCTCCTTTGCTGTTAACCACAAGGCCAAATTTCTCCTCTGAGAGGATGGGAAAAGGTTTGAGCTGAACTTTCTGAGAGGGATGAGGGCAGAGATTGAGTTACACTGTGGGTCTAACTCAGTCTCCAGAGTACAGGGTAATTTATAGTGCAGCTCCTTCCCTAAATCTCAGAAAGCCTGTAATATGAAGTTATTTCTGTCCCCAAACACCAGTATTATTATAGAGATCAGCTGAACATGAAGTTGATTTATTGCTTATTCATTAACCTTTCCTTCTTTAGGTGTTTATTTATTTCTTCCGCTTTTTTAAATTCTTTGGTAGTTTTTTAGTTGCTTTTTTCTAAGTTCTCCTTAATTTCTCAAATAAAGCTCTGCCTATTGTCATGTATACAGAAAGACCATTTTCTCCCCACCTCTGATAAATCATAAGCTTATAAGTAATTACCAATTTAATATCATATTTAGATTTCTAATAAAAGAATGACTGTATTAACTTCCATTTTTTTCTGTTCCAGTAAGGATTTAGGGCTATTCTGTAGTGACTTTTATCTCTAATTAGCATTGTTTGCCTTCTATTCTTGCATGATCTGCCTTGAATCTGACGGTTTAGAGATGGAGGAGTCGACAATAATGTCTTAGTTCATTTTGTGCTGCTGCAACAATACCACAAGCTGGGGAATTTCTAATGAACAGAAACTTCCTCGCTCATAGTTCTGGAGGCTGAGAACTTCAGTATCAATACTGAACTCACATCTGGCCAGTGCCTTTTTGCTATATCATCCCATGGTAGAAGGCAAGAGAGCTATAGAGACAAAAGGAGGCTTATCCTTTTATAAAGAACACTTGTCCTTTTTAAAGAACCCACTCCCAAGATAACTCCTGAGAAAATGGCATTAATCCATTCATGAGGGCAGAGCCGGCATGCCTAACCACCTCTTAAAGGTCCCACTTCTTAATACTTCTGCAATGCAATGTTTCCAACACGTTTTTTTTTTTTTTTTTTTTTTTTGAGACACATTCAAACCATAGCTAATAGTAGCCATAAATTCAAACTCAGTGTTTTATTCAAACTCAGATGATATAGCAAGGTATGTTATGTTCAATCCTCACAACTAACCCAGAAGTTTGGGACTATTGTTGTTCCCATTTTACGAGCAAGAACGTTGATACAAGTAAGAAAGTTGAGATGCCAGTGATTTATCCAAAGTCACATAGTCATTTTGCAGAAACCAAGTCAAACTTGGGGAGTTTGGCACCAAAATCTAAACCCACAAACTTAAAACTAGACTTTTACCTCCTCAGAAGGAAAGAAGTGGGCAACGTGGGAAGATCAGTTTCTTCTTCTCCCCCGTCTGCCCTCTCCATCTCCTCCTCCTCCCACCTTCTGCACCACCTCAGCCTCTTCTTCTCCTTTAGAGTGAACTGATTGAAATGAAACTTATTTAAGCAACACAAGATTAATTATTTAGGCTAGGAGAAAAGCGGAGGGAAAGGAAATTAAGAAAGGGAACATTTTGGATATACACTTGCCTCTCATATACACCTCTTTCCCAAATGGAGAGCTGTTTCCTGAATAGTTTTCCTAGTGAAAGAGGTCATTCACAGCTAGGGAAAGCAGGCCCCACCACTGCCAGGATGGGCCTGCCACTGCAATCACAAAATTAATAGCTTACTGCCATTTCTATCACATTTTAATAGTTGAAAGAATAAGAATTGATCTTTATCTTTAAAAAAGCAAGAAAGGCTTCAGGAACTTAATGCCTTCATCTTATCACCTCTGCTGTGCCTTATAGTCATGATACAATCATGTGTCTGATATTTTCTTTTCCTCTACTTATAGCAGGGCTTTAAATTACTAACGGAGAAGAATGTTGACCCTCTGCTTTGAGAGTTGGTTGACTCTTTCGGCTTCTTTCCCTCTACCTTAGAAAGGCTGGTTTTCTGTTGGGAGTCACATCCTGGCTCTGCTTCTTGCCTGTGAGTGTGGAGGGCAGAGTTTGGGCTGCTGAATGAAGCTGAGGAATGTCTGAGAGTCAGGGGAAGGGGGTTGTTGACTTTACTCAAAATATTTCTTGAAAATATCTCATATAATATTAGATTTTGCAGCTCCCCTAGCTCTTCTCCAACCCCCTACTTTTAAATAAACATGTAGAGTTATAATTGTGTACAGAAGGAGTTAGAAAATGAACCCCACTGTTGCTATCTCCACAGACATCTGTGCGGGTGTGACAGGGTGAATAGGCCCTTTGGGAATTTTAAGGGGAATCCTCTAGAGCCAAATTCTTCAAGCAGGGCAAACTTCCATCAGCTGTGTAAATAGTGTGGCAATGTGTGGAGGCCTCAGGCAGTTTCCTGATAGTCAGCTACTGTGCCCAGGTAGTTAAAAGGAGTTGTGTTCCATCCTGAGGCTTGCAGGATGTGAGCTGGGTCTTGTAGTCCCTGATGAGTGGGCAGGTAGAAGTTTCCTCTCCACTTTATGCAGTACTGGGGAAGGCAGTCTGATTAAGATAGGTAGGGCTGGCTGGATGAAACCACACCTAAAAGAAGCCTGCTGGGTGTCTGAGTGAAGAGAAAAACTGTGACTGCAAACCGAGGACAGAATTGGGCACTCACTGGCAGGCATTCCTCCCAGCTCAAGAAATTCCTGGGGATGGGAACAGACATTGTGCTCTGGGAGTTTTTATTTAGCCATTCTTTAAAATACAGAGTTAAATGCAATTCAATTCATGTATCTAGTGCCTTTCACAATTCCCCACAGCATCTGAAAGAAGTTGGAAACCCTAGAAAGGCATCCTGTCTGTCAATCAATGCCACGTGCATGTGCCTGGTTTTTTGCAGCTGCATGAACCTCAGCTTTTCCCTGTGTGGAGATCTGGATGTTTGCCCCAGCTCCTGGATCTAAAGTGGTTTTATTTTTCTTTTGCTTATTCTGCAGTGTTCATCACTCTCACATCCAATTTGTTTGTTTAGCTTAAATGAATAAGGGTAGAGACAGAACAACTAGGTACAGGCAGTTTTCTATGTACATCAGTGCATAATGCATTCTGGAAAATATGAACAAATCTGCAAGAACCAAATAATTGTAAATGGAGTTAGTGTCAATGAACCAAAAATACTATAAAATCCCTAAATCCCTAAATACATCATGTTTATAGAGGTAGTCTTTAATCATATATTTCCAGCATTTTGTTTGTTCTTTAATGCTTTCCTTTCACCACTAGACCCATGAAGTACTGGCTGACATCCAACCATCATCCAATTGAGGCAAAAGTTTATCTGCTTTTGGCTTGCCTGCTGTTTTCCATGTTCATCTTAACTGTATTACGTTTATGAGAATAACCCTTCTTATCAACAGTATCAGCATTTCTTTTCAACCCCGCTTTTATAGATGTATATGGATAAAATCCATCAAGTTATCCTAATAATTACTTAAACAAATATTCTTATACAAAGATGGCGCCATGCTCCCTGGACAGCATAGCTATGCCATTGTCCAGTGTTATCAAGGCCAATTTAAGTGCTTATGTTTCTCCTTTCTTTAAGTGTTCTCCTTTCTTTAACCTGTCTAAACCATTCCAGAAATTAACAGTTATCAAAATTGCATGCCATTGTGGGAATGTTTCCTTGAAGTGATCAACTTTTGTCATTCGTCAGTGGTCCAGAGCCACAGGAATCGATGGGAAACAGGGCTGGAGGCAGTTTCTTGTTTCCTGAGTGCACTGTGAGCAAGTCTGCCTCTCACCAGGCCAGGTGAAGCCTGCCACCGGGTAGATCCCAGCATTCCCTGTGCATGTTGTACCGTAGTTGTTGTTCTCTTTAAAACAACAAAATGTTTGAATTTTTAAAAATTTCAATGTGTTGAACATGTATATAGATAGTTGTGACTAAGAATTTAACTAACAGTAATTCTGGAGATGAGGGAGGAAACAGAAACCAATGGAAGGGTTGACTATTTTTTGTCTTTTGTTGTATCTCCTGACTCCTTGTGAACATAACCTGGGCATACATAATATTGGACTTCATCTACATCTTAATATCATATAAAAAAAGATCTGAGAAACAGTGTAGTAGAGTCATTAAGAGTATTGACTTTGAAGGAAAACAGTTTGGATCCCACTTTCTGGCTGTGTGATCTTGGATGAGTTACTTCACCTTGCTGAACCTCAGTATGTTCATTCATGAAATTGAGATAATGATGCCCATCTCTCCAGGTCATTATAAAAAGGAAACATAATATTGTACAAACTTTTGTGAAATCACCCAGTGTTAGCCAACCAACATAGGTTTATTTCAAAGATTTCCTTGGTGTGGCTTAAAAACATGTGTTTCTCCTTTTCATCTTTGACATTATTGACCAATAACAGTACTAATTATAGTGGAAAGGGAATGGAAAGTGGCAGGGCCTACGTATGAAAGTGTTCCTGGGTTGTACAAGGTGGGTCTACACATTGGTGCCATCACTTTCTCCCTGTTTGTGGGTAGCTTTTTATAAATCAATACATTGGCTGAGGGTGTGAATAGAGGGCTCTTTCCTTAAAAAGACAGGAAAACCATCCATGTAGCTCTTGAACTCTCACATTTTATCACCATTTATCACCATTTATTGTGTTGGGAAATTTTCAAAAATTGAGATATGAGGTGATACAAACCTCCTGTTTCCTTGTAACAGAAATTCCCAGCCAGGTATCTGGAAATAGGAGAAGTTGGAGAAGAGATTTGAGGGTCCAGAAAATACTGATTTCCTTAGAATCTAAGCAGTGACAGACTGAGGAAACACATTTTAAAATCACTTAGATTCTATGCATGTCCAAGCAGCAGCCTTTCTGCAATATTCACTCTTGGTGTCTTTTCAGAGATCATGACATAAGAGCAGTTTGTCAGACTCTTCTATGAATGGCCCCACACTTGAAAACACCAGTTTCCCATATGTATTCCCATGTTGTATTATGGACAATGTCAGGCCCTGAAGTAAGAAAATCTGTATTAAAATCCAACCTCTGCCATTTATTAGCTATATGACCTCAGGTGAAAGGATTTTTCAATAATTCTAAGCCTCAGTTTATTCATTTGCAAAGTTTACATATGTAATATCCACATCAAGAAGCTGTTTTGAGGACTAAATGTGAAAATTTATGTTTTAGTCCATTCAGGCTGCTATAACAAAAATATCATAGACTGGATGCTATTAACAACACACATTTATTTCTTAGTTCTGAAAGCTGGGAAGTCCAAGATCAAGATGCCAGAAGTTCCAATATATGGTGAGGCCCTGCTTCCTGACTCATGGATGGCTGTCTTCTCACTGTGTCCTTGCGAGGCTGAAAGAGCAAAGGAGCTCTCTGCAGCCTCTTTTACAAGGGCCCTAATCTCATTATGAGGGCTCTAACTTTGTGATCTAATCACCTCCCAAAGATCCCACCTCCATATATCATCACATTGGGAATTAGGTTTCAACAGATGAATTCTAGGGGAATACAATATTCAGTCTGTAACAAAGTGTTTAAAAACTTTTATGAACTCCAGCACCCAAACGAAGGGTTTTAGTGATAGATCATCATAGGATTTTGCTATAAGTTGTAAAACATAAACAGACACATGAACAAGCAGAAACCCAATACATCATTATTTACTAATGTCTGAAGCTGCAATACCTGAGAAATACTTTTTAAAAAAATAACAGTTTCCTATTAAATACTAGGGCCAGGGCAAAGACATATTTGGGGTTCCAGCAACCCCTCTTCCGAGCAGTAGCAAGAACAAAATGACAAACAGTTTCCATTTTAGCACACAGGACACTTCTTCCATTTGTTGTTTAAAAGGATTATATATTTTTTAAAGGAAGGTGTGCTTAGCATAAGTGCTTACAAAGAATCCTTCAAAAAAGTTTTGATTCTAGAGAAATATAAAGGCTATCACTTAGAAAAGTGCTACTATGCAGGCCATCAGTTGTGAATGGATCATGGCAGAAGAATGATGGAATTGTCTTGAAACATGACATCTCAAGTATTGGCTGAGTAGTGGTAACATGCTTGGTGACTTCACAATAACTGATATTCATTTGGTCATAATGAATAATAGAGGAAAATCACTCAATGTGTTCTAAATAGTCATCCAAATGATAATATTTCTTTTCTTTCTTTCTTTTTCTTCTCTCTTTTTTTTTTTTTTTTTTTTTTTTTTTTTTTTTGAGATACGGAGTCTCTGTCACCCAGGTTGGAGTGTGGTGGCATGATCTCAGCTCACTGCACCCTCTGCCTCCCAGGTTCAAGCCATTCTCCTGCCTCAGCCTCCCAAGTAGCTGAGATTATAGGCACGTACCACCATGCCCAGCTAATTTTTGTATTTTTTTAGTAGAGATGGATTTCACCATGTTGGCCAAGCTGGTCTCAACCTCCTGACCTCAAGTGATCCACCCACCTCAGCCTCCCAAAGTGCTGGGTTTATAGACTTCAGCCATTGCGCCCAGCCAAATGATACATATTTTTAAAGAGCCTATTACATTCAGGAAGTTGCTGGGCTTTATGGTGGGGATAGGAGGAAAGCATTGGAGGTACTTGTGCGAAGATTTGACTTACACCCTACATCTCAAAGAAGCATACTCTAGTGGAGAGAAAGGCATATATAACCCTTACACAACATATAAAGAGTAGTTTCATACGAGAGTGCAAAATGTGTGGTTCAGAGGAATAAGAGGCCCTTTTAATTTGGGGAATCAGAAAAGAGTTAAGAAAGGAGCGGGTGTTGTGCTAGGCTTTGAAGCCTGGTTGTCTTTAGACATGTAGAGTAAGAAGGAACTCATAGTCCAGGCACAGTGGAAATCACCACCAAGGCCCAGGACTGGGTAAATGTAAGGAACATGAAGAGAAAGATAGGGAAATAAGACCAAAAAGTGCAACCCCAGGTCAAAGGAAAAGGGAATATAATATATTGGAAAGATGGTTGACTTTGTTTAAAATGCGGATGATACTCTATTTACTAGTTTCTAAGATTCACATTATTTTTTCTCATTTTAGTGTTTTTTAAAAATCAAGAAAAATCTCAGTATGTATATTTAATATAATAATTCTTTATTACCTAAAAAGAGATTATTGAATCAATGGAATATTCATGAATATTCATAATTGATGGAAATATTTTAATATTTCATAATTATAACATCAATTTCAAGGATATAGCATAATACCTATTTTATAAGGCAATAAGAGTGAAATTCTGTCTAAAAAAATAAGAAGAAAGAAATCTGTAACTTCATTTTAAGAAAGAAATGGGACTAAAGATACAATTTTGGAGTCATTTACATTTAGGTGGTAATTGAAGCCTTGGCTGTAGATAAGGTTATTAAAGGAAGGGAAGAGTGAGGGAAAAGACAAGAGGTTGAAGCATGGAAACTCTAGAGGAAAACAACATATTGTAGACAACTCATTGGAAAGAAAGTAGGGGAACCAGAAAAAGAAGGATTTCAACGTTTGGAGAAGAACTAGAAAAAGGTCATGATCCTGAATCCAAAGTGAAAAGAAAAGCTGGCCAACTGTGTCGAGTCTAATTGATCCCACAGGCACACATTTGTAAGCAAAACACAAATTGGTAGGAACAGATGCCTCTTTCTTTACACACCTGAGGTGGCCTTGAATCAGAGCATTTGGATGCCGTCTTTTTGCTGCTTTCACTTCTTTCCTATCTCAGCAATTTCAAAGCCCTTTCATTTTAACCTGCATTTCTGTGGTTGCTTTAGTAGCTTTGAGTTGCTCATTTTTTCCCCCTCTCTTGCCTGTGTATTTGTGTGAAAATGCACAGCACAGGCAGTCTGAGGCAGCCCCTTAGGGTAATTCAACACTGACACTTAAGAATGTCAGAGAAAGAAATGAAACCAAGCCCACCTGGACAGATCGTTGAGGTAGGCCCCCAGGTGTTCCCCTTTTAGGGCAATCCAACACTAATAATAATGATACCATATGGTGTAGGATCTGAGCCCAGACTTAGCCTGATTTACCTTAAAGTTTCTTGGGAAAGATGCTGCCACCCCTCATATAGAACCTTCCCACTCTTCAGCTGTTGGTACTATGTTGATATTTCTCTTTTCATATTGTTTTATGCAGTAATTATTTCTTTCCATACCATACCATTCAGGGTCCTTGAATGAGCTCATGTCCTCTGAAACCAGCTTAAATTTTGAGAAAGTTCCTGCATAATTTATGTTGAATGCATTATATACTTGCAGACAGTGGTAGTCTTGTATATGTCATAATCACATTTTCATGTCTAATTGTAATTTTGTGACTGCTGACCAATCTCCCTTCCCCAGTCTCTGATAACCACTGTTCTACTCTCTGCTTCTATGATAGCAACCTTTTTTATTTTTTCAGATTCCACATGTGAGTGAGATCATGCAACATTTGTTTTTCTGTGTCTGGCTCATTTCACTTAATATGATGTCCTTCAGGTTCATTCACATTGTTGCATATTAGAGGATTTTATCCTTTTTTTTTTTTTTTTTTGAGACAAGGTCTTGCTCTGTCACCTAGGCTGGAGTGCTGTGGTGCAATCTCAGCTCAGTGCAACCTCCACCTCCCAGGCTCAAGTGATCCTCCCACCTCAGCCTCCTGAGTAGCTGGGACTACAGGTGCATGTCACCATGCCCAGCTAATTTTTTGTATAGATGAAGTTTTACCAGGTTGGTCACAAACTCCTGAGCTCAAGCAATCTGCCCACCTTGGCCTCCCAAAGTGTGGGGATTACAGGCTTGAGCCACCTCACCTGGTGATTCTTGTTTATTACTAAATAGTATTACATTGTATGTATATACCACATTTTCTTTATCCATTCATCTGTTGTTGGACATAGGTTGATTTCATAACTTGACTATTGTAAATAGTGTTGCCATAAACACGGGAGTGCAGATAACTCTTCATCATAACTGATTTTATTTCCTTTGAATAATATCCAGGGATTTCTGGATCTTATGGTAGTTTTATTTTTAATTTTCGGAGGAACTTCCGTATTTTTTTTCCCATAATAACCGTACTAGTTCAGGATCCTACCAAGTGTGTAAATGCTCCCTTTTCTCTACATCCTCACCAACACTGTTTTCTTTTGTCTTTCTGATAATAGCCATTTTAACTGGAATGGGTAGTATCTCATTGTGTTATTTTTATTTTTATTTGAGACAGAGTCTCACTTTGTTGCCCAGTCTGGAGTACAGTGATGTAATCACGGTTCACTGCAACTTTTGCCTCCTGGGTTCAAGAGACTCTCATCCCTCAGCCTCCCAAGTAGCTGGGATTACAGAAACATACCACCACGCCCCGCTAAGGTTTTATCATGTTGCCTAGGCTCTTCTCGAACTCTGGAGCTCAGGTGATCTGCCCATCTCAGCCTCCCAAAGTGCTGGAATCACAAGCCTGAGCCACTGCACCTGGCCTCATTGTGATTTTGATTTGCACTTCCCTGATGATTTTTGATGCCGAGCATTTCTTCATTCACCTGTTGTCCATTTGTATGTCTACTTTTGAAAAATGTCTATTCATGCCTTTTGCCCATCTTAAAAATCGGGTTATTTGGACTTTTTTTGCTGTTGAGCTAAGTTCTTACATATTCCGGATATTAACATCTTGCCACATCTACAGTTTGCAAACGTTTTCTTCCCTTCTATAGTTAGTGTCTTCACTTGGTTAATGGTTTCCTGTGCTATTTCCTGTACTAATAGTTGCTGTGCTTTGCTTTTTGGTTTGGTTTAATCCCATTTTTCTACTTTTGTTTTTGTTGTTGCCTGGGGAAATGCTTTAAAAAATGGGCAGATTACTCTGAAAATTGCAGAAGAATGGAGAACTTTCAGAAAACTGAAAAAGAGCCAATATCATATCTAAATATTTTTGAAAAAATAGAAGAGATCCAGGTAACTGCGGGCTATGTGTTTAATTTCCATTGCTGAAAAATATATACAGCACTGGGAATAGTCTCATAGTGTTGGTTTGGTAAGTGAGCAACTGTTCTCCAATCATACTTAGGCAGAGCAAAGGGAAATGGGCTGAAACTAGAACATGAAGGATTTAGGTTAGAATGTAAGAGTTTTATGACTGGGAGGAATATTGGAACAACTTCCTAAGAAACATTGTGCAACTTCTTTCTCTAGAGATCTTTAAAAATACGATAGATTTTCATGTCTGGTTTAAATCTGGCTCTGCCCAAAGGTGAAAGAAAGCCAAAGTGTTTTATTTTATGCCCCATTATATATTTTGAAGACCTTTTAAAATTGATTTTCTCATTTCAAATGTTGTACATCAAGAATTTGAATTATGTAATGGTATCACTAATTTTTAAGATATCCTTTCACCTTAAGTGAATTTTGCTTTACAAAGCAGTATATATTGCTTTGCCTTAAGACTTTCATTTGATTTCCAAGGAAAAAAAAAAGAATCGCTAAGCACATCCACTCCCACCCCACCTTCTTTTCTTCTTTTATTTGGTACGCTGTTTTTGGTCACATGTATACACAACAAAGTTCAAATAAGTAGTCACAGGAACCTTTACTGGCAGGCTTTGGCAAATCAAATATATGCTATATAATATATAATAATTATACGTGGAGAAAAGAGGCAGAGGGCCCAGAAGCTCTTGGCAGCTGTGCTGTCTGGTTAGAAAAGGAAGCAAGTTACAGAGTTTGGACATTCAGTTCTGAGATGTTATTCCTGAGTCAACAGGATTTTAATTAATTATGTATGTGGCCTAGAAGAGACATTTATGCAAGAGGAACATATTGTTGTTGAATGTGTTTGTGATTTTACTCATGGTTCAGAATTGGAAAGAAGCCAAAAGTAATTTCTGAAGGTACATACTGAATTAAAGGAACATAGAATAATGATACCTCTCCTAATGGCAGGAAAATAACCAATATCCTGGCTTCTCATTTCAACTTCCTCACTCAACACACTCCCTTTTCTTTTATAGTTATATTTTTCAAATATATATATATATATACTTTTTTTCCACACAACACTCAGACATTTCAAATCACACCATTTAGGCAGAAATAAAGGATGTGTTAAATATAACTTCATCTTTAAACATCTTTTTCTCCTGCCCTCATGTCGAGGTCTCTTCAAGTTAGAATTCTTGTTTATAGTTATAGTTCTTGTTAGGTTCATGATGTCTTTGTGCATATTTTAGGCTAGTTTTGCAAAAAGTTAAGCGTTTACTGCACTGATGTGAGATGCTACTTGAGACACGAAAAGGCTATTTTGAACTGTGGTGGATAACTTCTGTCTTATGAATAGATTAGGGGAGAATCCAGAGCCTACAGAATGCAAAGAATTGAGTTTTTCTAAGAGTAAGATTTTCTTCCTGTGACTTCTTTCATTGATTCATTCACTGATTGATTGACTGACTGATTCATTCACTCATTCAGTATTTACTAAGCACCTACAATGTGTCAGCTCTGGTATGAATGCCTCAGCAGACCTATCATTGCCCACGTTTTGTTTTAACTTACCTTTGTTTAATTTACCTTCTCCACCACTATCCAAGTATGCAGCCATAATGACATTTTCTGCTTTTAATAGCTAACAGTTACTGAACACTTACCAGACATTGTCCTAAGGGCTTTTTGCATATTGTCTTATTTAATTTTCACAGCAAGCAACCTTATGAAGTAGCTCTTATTAGCAAGCTCATTTAAATAGGAAGGAGCCAAGTAGGGCAGAATAGGTATGTTGCACTAGGTCACATGTCTAATTAATGAGCACATGCTGTAGGACTCTAAGACTTTGTTCTTAATCCCATGCTGTACAGCCTCCCGGGATTATTTATTCTATGTTTTTTTAAAGCTTTCCTTTTGGTGCAGATTCTCAGGTTCACCTCTATGCCTCATTAAATTATCATTTTTACCTTCTGTTTTCAACTTTTTTACCTCCTTGAAAATCCATCTGTACTTGTTTTTCTAAGAAAACAGTAAACTAATTAAAGCTCCAGTTACTTTAGATTTTATAATACTTTCTTGGCTGGGTGTGGGGGCTCATGCTTGTAATCACACTTTAGGAGGCCAGGGTGGGAGGATAGCTAGATGCCAGGAGTTAGAGAATACCCTGGACAATATAATGAGACCCCATCTCAGCTGAAAAAAGAAAAGAAGAGAACAAATACTTTCTTAATGCAATTTTGATTTTCTCTTAAAGCCTTTTAATATAACCAAATCACTGTAGCAACTTGTAAAGGTTAATGTAAAATAAATTATTTTATAATATAAAGAGATTTTCCCTCTAATATCTACATAATGAAAAATAATCCTTGGTGTCTTAACTAAAAATATTTAAAACCCTACGAGGTTCTTTGGTGAAGGGACAAAAAGTGTAGAATATACCTAAGTGAGTTTTCTCCAGTTTAGTAAAAGATGACAAAACTAAGTCTTCAGCAAACCTAGAAATGACAACTTTGATTTTATAAGAACAAGCATCATGTTTCTTTAATGCCAGTTATACCTTCCAAAAAAACTTTGTTTTAAGATGGGCCAGATCTGCCAAACCAACATATCATCTTGGAACAATTAAAGGTTTTAGGGTTTCCCCCTCTGGAATCTTATTTCCAGTTGACAGATTTTGAAGGTTCCCCAAGGATACCCATTTGGCAGCTATCATACAGTTTCTAATGTATGGTTGCAAAAAGCAAATGATCAGTTTGCTAGAACCTGGGGGCTCCTGGTTGGCTTTGCTCTGTGCACCCCAGAGTTAGCATCTAAAGTGGCAAAAGACACTTAAAAGAGGGATTCTCCCCTTCATATGCTGGCTCCACCATTTGCTAGATAGCTGTGTGGTCTTGGGCAAATTACTTAAAATTCCAGTGCCTTCTATAAGATGGGAGTAACAGTAGCATCCAACTCATAAGTTGTTGTGAGTTAAGATAATCTATGTAAAGCACGTGGCAGAGTGCATCATTCATAATAAACACACAATAAATGTTAGATTTTATTTATCCCAAACATGGTGAAACTTGAAGGTGATTTGTGTTGAACTCATTTTTTTAAGAAAAATCTTCATAGAATTTGGTATTCACATTGTAATTCATAGCTTTATAATATTAGAGACATCTAGGTTTTTTAGTTAGAGCACAAAAGATTGTTTTTCTTTATAGAGGAAAAAGTCACTGTATATTCTGAAATAATTTATTTTACATTAACTTTTACAAATGTGTTACATTGATTTGGTCACATTATAAGGCATTTGGAGAGAATCAAGAGTGCAGATTGACAGTTTTTGACATGTAGCCTCTGCAACCAGGAGACAGGCACAGGCAGGAAACAGACTATGGGATCTCTAAGATAGCCGGTAGAATAAAAGGGCATGGACTCTGGATTGGGAGCTGGAGGTGCCTGGAACAAGGGGAGGAAGTTGGTTTGTTGATTCCCAAACTGCATTCTCCAAAATTGTTAACTGTGGTGTTAGGCATGACCTACAAATGATGATTAACTAGTCAAAGAGGTTTGAGTTTAAACATGGTTAAATGGCTTAATTTATTGTAGAACCACTCACTATTCAGTAGTAGTCTGAATTCTAGCCCTACCTTTTTCTAGCTGTGTGTGACTTTAAGCAGATTGGTTAATTTTTTCAGCCTGTTTTCCCAGTTGAAAATGGGAATACTAATAGTACCTACACTGGTTTATTATGAGCCAAATGAGTTAGAATTTGGTGCCTGGTTCATAATAAGCATTATACTCGTATCAGCTTTTATTAATGTGGTGGAGGAAGCATAGGAACTGGTATCATTTAATCCCTCTATGGACTTTGGGCTACAAACTTGACATCTTAGAGGCACTAATAATTGTCTGTACAAGAGGGACAAAAATACCCACTTCCCTGGCTCATTTTAAGGAATGTAATACACATGAGAGATAATACACATGAGAGATCTTCAAAATGTAAGACATAGTATAGTGTGAAAAGCACATGGTAAACGTATAATAATAAATGGTAGGTCTTGTTATTCCCCAAATTATCCTTGCTATTATTCACTAAAACACATGAACACTGGGCTGGCAGCATGTGAGATATGCACAAACTGAATATTGTATCTATAGAATGCAACTTGTGTATTGACATGTGGAGTATCCTGAGATTCCACCCTTTTTACATTATGAGCAAGCAGTGAGGAAGTGCAGAAATGGACCTCTGTCAAGGGCCTCTATGTCTCAGATGGGGTTAAATGTGTAGTATATTTAGGCCTAAGGAGTCAGGATTGAGAGGGGATAGAGGCACTTGGATTATGGGGCAAAAGTAGGTCCTGCTAGTCCCAAACAGTTAACTGTGAGAGTAGGCATTACCTTCAAATAAGGTTTCACTAGTCAAATAAATTTAGAATGTCCTGGATTAAATATCATTAAATGACTTTATTGTACATACACTCAGATTCTTTGATATGTTAATGTATACTTTAATTCACTTTTTTGTTTTGTTTTGTTTTTTTGAGACAGAGTCTCACTTTGTCACCCAGGCTGGAGGTAATGGTGCAGTCTCAGCTCACTGCAACCTCCACCTCCCAGGTTCAAGCAATTCTTCTGCCTGAGCCTCCCGAGCAGCTGTGATTACAGATATGAGCTACCACACACAGCTAATTTTTGCTTTTTTTTTTTTTTTTTTTTTTTTTTTTTGTGGGGGGGTTTCTCCTTGTTGGCGAGGCGGGTCTTTTACTCCTGACCTCAGGTGATCTGACAACCTCAGCCTCCCAAAGTACTGGGGTTATAAGCATCAGCCACCACGCCCAGCCTTTAATTCACATTCTGAAACTCTAGGAAAAGGACATGGTTTGCAGCATTTCCCAAATGAGTCCTTTTTCTTTTCTCCTTATAAAATGGCTTAGGATGCACTTTATAAAGAACTGACCAAGGGCAATTGTATATCCTTCATGTCTGCTTTGGTCCTTTGTTCTCCCAAAAGGCTGCTAATGGCCTGATTTACCATTCGGACTTTTTATTATCAGCAGGATTCAGCCTTGACTTGTTTCTAGTGATGAGGCAGCACATTTCAACCTGTAACATCTTGAACTGTATGGAATTGCTGATATTTGACCATTTTTGACCTATTAAAATGACAGTTTCGACTGCAAGTGCCATCTGTGTTCACCTGGTTCAGGTACTCCTTCCAAATACCCGAAGGAGGGCAATTAGTGTGTGCGGACTGGATTCTCCTAGTTTGTACCTCCATTGAGCAAATATTTATGGAAAGCTTATTATATACTTTAGACCATGGTGTCCATAGCAATTTACCTGTAAAATATTACCTCCCTTTCTCACATTTTATGAGTGAAATACTTGTTGCAAAAGGTTTGGAGGCAGACAAGCCAAAAAATGACATCTGACCCTGAATATTTTTCAGACCCTGAATATTTTTTTCATACCACCAGCTCTGCTGTTTCTGGGTTTTCCAAATGTCTGGGTCAGCAGTTTCCAACCCCTCCGAGATGCCCAGGGTTCTTCCCACGGAGCTGTAGCTGTCATTAGGCCCTGGTGGGAGGGCCTGGGAAGTGAGCTCCCTGAAGAGTACTTGGCACCTGCTTCACACTGGGCCAGGTGTATGGAGAAAGCTGACTCTGGGATGGGTCTACTAGTTAAAGTGGTGATTAACATTCATTTACTCATCTATTCTCTCCCTCAAGCCATTGTCATGGAGTAATCAGAAAATGTGCCCAGTAACTGTGCTAGGGTAGGGACGCAACATTGGACAGGATAGCACCCTGCCTGGCCCCTGCCACTCACAATCTACCACAGGAGGCAGAAGTCAGGAGGCACTTACAACTGAGGATGATGGGCAAGTCAGGGGAGGCGCCATGAAGAAAGCCATGTGGGAATGGGGATGGAACGATGTATTGAGAATCGTACACTCAGAATTCCCTTCTCTTGGTTGGGGAGAAGTTTGTGTGGTGTTTCTATCCTACCTGCCACTGATGAAGGGTTCAGTTCAAAAAGGAGATTCTCAAAGTGTCATTCTTATTAGAAGAGTCTGTTTTGCTGTCCAGGGACACTATATTGTCATGTGTGGAATTTTGAAATACATACTTCTCAGTATCAATTTGTAAACTCTGAAGGCAGCATCAAGAAATGGTACAGATAGGCCCCTATTTTAATCCAGCTCAATATGCAAAAATTGAAACTTACAAACCATATGTCTTAAAGTTCAAGACATGGGTTCTACTGGGTTCTGCAGGCCATCAGTTTTATTAATGAGTGAAGGACCTCTGAATTAGAGTCAGGATTCATATTAATAAACAATTCTTCATTTTCACAGATGTAATCACCACAAAGTTTCTTTAAATAATTACCCTTTTTTTGGTAGTTAATATCTGACCCTATCTTCAAAAGTTAAGTTTACATGTCCATTTTAAGGAACCACCAATTGCTTAGAGCCTAAATCTGCGTTCATCCTCCTGCTGCATATGACCTTCTTAGAATAGTCTCAAGTGAACTTGTTCTAAAACCCAAACTTTTAATTCTGTATTCTATTACATATCCTTTTCTTTAAAAAAAAAAATTGGGTGGGGTGTGGGAAGCCTAAAGAAAGGAAGTAGCTTAATTTTTAAGTTTGAAAGGTTGCAAAAAATGTTCTTTAAAAAGCAAAAAAAAGGAGTTACATGTCTATCTTCTTTAAAAAGTTAATATTCTTCAGAATATGATAACAGTAATCATAAGTAATATGTCAAAAATAGAGCCTTTTTATAAGCTCACTTTTATTTCCTTGAATCATTTAAAACCAGACCCATATTAGAGCCCTATAATATTTTATTTTCTTTAACACAATTATGAAATTTGTAAGGGGTTTACTAAAGCAGTGTTTCTCAAACTCCAGGTCATGACCCATTGGTGAGTCTGGAAATTAATAAAAGGAGTCATGATTGAATTTTTATACAAATGAACTAATAGAATGGAGTAGAAATATCAGAATGCATCACATTTGGTAAGGGTCAATTTTGTTTTGTAAAATTTTGTTTTAGTTTTATATACACTTACACACACATATATGCATATACACATGTATATTCACCCATATTTATATGTGTATATAAACATATACATGTGAGTGTACTAATTCACTGTGGAATGCAGACAAAAAATTTGAGAAATCCTAAAATGAAGACTTTCAAAATAAAGGTAAAAAGTAAACAACACATTACACAATAAATATGATTTTAAACACTAAATAAACTTTGTTAAAACAATGCCTTCAGCTTTAACAAATTTACAAATTTGTTTAATAAACAAAAGAGGTATGCAGGCAAAATGTACTCCCATATGTGTATATGTACATGCATATAGACATCTATCCATAAATAGAATTTTTTAAACCTTCAAATATATTTAAAACCTTTAAAATGTAATTAGAAATAGAACTGATTCCATGAATAGCATTTGTTAATAATATAAAGTAAAAGGTGCAATTATGCTGATATTTTCACAGCGTTTATTCATTCATCTAAGCTAAAGACCAGTATGGAAAAAAAATTTCAGGGAGTTGCTTTTTTATTTTAATGTTTATAATCTATTTATGTAGTACCTACCCTCTCATTAGCCTGGGATGATAGTAGATGGTCTGTGTGATGCACAGAATCCAGAAGGAAATTCTGAAACTGCGGTTAATGGTTGAGAAGAGACAATCCTATCCTTCATTTTAATGATTTCTTCCTCCATCTCTCTCTGATCTGAACCAGTCTTGCCTAACATTGTAATACTGCTTTGCCCATTCTTCATCATGAACCATAAAGGCTTCTTGCAAACTCTCAAGGCTAAACACATTCCAGACATTCCTTTGCACAACGTTCCTGAAAAAGTTGGTTTCTTAGGATCCTGCAGCAACACTGCCTGCATGGTTCAGAGACCGGACCGCTGCACAAGCCTTTCACTGGCAGCCAGCCAGTGGTGCTGCCTCTCCTCTCCTCTGAAAGACTTGCTTTACTCATTCAGAGTCCATCAAACTTGCTTTTCAAGGGGTAGATGAGGACAGCAGGATCCTCAGTAAAAAAGAATCACATAGTGAGGCTGAGTTTCCAGCAGCACAGTGAAGCTACACATAGGTTGTATATCTTGGTATGATGTGTGTTTACTTTGGAAAGAGGCATTTAAACAAAGCTTTCCTTAGCAAAGTATTGCTCCCCCAACCCCCCACCAATCCAGGAGTCCCAAAATTACTTTTAATAAATTCAAGAAACAGAAATTCTACACTGTAACACTTATTAGCTAGCCTTTCTTATAAAAATAATTACAGGACACACCATTTTCTTCCTTTTTCCTGTGAACATTTCCAATTCTGCCTCTCTTTTCTCCCTCCCTCCTTCTCTTCTCACTTCGTGTCACATACACTTCATTTGAAATTCTCTAATTCTTTTTATAGGCCAGGGAAAATGCATATCCAGCATTCCAGGGCTAGAGGTTTTCAAGAAAGACAAGACAAAAACCACAGAACTTTTTTCAAATATGATTGAATCCCTTCACACTCTTTCTGGCTTATGGGATATTTGTAGCTAACTGGGAGGTTTAATTTGCCTAGAATTCTCTTTACCCGCGTCTTCCCAACTCAGCCCCTCCTCTTGGTTTCCACATTCTTTGATAAATACAGCCAAACCCAGCCTCTTTCTTGAAACCACAAAACCCTAGTGCAAGATCTAACAATTCTCACTCCATGAAATATGAGTTCTTGGTCAAGTGTGATCCCACACCTAGGTCTGGGCACTCTGACCAGTGGAGTTTGTCATAAGGCCCTATTCTTTCTCAGTGATCCATGAGACACTGAACAAATTCGAGGTAGTCTATATTCAGCATGTGACTGACTGCCAATGAAATAAAACTCAGAGCCTTGTGGTACATCACAGAATAAGGAGATGATTCAGAAGCTGAGAGATCATTTCTCATTGCAAACATACTGTATTAGAGAGAGAAGAAAAGCTATAAGCTTCAGGAATAAGGCTTTTTTTCTCCTCATGTCTCCCTCCATGAGCTGGGGCTCACTGAAAGTGAAGGGGCTTGCTGAAATAAGAGAAAGACAGGTAGCACTTTTTCCTGTAGCACATACAGGACACTTATATGTCCTTTGTGCTTTGTCACCATATGTGTTAGTAATTTTTCTGAATTCATTTAACCAGACAGCCTTCTGACTTCAAAATCTGTGGCAGAATTTTCAAGTGGCCATTCTGAAACAGAGGAGCCCACCTAAACAAATCCTGTAAGACACTGTCACCTAAAAATAACTCTAGTAAATGATTCAGAGTAGGAAATGAAGCAGAGATAGCAAGTTCCCACTGACTTTTTAAAGTCACTATGAAGCGTTTACAAGGATCCCACAGATGACTAAAATTAGTTTATCCTGCACAGCATTATCCACTGCTGACTCAAGATGGTGATACAAGCAGTGTTAAGCTGTGAGCTCACCAGGAAGCTCATCCCCTAAAATTACACTCTTGCAGGGACAGACCCCTAGTTCACACTGGTGAATGGAAGATGGGGTATAAATAGCAACTTGTTATGCCATCACTCAGAAGCTATGTGTCCTTCTGGTCTCTTCTGTTTCTTGCAGATATAAGAGCCTCCTGATCAGTTTATTGTCTCTCAGTGTTCAAGGGTATGGGGTGTGTGTGTGTGTGTGTGTGTGTGTGTGTGTGTGTGTGTGTATCATTCTTTCAGTTGTACAGTATAATAATTAGAAAACATAGAAGTTATGTGGTAAAGATCATAAAGCATAAAACTACTTAAAACTGAGTTTTTGTTGCTATAATCTTCAAAGACTTAAATGTACTGAACCTTTGCTGTTTCTCCTATAGCCAGAGGACATATCCTATCCACTGAGCTAAGGGTCAGCAGTCAACTTGCTAGAAACATGTTCAGATATGTGTGTAGGGAGAGAAGAATGTATAGATACATATGCTGTAGGAGTGGGTTCTTTGTTATGAAAAAAAGGTTTTCTCAATATTAAGGACAGGTTTATTAGAATTAAGCTGTATCCACACTCTACTCCAAGTGTTATTATTTTGGTTGCTTCACTCAAATAGTCAATTCAATAAAGAAACAAAAGTGAACATCTCCAGCATTTCTGTATCAACCCATAGCCTGTGATGTTCTCTCTTGGTGGCTGATTTTGCATTTCTTTTCATACCTACTATAGATTTTCCGTAGCATTCATTTCAAGACACAAACAGATATTCTTTCATGTGTGCCAGCTAGTCATTTTGGTTCTAAATAATTCTGTTTCTCCGTAGGTGCCCATTCTTCACCACTGACAACTTTCCCCCATCTGCTTAATCCATCTTCTGGCTTATTAAGTACTGGGATGATTTCTTCAGTGACAGAAGAAACTGCATCACTGGTTTCCTATTTTTGAAGCCCTGGCATTTTTCTTGTTGGGACACTGCGTGCTTCATTTCTAATTAGGCTTTTCTTCTTACTCATATTTGGCTTTGCTTTATCAATAAATTACACAACCAGTAATTGGAAACAGGATCCCAGAGAGCGGCACAAGCAGGCTTCCTGGTGACCTAAGGGAAAGAAGGAGTATTAAGGGAGAGATGGAATTCGAGTCGCAGGCAAGATGATTATCAGGCTTGATGATGTAATGGGAAGTTGTTAATTTTTAAGCAACAGCTGGATTCTTTCTCAGGTTGATAGTAGTTCTGTTTTGTAGTCAGATGAGTCTTCAGTAGAAATAATCCCATTTTATGAGATATCATATTTCCTTTAAGATAGTCGTTATACCAAACATCTTTAGAGAAAGCCATGGGACCTATTCTGTCATACAACCAGCGTTGAGCAAAATGCTCTAGAAGTAAAGTGTTTTCCAAGATCCTATTTGAATGCCTCCACTTCCAGGAAGTTTTTCCAGACCACCCCAGCTGAGAGCCATTTCTCCATCCTCTCAACTCCCACAGTACCCTGGGATAATCCAAGTCGGCCACTGAGCATGGAGCCTGGTGTAAAGGTGTTCAGCAAATGTTCATTATTATTGTTCCTACCTCTTTGTAGCATATTTCACCTTCCTCCTTGTGTCTCCACTGTGTACACACCGCTTAGCTCCCCCACTAGCTTGTAAGCTACTGGAGGGTCTGATGCATCGTCTTTTGTTTGTTTTTTTCCCAGCAGTGACTTGCTCTTTCTGGGTACTTGGTAAATGTATGTCAAATGAATAATAGATGGTTGGCCTTCTCAGGTATCTTTGCACCCTCATGCCTGACATCAGTAGACACTCAATAACTGTGGGGATAACGAATGTTCAATGAATGGATATAGGCAAAACATTCTGTTGGTAACCCTTTTGAAAGGCTGCCCAAGTTCAGCCTTTGTGTTCATAGGGTTAACTTTCCTAATATCCTTAATGTTAATGTCAAAGACAACCAACAATAGCAGCTTTACCCCTGAACCCAGTTCCTGTAAATAACCTGCTTGTTATTAAATAACTAGGCAACTAGTTTCACTGACACTTCCCACATGAGTAAAATTATTATGGCTAACACTTTTTGGGCATTTGCTTTATGCTGTGCTCTGTTCTGTGCACTTTCACATACTCACTCACTTAATTCTTGCTGCAATCTATTTTAAAGAGGAGGCACTGAAGTACAAGAAGCTTAAATCCGTTGCTCCAGGCCAGGCTCTTGCTGAATACCACACTGTAGCCAGAGCTGGGCTGGAGTTGAAGACAAGTTATGGTTTGATGATACCATATCTCCATGTTTCATACAAAATGCCACAATAAGCAAATACCAGAGTCGATCTAGCCAAGATGCTACTGCATAGAGGCTTAAATGTCCCTCTTAAATATTCTTGAGCTCTCAACTGTTCTCTGTATTGTAGGTGCCCCAGGTAGAGAAGGGGAGGAGGGCTGTAGAAGGTGTTACTTGGTTGTGAGCACAGAAAACGGTCACCTAGAGACTCAGACTCACTTCTGTTTGTAAATATCTACTCTGCTGCATCAGTAGGCTTCACCCCACCTCGTCTACTTCCACTTTCTCTATCATGCTCTGATCTCTTCCAGGTATTCCCTCAGCTTTGAGTTTTCCACCTTCCTACCCTCCTTCAACTACAGGCCATTGGAGAAGTCACTTAAATGGCCTCTGACCATCTCAGACAGGTGTTGGTATCCCTGCAACTCCTCGTGCACCCCATCCCCAACAACTCTCAGTGTTTTATTTTGTAATTGTTGGTTTAACTGTCTCTGATAGTAGACTACAGTCTCATCAAGGGCAGGGATCCTGTCTCATTCATGGGTATCCTGAGAGCCCACCACAATTCTGGGCACATAGAAAGTGTCTCATAATGTTTGTCGAATGAATAAATGACAGTGTTCTTTGCAGTCCATTCCACTCTGAAAGTATTACATAAACCAATTACAGGGACTGTGTGCCTCCACATTTAGATGCCCAAGATTTGGTGGGAAGGACACAGCTAAGAATAACTAGTTAGAGATGTTATTTCTTTGTCCCTATATATCAGAGAGAAAACATCCCACTGTTATCCAACATAAGACCATAGAAATGAGTAGTCTTTGATGAGGAAAAAAAAGTAAGCCTGAAAAATGTATAGCTGGAAAAAAAATGTTTCAAACAGCATTTTACTTTTCCCCTCTGTGGACTTGTATAAATTATGTGTGCGGCAAATATGTGATAGAGAGACGCAGTGGTCATGACTTGTTCTCAGAGGTTTGGTTAACTATGCCTCTTAATTCCGCATACAGTAGCTTAGCACAGAATTAAATTCTGCCCCTTAGGCAGAATCAGCATTTGGAGTTTCTTATTTCTGTAATTTAAATGTTTTTATCCCAGTATTTGTACTTTTCCATTTAGAATAAATGTACTGAGTGTGTGTGGAGAAATATAAATAGCATGGAATTTTTATGATTCAACTCATTGTCCTTATTCGTTTGTGGTCAATTTTTATGGGTACCAATTTTTTTAAATTACTCATCCATAATTAGTTGCAGGAACACAGAAAGAATCGCTAGACCACTCTACCTTCAATGAATGTAGTATCTTCTCATTGCCAATAATTAAGGTCTTTAATTTTATGAGAGAAAAAATAACTTCCTTCAGCCTTTACTCTCAAAATGCAAATATTTTGTGATATATGAAATAATTAGGAAGAAAGGTTTTTCTTTGTTGCCACATATATTAGGAATGGGAAAAAATTGTTGCTCTGATCAACTGGGGAGTCTACTCCATGTGAGTGATAGTACTAATTTACTAATTCATCCATTAACGTTTGTTGTGTGCCTAATATGTGCCAGAAACTGCTGTTTACTAAAGATATAAGAAGAGCTAAGACTTGGTCTCTGTCCTTAAGGAGCTTACAATGAAACAGGAGACATTTGTATAAATAATTGCAATTAAACAAGACAAGTCTTAAATGGAAATCTATACAAAGCACAGCAAGGCTGTAGGAGAAGGACATGAGCCAGATGGGGTGGGAGTGGGTGCTGAGGATTATGGATTCACAGAGAGAACATCTGAGCTGAGACCTGCGGGAGGAAAAGAAATTTGCCAGGCAGCACAGCTGGTGATTCAGCGATGGGGGAAGGCACTCTAGATACAGGAGTGAGTCTATGGAGTCTTTGGGGCTTTATTATTAGCAGCAAATGGCCTGTGACCCACCTCACAACTCACAGAAACACATAGTGTGAGGCAATCCGTTGTAAGGCTCTCTTGGAAGGTTTTCAGCATAGCTGGGATCTTTCAAATTGGTCATTAAAGACAGTGTGTGTACATGCTGGTGGCGGTATGGGTGGAGAGGGCATCTAGAAGCTGCCTCCAGTGCTAGGGCAAAATGGGATGAGCCCAGATCTGAAACAACACTGGAAGGAATCAGGTTGTGGAGGGCAATAATGAGGCCAAGGCAGTGGGACCCAGTGATGAGCCAGGCAGGTCACAGGTGCTTTGGGCTGTAAGCCACAAGATCTGGAAGGCCTCAAGTTTCCTATCAGTGGTGGTGGCCATCTGCGTCACCCCAAAGAGAACATAGGTTGAGCCCTGCTCTCAAACTAACTTGAAGGCAGAATGAATAGCAGGACATTAAAGTATGGTGACATGAAGTGGGATGTTTTCAAAATAGGTGATCCTTTCTAGAGGAGGCTATTTGGCTGTGTCTGTTAAATAACTGACTGTATCTGGCCCTGGTGAGGTAAATTTAACACTTTCAGCAGGGAAGGAGCTGAGGCTCACTTGCAGCTATCCATCAGCATTTCCCATTTTTCTTTCAAAGCAGTTCATAAATACCTTCTTTATGCTTTACATTTGTACTGTGGAGCCAGCAAATGTAGAAGGAAGAAGTTGATTGGCGTGGTTAATCTAAATCTGTGACATTAGACCTATTCTTCTGGTAGCCTACGTCTTCTGTTTAATTGCACATTGACATATTCTTGTGCTATGTTCATATAAATTCCTGTATCTGCTTTCATAGTTCTTCAGAATTTCAGGAAGGAAATCTGCTCCAATCACACTGAACTCATACTGTTCACTGTATTAGGTAACGAGGTCCCTTCTTTGTGCCTTGGCACAGTCCATTTTCCTATCTGAATCGTTCTCACCTGTGACCTGCCTGATTCATCACTAGGTCCCACTGCCTTGGCCTCTTTATTGCCCTCCATGCCCTGATTCCTACCAGTGTTGTTTCAGATCTGGGCTCATCCCATTTTGCCCCAACACTGAGGGAGCTCCCAGATGCTCTCTCCACCATAGGCTGCCAGAGGAATCCCTCTTAGAAAGCCATGAACTTCTCCTTCATATTCTGGCTCAAAATTAAACTTCTCTGAGAAATTTCGTCACTATTCCAATTGCTTCTTTGTTTTTTGACATTTCTGAACTACATTAACTTTGCATACACATGTCTATTTAAGTCTTCCTAAACATTTCATGTACATATTTTGGGCATTTTGAAACAGTATCATCCTTAACCTAGTGTAACTCTTCAATAGATAACAACCTTAACTAATGGACAAGTGAAAATACATCTCCCTCTGTCTGCCCTAGTTCCATGTCTACCTTTAAAAGTTCAGAATTTTTTCTAGAACCCAAAATATATGTGCCATTAGGTCGGCATCTCTATTTCTGACTTCTCAGTACAGTTCTTTGAGCAAATATTCAAAATATTTTATATGCACAGAAAAGTTCAGATTGTAACAGAGCAGAATTTAAAAAGTTAAATATCTTGTCCCATGTTTCAGATATTTTAGTTTTATTTAAAAGATTGGGAGCTAAGCTATGAGAATGCAAAGGCATAAGAATGATACAATAGACTTTGGGGACTTGGGGAAGTGTGGGAGGAGAGTAGAGATATTAGACTACACATTGGGTACTGCTTGGGTGATGGGTGCATCAAAATCTCAGAAATTACCACTGAAGAACTTACTCATGTAAAAAATAAATAAAGGGAAAAAAAGAAAAAGAAATGAAACATTACAGATATAGTTGATATCCTTTTTGTAGTCTTGCCTATGCATTTCCCTCCTTTTATTCCTAGAGGCAACCATAGGAATAAAATCGGCGTGTTTGTTTCCCATCTCTGTTCCTATAATTTTACTAAGTATGTATCTTTCTGTGATCAATATATTAATGTTTGAGTTTTAAATTTTTACCCAAGTGATATTTTTACACATATGGATTTTGTTATTTTCTCCAACTTGAGACTCTCTGTATTTTAATAAGCAGATGTGATCTATTACACTTATTGTGATTATAGATATGTTTGAGATTTTTTTAAACATTTTTCTTGGAATTTTTTTATTTATTCAAATTTTTCATGCTTTCCTTCTTCTTTTTTGTCCTTGTAAGTAATCATTTTAAAATTCCTTTTTGTTTCCACATTGGTTAGAAAAATAAACATTCTATTTCTCTTTTTTAATGAGGCTGCCACATTATGAAAATAAAACTTATGGATTATTTGTAAAACTCCAAGTCTGTATTACCTTCTCAATCTCAATCTATTGATAAAATCATCCAGTTTTTTTCCTAAGCCAAAACAATGATCCATCTTTCCTTCTTTTTTCTTCTTTTACAGAAAAATGGTTACACTATATGTACTCTTTGATAGCTTACTTTGCTGTTATAACTTTTGAATATCTTTCTATGTCCAACACATTTCTATCTCATTCTTTCTAATGGCTACATAGCAATGATGATGATAGCTAACATATTCTGGGTATATTATATGCTAAGAACTTTGTGTCAACTAAAAAGTCACAACAATTATATGTCAAAAGAAGCCCCATTTTAGAGATGAGGGGCCTGAGGCTTAGAGAGGAGTGGCAGATAGAATAATAGCCCCCAAAGATGTCTATGTCCAAATCCCTGGAACCTGTGAATATGTTATTTTATGTGGCAAAGGGGACTTTGCAGATGTGATTAAGACTAAGAACTGTGAAATGGGGAGATTATGCTGGACTGTCTAGGTGGACCCAATCTAATCACTTGAGTCCTTAAAGGGGGAGCCTTTTCCAGCTGAGTTAGAGAGAGATAAGATGGTGAAAGCAGGGTCAGAGAGACGACAGCATGAGAAGGATTCAACACCCTGTTGCTGTTTTTGAGATCTTGAGATTTATGTGCAGGAACAAGCTTGGGGCCTCTAGGAGCTAAGGGCAGTACTCAGCCAATAGCCAGCAAGGAAACAGAGATCTCAATCTTACAACCTCATGGAACTGAATTCTGCCAACACCTGAATGAGCAAGGAAAGGGATTTTCTCTTAGACTGTACAGGAAGGAGTGCAACCCTGCCCACCCACTGATTTTAGTTCATACCAGACTTCTGTCCTGCTGAACTGTAACAATAAATCGGTGTTGTTTAATGCCTGTAAAACTGTGGCGATTTGTTAAGGCAGCAAAAAAATGAATACAAGCAGCCACAACTAATAAGTTGTAGTGAAATGGGAGCTCAGGTAGTCTGATCTCAAGGTGTGTACATGGCTAAATCAGAGTTTATTTAGCAAGTCCACACTGGTGGGCATTAGGTGGCTTTCAATTTACAGTATTTCAGACAATGGGACAGATTTCCTCATAGCTATCTCTTTATACATTTTAGAATTAGAATTTCTGTAGAGAAATTCCTAAAAAGTGAAATTATTAGGTCAAAGGATATGCACTTTAAATATTTTTTAATAAATACTGTCAAATCGCCTTACAAGGTTTCCCAATGCAGCTTGAGAATAAGAAGAAATAAAATTAACAAAGAGTATTAATGGGTCTGGCTCATTGGTGACCATTTCATCAAAGCAAAGAACTGAAATGACCATGTAACTGAAAGTCCCTTTCTCCCTCAATTTAGCTGGAAAGCCTGCAGATGTCTGTTCTGTAAGAATCCCTCTGGCTCTGTCTTCTTCATATGCTGTGTAAATTCATTACTTTGTGCTTTTACTTCTGGGCCTTGCTCTTTGGCCCTTGAAGCAATAAAGACTGACAAAATAAATAGTTTTTAAGTATCACTTGTGCCACACATCTGTTCTAAAAATGCTATGTTTCTTCAACTGAGGCTAGAGTTTCCCATGTGCACAATTAGATACTTTATGAATAGCATCTCATTAATTTTGAATGATAGACTGTCCAACAGGGCCCTGGAACCCAACTGTTGAAAGAAACCACTGATTTTAAAAAATTAACATAGCAGCCAGCTCAAACCTGAGGGCCTAGTGAGTAGCCAGCATTTTACAGGAGTCACTGATGAAGGCCCCAATCAGGATATAATGGCCAATTCCACATGTGACCCTTCCTCAGAACAAACCTCTTCATGTCTACTGTCTACTTGACCTTTAAAACCCTTGCTTTGCCTTCTGTTTTGGGAGAGGGAAGGGCTCCTTTTGCTTTAGAGGCTGTCTTGAGGAAAAAGCTAGAAAGTGGTTTTTTTCATTCCTGGCTTACACCAATATTTTGATGAGCTTGCAGATCTGATAGCATCCTTTATTTTTTTCCATGCTCTTTCCTTTGTTTCAGAACTTCCTTTTCTCTTATTCTACTGCCTTGGGGGTTTTTGTTTTCTCCTTCGGTTGTGATTTTAAATAACTGGAGTTGTGAAACCCTTTGACTCAATTATTAGGCCTGTTTTGTGTCCTTGTGCTCAACCGCTTGATCCTAGGATGCTGTAGTAAGCATCCTCTTGATCGTGAATTGGGAAGATGTAAAATTAAAGAAATTTGCCCATTATTACTTTATTTTTGCTTCGTTTTACCTAAGAAACAAGAATGGAAATTTGAATTCTGCTAAATTTTAGAGTGTTATGATGAATAATAACACCTATTTACTGAACACTTACAATGTACCTAACACTATTAGGTACATTGTACATAATAGTGTTACTATTAGTTTTTCAAAATGCTTTAACTTATTTAAGTCCTCAGGGCTGTTTTGTGGTAGGTGCTATTGTTATCCTGATTTCACTGTTGAGGAATCTGAAGTTTTAGGAAGTTAGACAACCTGCTCAAGGCTATATAGTAGTAGAATGATAAAGATGAGATGCAAACGCAGGCTTGTTTGGCCAGTCTGCACTCTTAACCACTGTACTATAGTGCTCCTTGGCATTTCCAGTTATTCATAAGCAATGCTTCCAGAAACATTTTTAACCAGGAAAAACTAAACACAGAACTACTTAGTAGGGTATAACAGAATGAACACTGGGATGTGAGTCAGGAGACAGAGCCCTAGCTGTGTGTCTAACTAGCCGAGCAAGTCCCTGAACCAGTCACTTTACTAGCCCCAACCCTGTGCTTTTCTCATCTGTAAAAATGCCAAACTTCTAGCATCTTTAACAAAACTTGACTTCCTCTTCTTTAGTTTTTCCTGTACTACAGTAGATGAAACCCATCATTCCCATATTATTTATGACAACTAAGGCTGGTATCAGATGAGGCCATCGGCCTAGGGCTGCTTATCTGGAAAAAAGAGGGAAAATGCAATGATTAAATGCCACCCCCGCTCCCTGGGCAGAAAGCAAACTAAGCATAATGACTCAAATCCAAAGCCTAGAAAATCTTGGTGGAAACAGGGTGGATATATTCTGTCTTCAATTTTCTCTGTGTGTATTCATTGTTGACCATAGAAATGTAGACAAACATGTGGCTCACCATTAATCATCATTTCAAACTTGCTCAAGCTACTGTGGGGTAATAATGCCACCAAACTTTGTCCAGCTAGAAATGAGATCCAGCCATAGAGAAGATTTCCTGAGTTTCCCAAGCATGTATCTGTTCTATCATGTAGCTTTTTTCTATCCCATGTGTTATGGGGCTGAACTGTATTCTCCCCAACAAATTTATATGTTGAAGTTCTAAGCCCTAGCATCTCAGAACTGTTTCAGTAAAGAGGTAATTAAGGTAGAATGAGGCCATACAGATGGTCCCTAATTCACTATGACTGGTGCCCTTAGAAGAAAAGAGGACTAGGACACAAACAACACAGAGACCAAAGGGCAACTATATGAGGACACAGCAAGAAGGAGACATCCGCAAGTCAAGAAGGAAGATCTCAGAAGAAAACAAACCTATCAACATCACCTTGATCTTAGCCTTCTATTCTCTAGCACTGTGAGAAAATATATTTCTGTTGTTTAAACTACCTAGCCTGTGGTACTTTGTTATGGCAGCCCTAGCAAACTCGTCTGCCATGTTTTAAATCCAGGGTGGTTTTTGTTTTTTTAAGTTTCTCTTTATTTTCCAGAAGTTTCTCACCTTAATTTTAAATTTGTTTTTCTTTTCTTCTTTGCTTGAGCTATATTTCTATACCCTAAGAAGTCATACTCAGTGACTTCATCCACATACTGGAGGTTCCGCAAATTTTAACAGTATTCGAAGAATGTCCAATCCTTAAGGTGGATCTTGACTGGTACTTTGGATATAGCTTACATTTTTATACCTCTATAAATTCCTTTTTTTATTGCTCACCTGTGTGTATCAGTTCTCAAATAGATTATTTAATTTTATAGTGAAGCAACAAATAAAACAAAGCACTGAATTATGTATAACTGACTTCTCATCCCCCACCCCTGCCCTATGAATTTTTCTTTTTCTCTTACCCCTCACCTTGGGTAAAATGGCAATAGCGGCACCATCAACCCAAGTTCAGGTTCTCAAACTAGGAACTCAGGGATTTATTCTTCATTCTTTCTTTGTCCTTGCCTCGTACATTTAACTCATTATTCAAAGTCTGTTCATGCTTCTTTAAAAATGTCTAATAAAAACACATAATTTTTTAATTTTTGTTTTTAGAGACAGGATTTCACCATGTTGGCCAGGCTGGTCTCGAAGTCCTGAACTCACATAATCTGCCTGCCTTGGCCTCCCAACGTGCTGGGATTACAGGCATGAGCCACCATGCCCAGCCAACACTTGTAATTTTAAACCATATTAAATTTGAATTGGCAATATAATATGGACTCATGACTTAAAAATATATATGCATGTGTTTTTCTAGTTCTGTTCACTGAAAGAAAACAAAAGCAATGATATTCCTCTAGCAATGAGCAATAACTAGAACCCAGATCTTGGTTTGTACTCATCTTTGCTTACTGAAAAGATCTTTGGAGAAATAGCTGATTCCAGGTGTTGAGCATGGAAACCACAAGTTAAGTTTAGGACATTTTGCTGTATCAAGGAAGTGCTCAGTGATTTATGGGAGCATGATACAAGGACACAGGGGCTAGCGTGAAAGGTCTCCCACTAGCCAAATTTTGGACAGTTTGAACATGACTGTATTGATTATAAAACATTGAATACATAAAAATTCATTAGTCCCTAGTAATACCCAAAAAAGTGAAAGAAAAAGAAAAAAAAAATTGCCATCATTGGCAGTGATTATTCAATAAATGCTTACTCTGACATTGGTAGTAAAGGGAAAGAACTAAACATTTGCCTTGCCTTTTGAAAAGGAATTTTATATCATCTATGTGGTGAGGGAAAACTCATCTTTAGAGAAGAATACCAATAAAGGAGTGACAATATTTGAAAGTTACTAATTTGCAACTCCCAATAAAATAATTCAGGCAAGGATCTTTAATAGTAAAAGATTATTGTACAACAGGTTATTCACACAAAGTATCACAGAACATGTCACTTCCTAACTGTAAAAAGTGCAAAGGAGAGATCTGGCAGTCACCACCTTAACCAAGTGATCAACCTTAGAGTCACTGATATGGGACAAGTTTGTATTATGTTCCTCCTCATGGGGTACAGATGAAATTCATGAAATCATTTATAAAGTATACTTGCCAAAAGTGCTTAACCTGAATCCAAGTAAGCTTTTAGGCAGGCTTAAACTCAAATATATAGGAGTTATAGGGAATTAAAAAAAAATCAAATTACAAAGAAAGCTGCAGAAGAATCTGAATTTAAGATACTCTACAAAACAAAGTTCTTTTTTATTATTCCTCCAAAAGTCATTTTCATGGGGGCAGAAGAACTTGGGGAGCTGCCCCACATTAAAAGAGAATAAAAGGCCATAACAACCAAATATATGAACCTCAAAGGACTCTTAGCTTGATAAAAACAGCTAAAATTTTTTAAAGAAACACTTAGGGAAAATCTGAATATGAGCCATATATTAAATAATATGAATATTATATGATGTTAAGGAGTTAATATTAATTTTATTAGATATGATAATGACATTGTGGTTACATATAAGAAAATTCTTATTTTTAGGAGACGATATTTATTTATTTATTGTGAGGCAGGGTCTTACTTTTTCACCCAGGCTGGAGTACAGTGGCACAAACACAGCCCACTGCAGCCTCAATCTCTTGGGCTCAAGCAATCCTTCCACTTTAGCTGGGACTACAGGTGCATGTCAACACACCTGGCTAATTTTTGTTTTTTGTTTGTAGAGACAGGGTTTCACTATGTTGTCTAGACTGGTCTCAAACTCCTGGGCTGAAGCAATCTGCCTCTCTCAGCCTCCTAAAGTGCTGGGATTACAAGCGTGTGCCACTGCCTCTGGCCTATAGACGATGTATATTTAGATGTTGATGTTTAGGTGTGAGGTGTAATGATTTCAACAACTTTCAAAATATGTATACACACACATACATATATTTGTGTGCGTGTGTGGAAAGATAAAGCAAATATGGCAAAATAGTAACAATTGTTGAATATGCATTGAAGAGATGGTAGAGACATTTATTTTACTGTTCTTTCAAATTTTCTACATGTTTCACATTAAACAATTTAGAAAAAAATTTTATGACTCTTCTTTTGTGCCTCTGGCACTCCTTTCTATCCTCCTGGTCACTCTCCAACTACTGCTCTTGATCACCTCTTACTTGAACCTTTGTGGTGGCCTCCTGTATTTCTGTCTTCAGACCACATGCCTCCAAGCCATCTACCGAAGGCAGCTTCCTAAAAATCAGTTGTTACCATTTTAAAATATATACATATTTTATTACGTTTTGGGGTACATGTGAAGAACATGCAAGATTGTTGCATAGGTACATACATGGCAATGTGGTTTGCTGCCTTTCTCCCATCACCTATATCTGGCATTTCTCCCCATGTTATCCCTCCCCAACACTCCACCCCCCACTGTCCCACCCCTAGTTCTCCCCAACAGACCCCAGTGTGTGATGCTCCCCTCCCTGTGTCCATGTGTTCTCATTGTTCAACACCCGCCTATCAGTGAGAACATTTGGTGTTTGATTTTCTGTTCTTGTGTCAGTTTGCTGAGAATGATGGTTTCCAGGTTCATCCATGTCCCTACAAAAGACACAAACTCATCATTTTTTATGGCTGCATAGTATTCCATGGTGTATATGTGCCACATTTTCCCTGTCCAGGCTATCATCGATGGGCATTTGGGTTGGTTCCAAGTCTTTGCTATTGTAAACAGTGCTGCAGTGAACATTCATGTGCATGTGTCCTTATAGTAGAATGATTTATAATCCTTTGGATATATACCCAGTAATGGGATTGCTGGGTCAAATGGAATTTCTATTTCTAGGTCCCTGAGGAATCGCCACACTGTCTTCCACAATGGTTGAACTAATTTACACTCCCACCAACAGTGTAAAAGTGTTCCTATTTCTCCACATCCTCTCCAGCATCTGTTGTCTCCAGATTTTTTAATGATCGCTATTCTAACTGGTGTGAGATGGTATCTCAATGTAGATTTGATTTGCATTTCTGTAATGACCAGTGATGATGAGCATTTTTTCATATGTTTGTTGGCCTCGTATATGACTTCTTTTGTAAAGTGTCTGTTCATATCCTTCACCCACTTTAGAATGGGCTTTTTTTTTTTCCCCTGTAAATGTTTTAGTTCTTTGTAGATTCTGGATATCAGCCCTTTGTCAGATGGGTAGATTGCAATTTTTTCCCATTCTGTTGGTTGCCGATTCACTCTAATGATTATTTCTTCTGCTGTGCAGAAGCTCTGGAGTTTAATTAGGTCCCATTTGTCTATTTTTGCTTTTGTTGTCAATGCTTTTGGTGTTTTGGTCATGAAGTCCTTGCCTATGCCTGTGTCCTGAATGGTTTTGCTTAGGTTTTCTTCTAGGGTTTTTATGGTGTTAGGTCTTATGTTTAAGTCTTTAATCCATCTGGAGTTAATTTTAGTGTAAGGTGTCAGGAAGGGGTCCAGTTTCTGCTTTCTGCACACTGCTAGCCAGTTTTCCCAACACCATTTATTAAACAGGGAATCCTTTCCCCATTGCTTGTTTTTGTCAGGTTTGTCAAAGATCAGATGGTTGTAGATGTGTGGCATTGCCTCCAAGGCCTCTGTTCTGTTCCATTGGTCTATATCTCTGTTTTGGTACCAGTACCATGCTGTTTTGATTACTTGTAATATATTTATTCAAACTATACTACAAATAATATATACTACATATACTATATATATGTAGTATATATTATTTGTAGTATAGTTTGAAGTCAGGTAGTGTGATGTCTCCAGCTTTGTTCTGTTTGCTTAGAATTGACCTGGCTATGTGGGCTCTCTTTTGGTTCCATATGAAGTTTAAGGTGATTTTTTCCAGTTCAGTTGTTACCATTTCTCTACCTTGCTTTACTCTATCAGTAGTCACTCCCTTCATCACCCACATGGTAAAGTCTGAGTAAGCTTATCAAGTAAGGCCATTCACACTTTTGCTTCAAGCTACTCTGACATCACATCACACCCTTTTTCAAGGTGTTCTCCTACCACCTCATAGCCTAAACTCTACCCAGGTCACACACTCAAATGCCCACATAGAGGGCTTGGAATAAAAGAGTTGAGGGTGTGGTCTAGGGTGGACCGGGGATCAGGTGCCCTGTCTGATTAGGGCAGCTATTACTTGGGATCAGGTGAGTGATGCTGTGAGAGGATGTGGGCCAAGTATTGTGAAATTTTTGTTTCCATTAAGTCAGAAATAAAGATTTGTAATACTAATACTACCCTATTTTAAATGCTAATAGGTAATTAAAAAAAAAAACTGCAGAATGAAAAAACTGAACTGTAGAGTGTGACTGTGATAACCCACGGGACGGAATGCTCACTCTTTCACACTGACCTCTTTGTCATTTTTCCTTCTCTCTCCATGGTGGGAATACTTTCTGCTTCCTTTTCCTAGTGAAATCTGGTGAATCCTTCAAAACCCAGCAGTCCAGGCCATTCATGTGGCCCTGTCAGGTCCAGGCAGACTGAAGGGCTCCCTCTTTAGTGCACCCCAGCCATTCATTTGTACAACCTTCCTTCTGGAACTTGTCATGGAATTACATAGCTGGTTGTCTGTCTTCTCCTCCTGGATTCTGAATACTTGTGATTAATAGCCACATTTTCTACATCTTTGCCTCCCCTGAGCTGCTCACAGTATCTGGTATAAAGTCAGTATTCAACAAACATCTGTTGGTTAAGTTGCAGGCTGTTAAAGGTAATGCAATAGAAGAATTTAGGACATGGTTTATATGACATCCAGTTTAAAACGTACTAAAAATGTCTATAAATCAATTAAAGAGAATTTTCTATTATTCTAACATCCCAAGTAAGGTTCCCTTTTGTTTATTGTAGGAAGTCAGGTAAATAATTTAGTTTTAAAAAACAAAAAATTCTCAAATCAGGATTCTTTCTGACCCTTTAATCTCAGAGAATGTTAATAGAGTATCATTTCAAGGATTCCCCTTCTAGCACAATCTTGGTCAAGATCAGGCCAAGGATATAGACAGCTTCAATAATGCACAAATGCTCTAAACCTGCTTGAACCTATGTAAGAACTGAGCAGTGGCTTGTGCGCTGAGTCAAATCACCTTCTCTCCGTGGGACATCAATTTCTATCAGTGCCCTACGTACCTGATTCTCTCATTCGTGTCGCTTTCGTCCTCTTAGCATTCCTTCCACAATTCAGCTCAAAACTTACTTCCTAGAAGTGTCTGATACATATTCTCCATTTATCTGTGTTCCTTTTTTGTTAGGTATGGCCTACTCTGGTGTAGAACATATAATAATTATGATAATTTGACTTTGGGAAGCTGAGGCGAGTGGATCACCTGAGGTCAGGAGCTCGAGACAAGCCTGACCAACATGGTGAAACCCTGACTCTATTAAAAATAAAAAAAATTAGCCAGGCATGGTGGCATGTGCCTGTAATCTCAGCTATTTGGGAGGCTGAGGCAGGAGAATTGCTTGAACCCAGGAGGCGGAGGTTGCAGTGAGCTGAGATTGTGCCATTGCACTCCAGCCCGGGCAAAAAAAGAGAAACACCACCCCCTCTCAAAAAAAAAAAAAAAAAAAATAGAATCATTTGAGGCCAATTGTTAAAAAAAATAGCTTCCCAGACCCCTCCCTGGAAATTCTGATTCAGTGGGTCTGGCATGGGGTAGAGAATGAGGATAGGTATTTTAATTTTTAATGAGGGTCACAGATAGTTCTTATCATCAGGCAACCCTGGGAAACACTGCCATCATCCTTATAAGCTTGGGTTTGGGAGCAGACTAGCCAGGGTTTGAGAATGGGTTCTCATGCTTTTTAGCATATGTAATAGTGGGCAAGTCACCACGTCCTAAGCTGTGTTTTCTTCATCTAGAAGATGGGGATGATAATCACTGTCCCAGTGTTGTTCTGGGGACTAAATGACTCACTTAGAGCATAGCACTTAGAATGTCTGGAACATTCTAAGTGCTCAGCAAATATGTGACAATCATATTCATATTTTGCTTGTAGTTTGCTTGGTTATGTTACTGTGATTCAAAATCTGAAAGATGGTTGCCTTGGTTCTAGAGTGTAGCACTAGAGTGATTCAGGATAGAGTGACCCAGGAGATTTTACCATAGCCAAAGACTATTGTTGAGAGCCTGCTCATCTCTCCCAACTTTTTATTGCCTCAATAAGTTATCACCCTTTGTTCTCTTTAATTCTACCTGCCGTCTCCACTGAACTATAGAAAGGTCTTTGAGTCCAGTGACCCTGTCATCTAGTTTTGTTATACAGTAGATCCAGTATCCTATACAGTGGGCTGTCGACAGAGGGCACAACCTAATAAAACACACATTTATTTCATGGAGTTATAGAGCCATCATCTCTTACTTAGGTTAGGACCACTCCTAATGGGTCTTGAGGTCTTGATGTCTTATCCTCTTGCTTCCCTACAATGCATTCTACACTGCAGCCAAAGTGATCTTTGAGCAATATCATCACAGCACGCCAGTCCTGTTTGAAATCTTTCATTGCTTTCTCCTGTATTTATAATAAAATCCAAACTCTTTACCGTGGACTTGTAAGCCTTACCTGATTTGGGCTAGTCTGTCTGTCTTTCTGACCTCATCCCTTGTGATTCATCTCCTGGATTGTTACATTCCAGCAACACTGAAGTCCTCCCTGCCTAGACTGTCCTTTCCCTCCATCATCACCTAACACTTAGCCCAGATGTCACCTCAGAGATCTTCCCTCGCTTCCCAATCTCATGTTTTCTGCCATTACTTCCTATCCTATCTTCCTGGTTCATTTTTTCCTCATCACTTACCACTGTCCAATACTGCACTTATCAGTAGGTGATATTAGTTTATGTGTTTATTGGAAGCTCCATGACAGCAGGCATCCTGTCTATCTTGTATTCCAAGTACTGGAAGCAGAACCTGGTACCTTCATGGACCTGGTACATATTTATCAAATTGATAATTGAAGTTTAAAGATAAAGAACATCCATATAGTCTAATATATTTCAACTTTTTTAAAGCAAGGAACTCTTATCAAACAAAATGTTTGTTTTTAAATTATTAATTTGGGTTTTTTTTCTTTAACTTCTTTTTTAGCAATTAATAGGACTCCATATACATAAAAAGTTCTTAGCAAACACTTAACAATTTACTGAGTCCTTGTTCAATGAGATCCACCACCAGGGGGAAATCAATCCACTTACTGATAGCTTTGGACAGCGAAAAAATCTGGCTGAAGGAGAAGCAGGTTTGACCCCAGGAAACGAAGGCAGGCAGAAGCATCAAGTGTTCTGGTAGTGCGGCTCCTCCAAGGCTTCCCCATGGCTCTGCAGAGAGAGGTGATAGGAGGCAGGAGAGGCAGGGCTATCTCTAGAGTACTCAGAAGACAAGCAGCTAGAGAGGACTTTTTAATGCAGGCCAGGCTGCGGCAAGAAAATGCCTGGCCTTGAGCAGGCCTGTACCAGTGGCTACAGCACTGCAGAAAGGATGGCAGTGGTGGTGGCGGCGGGGATACGTGGAAGCAGCAGTTGTGCCACAGGAACAACTTCTCAGGGAGGTACTAACATGGGAAGCAGCCTCCCACCAGCCTCAAGCCAGAGGGAACTGAGAAGAGGGCAATGATGCCAGAGACAAGTAAGGGGCAGCAAGGAGGTCCTTGAAAGTCTCACACTTTTCCAGGAGACAGGAAGGGATTCAAAGGCCTGAGATTCCAGCAGTTGAGAATGTGTGATCTCAGTCACAGCCATTGGCTTTGTTGTCATTTGGGTTGATTTACTTTTCAGTATCATTCTCAAGAATTAAGCAAAATAATGTGTGCAAAGCATCTAGCAGAGTGCGTGGGTGTTGTCAGCAAATGTTGCTTCCTCTCGTTATTGGGCAAGCACCAGTACCACCATATCAGAATTAAGCCAAATAGACGAATGCTGTGTTAAGCTCTATGGAAGAAACATTGATAAATTAGACATTGTCCATGTCTTCAAAGAGTTGACAATATGGAAGTGACATGATCATTCAAAAGGCACAAAGTGCAAAGTGCTATCTGAAGCAGTGCCAATAAAGTGTTAAGTATGTGAATATAGGTGGCATAAATTCCAGCATAGGGGGCTGGATAAGCTTTATGGAGAAACCTTGGGTCTTAAAGAATGGATATAATTTAAGCATGGGAAGCATGGGTACAGGGTAAAGAGGAGGAGAAGATAGTGAAGGAATAATAAGAAATTTAGGAGAAAAACCAAGATTAGAGTAGTAAATATAAGGGAGAATTTCAAACAGGAGATGATGATCAAAAGCGTCGAGTATGGGCCAGGTACGGTAGCTCATGCCTGTAATCCCAGCACTTTGGGAGGCTGAGGCGGGTGGATCACAAAGTCAAGACATTGATACCATCCTGGTCAACATGGTGAAAGCCCGTTTCTACTAAAAATACAAAAATTAGCTGGGCGTGGTGGCATGTGCCTATAATTCCAGCTTCTCAGGAGGCTGAGGCAGGAGAACTGCTTGAACCCGGGAGACGGAGGTTGCAGTGAGCCGGGATTGTGCCATTGCACTGCAGCCTGGGCAATAAGAGTGAAACTCTGTCTCCAAAAAAAAAAAAAAAAAAAAGTATCCAGTGTGAAGGACTTCCACTTCTGGCTTTGATGAAGTTTCTAGTAACAGCCCTCTTTCCATAAATAGCTGTAAAACTGGACAAAATATATGGAGCAACTGTTTTCAGACATTGGAATTCAGGCACTGTTGAACTTTGATCCCTGGGAAAAGGGAAGTACATGAAATGAACCCCTTGGTCACATTGTCTTTTTCTCTGGAGGCACAGGAAAGTGGAGCCCAAGTTGATAACAGTTGCTTTACTGTTCTCAGGACGCAGAGATCACAGTTCAGGGCTGCTGAGGTGGTTGAAATTTATAGGTCAAGGTAATGAAGAGAAAGCTGCACAGAGAAACAGGTCCAGAAATCTGCATATGGGTACTGTAAAGTCTTTGGTCGAATGCTAAGCTTCTCACTTTCAGGGTAAGACTCTACGAAGTCTGGTGGAAAACAACTACTGGGGAGCTGTAAGCTGGATGGAGATTCTAGAAGGTGCACAAAACTGGAGATGTAGATGTTCTGAGTGGAGATGTTCTCAGTGATTCCCCGGGTTTTCAGTGAAGACCCCAGAAAGGCCAGGCAGGAGGAGCAGGGCTGCTCTAGCCCTGGACTCAAGGCTATTCTAAATTCATCCAAAGAAAGCTTAAAAACAGGTTCCTAAAAATTAAGCGTATCCACTCGTAAATTAACATAACAGAACTAAACACTCTTTAAATCCAGACCTGATAATGTAGCATTTCATATCTAGCATACAATTTAAAAATTACTAGATATGTGAAGAGGCATGACAACAGTAGATTTTTTTAAGTCAAAAGAAACATACTCAGAGATGGCAGATCTGTTAACATTAGCAAGCAAAGGCTTTAAAACAGTTCTTATAAATATGTTTAAAATTTTAAAGAAAATATGGACTCCAATCAATAGAGAGAAATTCTCACCAGAAAAATGGAAATTATAAAAGAAAAGAAGCTAGAAATTGTAGAATTGAAAAATGTAATACCTAAAATGAAAAAAAAAAAAAATGGGCTTCACAGCAAAATGGAGTCCATAGAAGAAAAAAAAAAATAGTGACACTGAAGACAGGGCAGTATAAACTCTGAGCTGAAGCACATAGTAAAAAAAGCACTGAAAAAAATGAACAGAGCTTCACTCACTTGTGGAATAGTATGAGGTGGCCTAACATTTGTGAAACTGGAGTTCCAGAAAAAGATGAAAGAGAAATTGGGGCAGAAAATATATTTGAAGAAGTGATAGCTGAAAAAATTCCCAATTTGGTGAAAAATATTAACCCATAAACTAAGAATCTGAATAAACCCCATGCAGGATAAAAAAAAAAGAAAACCACTCCTGGGCACATTATAACCAAATTTATGAAAGCCAAGGATCAAAGAGAAAAGTCTTAATAGCAGTATGAGAAAAAGACCCTTTCTACACAAGATCCAGGGGAACAACAATGCTGACTTATCAGTAGACCAAAAGACAATTGAATAACACGTTTAAGGTGCTAAAAGAAAGAAAACCTGTCAACCTGGAATGAGAAACTTAGTGAAAGATAAAGATCCCTTAAAAATGAAAGAAAAAAGAGAATATGGGAAGAGAAGGGAAGGAGAGAGGAGGGGAGGAGAGGGGAGAAGGGAGACAGGAAGGAAAAGGAAGGAAAGGAAGGAGAGGAAGGAAGACAGGAAGGGAGGGAGGGAGGAAGGAAGGGAGGGAGGGAGGAAGGAAGGGAGGGAGGGAAGGAAAGAAAGGGGAAGAAGAAGGGGAAGAAAAACACTGCCAAGCAAAAACTGGATGTATCCATGGTACACATATACTGTAAGAAATATTAAAGGAAGTTCTTCAGGCTAAAGGAAATGACACCAGATAGAAACTCAGATCAACATTTTAAAAAATGACGACTAGTGCTAGAAGTGGTAAATATGTGGGTAAATAGAAATTACTTTTTTCCTTGACTATTATTGAATGAGTAAAACTTAATTATGAAGCTGAGTTTTTGGTAGACATGGCAATAGTCTGGGACTCAGGAAATCTGGGATCTGGTCCACTTTTGTAGCCTTAGGTAAGTGGCTTAATCAATACTTGATATTCCTCTCTAATTGGCAATAATTGGTATATTTGAATTGTCAGTAATTCTAGTTCCATTACCAGAAAGTAAAAGGAAGTTTATTTTTATCATTGCTGAATACCTCAAAAGGGTATCTACTTATTAGTTCTTAAATTTAATGTATATATGAATTACCTAGGAATCTTGTTAAATTCAAGATAGAATAATAAAGTTATTGTGGTATAGTAAAAAGATAGACAAGTAGATCAATGAAATAAAAATAGATTCTTTTTTATCCCTTTTACTTCTAACTTGCTGTTTATATTTATACTTTATACATAAAGCATCTCTCTTATAAACTCTATAGCATTGGTTCTTCTTTTTTTAATTCAGTTTGATAATATCTGCCTGTTAATTGGAATGTTTTGTTTGCTTACACTTAATAAAATTTTTGATGTTGAAGCTACATCTAGTATTTTGCTATTTGTTTTCTCCCCTCTGTTTGTTTTGTCTCTTTTTTGTTGTTGTTCCTTTGTTTCCTTTGTTTCTCCTTTTCTTCCTTCTTTTGGATTTGAGATTTATTTATTTATTTATTTTTTGAGATAAGGTCTCACTCTGTCGCCCAGGCTGGAAGGCAGTGGCCCAATCTCTGTTCCCTGCAACCTCCACCTCCTGGGTTCAAGTGATTCTCCCACCTCAGCTTCCCAAGTATCTGGGACTATAGGCACATGCCACCAACCCCAGCTAATTTTTGTATTTTTTGATAGAGATGCGGTTTCACCATGTTGTCCAGGCTGGTCTCGAACTCCTGACCTCAAATGATCTGCCCACCTCAGCCTCCGAAAATGCTGGGATTATAGGCGTGAGCCACCACAGGGAGCTCAATAATTTTTAAATATTTCCTCTATTGGCTCGAAAACTGTATGTGGTTATTTTATTTTGGGTGACCTAGGGACTGAAATATGCATTCTTAGCTTAGCAGAATCTACTGTGATATCACATACTGCATGTGTAGTATATAAAATACACAAAAGCAAATTTTCTGTCTTGCAATGTGTTCTTTGTGCTATTGTCATACTTACACATAAGTTAAAAGCTCCACAAGAAGTTGTATTATATTTGCTTTAAATGATCAATTGTCTTTAAAAGAAGTGAAATAAAGGTTGATATTAGAGCAATTCTGGAAAACTTCGTAGGTTTAATCTGATTACTGTATTTTTCAAATGTTGTATGTGAGGTCTTTTATAGGCCCCACCTGCTGGGTTGGATGAAGAAATCCTTGAGGGAAGTCAGCGCTATAGTGTTGTTGGCTATCCTTCTTTGAAATTTTGAAAAGAATCTTTTCAAAATTCACCCTGGAGAAGGAGAAGGGAAAGATGCTTAGAGAGGAAGGGAAATACTGGCAAAGGGATGGGGAGAATGAAACCACTTTAAGACTGTATTTTAAAGGCTCATTAAGCTTTACGTTTAATGAAGTATAATTTGAAGAGATGTATTTCCTTTTGGAAGGCAAGTTTTAAGACACTAGGGAGTTAGTTCACCCAGGGAGATGCTGATAATTATATTTTAATTGTCAGTAATTCTAGTTCCATCACCAGAAAGCAAAATGCAGGTAGTAAAGGATGACTCTTTACTTGAAATCTCTGGGGGAAGAAAGAACTTAGCTTCTCTTGAGGTCATCTGGTGTTTAAAGAAAATGTGTCATTGATGACTTAATTATTTATGACTTGAGAATTTGCATTAGTATAATTATATTACATTTTATAATCATTTTTTCTGTAGAAAACAGATTGCCTTAAATCTGCAGGTATCATAGAGATTGAGCTAAAATTGCATTCAACATACCATAAATATATACTTCCTAATCATTTAAATATTTGCAATCATTGTATATCTCAGTTAAAATATATGTTCACATTATACTTTAAATCTGTATTTCCTTTGAACATTATTATATTTTGCAAGAACAGAAAGATTATCTAAAACCTTTCTGTAATGATAATGGAAACCTTGTTAACATCTGAATCATGTTCAATGTGAAAAAGAGAATCAGGGCCAATTTAACATTTAGTGCCCTTTCTTGGCAGAGATTGATAGAGCACTGGTGTGAAAAAGGACTGCTTTCTTTTCTTTTATTTTGAATCTGCAAAGTGTTACTAAGTACCATAGTCCCTCGCCTTTGGAAATACCATGGCTTTTTGGTTCACCAGCTGTGTATTATATACCAACAGACAGTACAACTCATGGCCATTTTTTTACATTCTTAGAGCCATTCATGACTGTTTCTTTACCTCATGTGCCATATGACACCTTTTATTTAAATAAGTCCTCATGTTTGTGATCACTGCGTGTCAGGTTATCTGGTCTGTGGCTGGCCTTCCAACTGTTCATCAGCCTGAGCTCACAAGAAGCAGACACAATTGTCAGAGTCATGGTGCTGTTCTGTTAGGTTAAGTCATCCTGGTAGTATCCAAAAAATTTCTGGTATAAGAATTATTTTTTTCTGTTTTGAGTTAATGAAGCAGAAGCACAAACTGTGAGCAATGTCTGTAAATAGGCTTTGTTCTTTTATGCAGAATATTCTCAATGTTAACACCTGCAAGAAGATAGTATGTGTTATATTTGTTTTATAATATTAGTGTTCATGTAGAATGATGGCAGGAAAACAAACTAGGTTTTATTTCTTACTGCTCATTATTGGTTGAAGAATTCCTGTGAGGGTTTATGGTATTAGGTTAAACCATGTGAAATTGCTATTTGTGTAGACAATTTCATATGACTCAACCTAACAGGAAACAAAGCAGCTTCAGTTCTAGAATACAAGATATGATTCAATTAATTCTCTGTACATCATTGTGAGTCTGCTACAAATATCTTAAATGAGTACATATAATTTAAACATTGGAAGTGTAAAAACAAGATTTGTTTTCCTCTTATTCTACTTTGCTTTTACTCTGTGTCATTGCTCTCTTGCTTTCAAGGAAAATACAGACTCAATATACAGAACATCTCCTGACATTTGCCATCCTGTAGGTCTTGAGAGGTAAATGAGTAACAACACAAATATTGCTTACTCAGTTGTGGGTTAAAGTTATCTTTCTATTATTTTAACAATAACTTAAATTTGCAGCTCTTCCTTAATGAATTTTTATGAACTCTTTTTTCTCTAGAGAAGACAATTTCATCACAGAAATATATTAAAAGTATTGAAATGCCTTTCCCCTCTCTTTTCTTCCATATTTCTCCATTCGCAGTTTCATCTGTACAGAAAAGGAGCTCTGGTAGCTTTGGTCAACACTTTTCAGCAGAAAATGCTTCAAAATACAAAGCAAGAGCTATTTTTAAGAAATATCTTTTAAATTTATATTAGGTAAGTTAAATTTTAGATGTCCTCCTTTACAGTAAAAGTAAACATATTTTATTTAATTATATTAATCAAAATATACTTGTATTCAAGTGTTCTTATATGTCAATACTCCTGGATACATTTAAATTACATTGACAGAAAACATCCATTTCCTCACATTTTCAAATACCAAGCAAGAATCTGGTTGTTAGCATGGTTGTATTTGAAAAAAATGTAATCCAGCCAGGCTGATCTTGTTTTTCCTTTATTCTTTAAGCCAGAAGCAATTACTTTTCATTTCAGGATTAAGCGGCTGTAACGCTGCCACTGGTCGCTGAGGCTCCTGGTTTCAGCATGTCTCCTTGGTTCCCAGCCAGCTCTGGGTGTTCAGGTAGCAGCTGTAGCTGGGAGTGTCTCTCTAGCCCGCATTCCTTGGCCATGAATTTTGCAGCCCTGTTTATCTGATGAAGACCTCCCAGTAATGAATTACTCATGACATCGTCACACAGGCCTTAATGAATGATATGGAAAGATACTAAATATTTTTCCTCCCGGAATGCCAACCAATCCTCAGTGTCCCAGCCCCTTCACTCCAGCTGATCACCGCAAAGTCTTGGTACTGAGATCCAGTGAGACCTTTGCCCTACAAAAACCACATTCTCACTGGGTGCTTACAAGTCCTGTCCATGGGACAGTTACCCAAGCCTGCTTAGAGAATTTTTAACAATTACAATCTGCCCATTTGCTGAGTCTCACTTCTCTGCACTAATTATTGACTTCAATTTATATTTTTAATGTACAAATGCTATCACCAACTTCAGTGCATGAAGACTTCTCTTCCTCCTCTTGAAACCCATGACTTTGCTTGGGATAACAGGGGTGGCTTTATAGCGTGGCTTTATAGCATGGCTTTCTCATTATTTCATAGGTCCTCATTTTGCTTTCCTGAGCCAGATTTTAAATTCCTTGAGAGAGGAGACTCTGAAAACTAGAAATACCTATACAGACAGATAGTTAAAAAAAAAAATGGACAGAAAGACATCTGTTGCTGTAAGTAATCCAGAAAATTTGCCTTAACACGATCAGAAGAGATCTTCGGCTATAATATACGACTCTTCTCCTTTACCCCTCCTGCCCTCTGCTGGAACTGCTAATGAGCAGTAAGATGGCCAAAGCAGGACATTGTATGAGAAATATGGGAAAACCAGGGCTGGTCTGACTAGAAGGGGAGTTGAGTAACTGTGATTTGTGAGTCCACAATGGAGATCTTTGAAGTCCTTCATGATGTGCCTTTGCATAACTAGCATCCTCCTCACAAGACTCTATGGTTGACTGTGCACAAAGATATAATTCTGCCTGCCTGCATGAGATGGATCAAGTGACCTTGTATATTCTCTTCCTCCTCTGTGCTTGTTTCATCTCCATAAACATCTGGTGGATGGCAGACAGCTGAGCCAGGTACTGCCCCTTCCTAAACACAAATGCCCTCCCCATTCACCATTCCCTAGAGCCTTCACCACATTTATCTATGAAAGGCATTTACTAGGGTGTAGCAAGACTGCCAATTTGGTAATGCAAAGCTGGAGATAAGTGTGAAACTCTAGACTGGTTTTCTGTTTCAAATGGCAGCAGGATGTGACAGCTGCTGAGGCAGCCTTTTGCCCTTGGAGAGGAGAAGCAGGAGCATGATCACTAGATGACCTCTCCCTCTAGCTTTCTCCTGGGTGGTAGGGACAGTCTCCCTCCCAGTCCCACTCTTGGTCAGGTGGCTACATATCATGAAAAAGAGGAGGAAAAACATGTTTTTGCTTTTAAAATTATTATTAAAAGAGAATACTCTTTGGGGAAGCAGAATCCATTAGCTGAATTCATTTCAGTATCTATGGTTAATTAATTTAGGCAGCCTTAATGCAATTTTATTATATAGCCTTTAAGAGCTGTTCTGGTAAATGCCCATCCTATAAATACTAGCACTACTTTATATGTGTGATTTTTTTTTGGAAGGGTAAATCTGAATTATTATCCAGATATTAATCTGTGCACAACCCCATCCAGACAATGCAAAGATGCTTCCTCATATTTTGAGCATTGTTCAATACATTCAGAAGCAGGGGGGAAAACTGCTCAGATATGACGTTCTACATTTTAAGTCAGTGGATAAGTCAGCCTGGTTGCGTCCCAAAACATACTCTTGAACATCAATTTCACCTTACTACTGACCAAGTAATTGATTTCTGCATTTCATTCTGTAAATTAAACACTAGACTTTAAATTACTAGAAGAAATAGCACAGTTAGCCAATAAACCTTTCTTATAAAATGACAGTATTTTAATTTATTAGATACATTAGCATTTATTCATGTCTAAGATTTCATCAATCAATTTTCCATTTTAAAAAGCTGTCTCTGGAAGCAACAGTGGAGAGATGCTGAGTTCCAAAAGCAATGTTGTTCAAGGCAGCAGGTCTAGCGTTCCAGGCACATGCTTAACTAAATTCTGGTCAATAACTATGTGGTTCCAAGTATAAACCCATGTTTTTTAAAGTATCTACCTTCTGAACTGACTCTTTTGGAATGTCAGAATTTTAAAAAGAAAATATTTAAATTTCTCTATTTAAGAGGTGTGCTATGTTTGTTCAATATTGCAGCAACCTCTGATTATTATTTTAAAATATTTATTTTGCCACTTTGACAGACTTCTTCTACACTGCCCTTGGGTTTTAATTTTGTTTACAGTACTGAATTTCCATAGTTGGCTTCAGATTAAATGAATATTAGTATGTCGTGGTGATTTTATTAATTAGTTGCTTTTGAAACATTTTTTAAGCTGAAAGTTACTCCAAAATAGAAGCTCTAAGAATCACTACCACCAAGTTAACTTTAAGTCATTTATTCATTTCATTCAGTCAACAAAAATATGTTTAACACGTAGGACTTGACTGACTTATCCCTAAGTAAGGTAGGCACAGGACCTGGGGTCCACAATACCTTTAGACGCCTCTGAAAACAATCTTTTAAAATCAGAAGAAAAAAGTCAAAGAAAGTATTTATGTATAATACTAATATATTCATTTTCATACCAGCATAATCATAAAATATAATTTTAAGTATTTTTTAATGGAGGAAGGGGCCCATGAAGGCAAAAGTTTCTAGGACCCATAAAAGTGATAGCACAACCCTGCATGACATATGCCAAGTTTTATCTGTGCTAGATTCTAGGGGTAAGAAGATATGTGGGGCACAGTTTCTGTACCCAGAGCACTCACAGTCTAATGAAGAAAATGGACATAAAACAGACAGTTCATACTGTGGTTGGTTCCCTTGAAATTGTTTAAAATGGTAATTACAAGCTGAAAAACACAAGGATTTTACTACAAAATGTCATTTAACACATTGATTTGGCCTTATGTTTCTTTCAGTTAAACTTACACAAAAATTAGGTTTATATATATTTTCATGCTATGTGGACAGCATAAGTACATATGTTTGTTCATTTTAAACATTACTGATATTGCCATCCAGATCTGTAAGTCAGAATGTTCATTATTTTATAAGTACTGTCCATCAACAGGACCACAAAGGAATTCCACATGCTGGTATCAATGGTCCAATGAGGAAAATGAGAAGTGAGATCTGGTTCTCCCTAGCTTAGCAATTCTGACTTACCTGTGTCCTTCCAAGTTTTCTCAAGGTTTAAGAAACGCAACAGAATCCTGGCTGCACTTTCCCTCTTCATAAAATTTCACATTTATATGAAATTCAGCATTTATTTTTTTCAATTACTGTTTCTAATGCCATAATTTGGGTAGTCACAATGTTCCCCTTAACCTAAATCTCTCCTTCTTAACATTTGAGCCCATTTTTGTGTTTTTTGGTTGTCAATTAGAGAATGATTTCTAAACATTTTCTATTTTTAGAGCAATTTTACCTGCATTATCTTATTACACACAAAAAAGCTTTTTGAAGAAGTAGGACATCATACATAGAACATTCAAAAGAACACAGACTCAAACAAGCCTGGGTATGAATCTGAATTCTGCCAATCAAGCTGTATTACTTTGGTCACTTCATTTAACCTCATTTGCCTCTCAGCTTCCTCTACCATAAAATGAGGATCATTATGCATGTCTCATAAAGTTGCCATAAGAATTAGGATAATGTATGTTAAGTATTAGACCAGCACCTGGAATTTAGCAGATGCTAAATAAGTAGCTGCTATTATTATTTGCCATATTTTATAAGTTAGGAAACTGAAACACAGACATATTCATCATGCCAGTATAGGGGGTTAGGGTACCTAGTTATTACAGGCAAACTGCAGACTTTGTTTTGAACAAACCTTATTGAGAATGAAGTTATAGAGTGCAAAGTATTGAAGCAAAAGATACAGTAAAAAACACTGACATCAAACCAACCAGATAACCAATATATGTTTATTGGGCACCTTAAAAGTATAAGACATTCTGTGCACATGTTGGGCTACTTTGCAAATGACAGAATTCCAACGTGATCACACAAAAAGGAGACTTTGCTGGCTGATGTCACCCAAACATAGAATGGGGACAGCTGATCCTGTGGATATCTGGACTGAGTAGCAAGTATAGTTTTAGGGCTTATCCTCTCTATTTCTGAAATATGTTTCCAGTTCTCTTTGCAGATGAGCTTTCTTTGTGCCATGGGGAACATGATTCCTAGCAACTATAATCACACATCTCATCCTAACAGCAGTTCCACCAGCAAAGAAAGAGGATTTCTTTGTCTTTGTCTACAGTTTGAAAACAATCCTAAGAATCATTTGCATTGAATCAGTTTGGGTCACATACTCTTCCCTAAACCAATCACTAAGCCAGGAAGACAGGGTAATAGAATTGATCCAGTTAAGAGCACACCACATGTTATGAGTTTGAGACTAGCCTGGGCAACATGGTGAAACCTCTTCTCTACAGAAATACACAAAAAACTAGCTGGGCATGATAGTACACACCTGTACTCCCAGCTGCTTGGGAGGCTGAGGTGGGAGGATTGCTTGAGCCTGGGAGGCAGAAGTTGCAGTGAGTGGAGATTGCACCACTGCACTCCAGCCTGGGCAACAGAGCACGGCTATCAAAAAAAAAAAAAAAAAAGGAAAGAAAGAACATGTTACCATTGTCATTAAAATAGAGGGAAGTGTATTGGGCAAGCAAAAATCATAACCTTTACCTTCAATGAGATATAATAGAGAAATTAATATTTTTTTTATTTATTTATCTATTTATTAGACACAGGGTTTCACCATATTTGTCATGCTGGTTTCAAACTCTGAACCTCAGGTGATCTGCCCACCTCAGCCTCCCAAAGTGCTGGGATTACAGGTGTGAGCCACCATGCCCGGTGAGAAATTAATATTTTAATGGTAGACATGGTTCAAAGAGCCAAGAGGCCAGAATCTCAGAATGTATGGCTGAGATGCCATGAGCCCTGAGTGAACATGTCACAGGATGGCCCAGCCAGGAAGGGAGGCCTGTCATACTTTTGTCCCCCAATTGTGTTATCTCATAGACTACAGACTTAAATTTATTTCTTAATATGCATACTATTTAAAGAAGGAAGTTATAAACATTTGGGCATTATCTTAGAGAAAGCAAAACTTTCTAAAGAAAGTGACTTGAGGCTAGACCACAGACTAACATCCCTGTTGGTTGAAAAATTACAGGATGTCTTGTCCTGGTAGAAAGCATTTTTCTAACAGATAATGCTTTTCCTTCTTGTAGCACGGGCTTGGGGGAGTGATACTCAAAGCAGACTTATAAATTGGATTGTATAGTGAATGAACTTTTCTTAATGGCTTTGCTGGGTTTATTTAAGACATCGAACTGTTTGCCCTTGCCTCCAGTGGTTCAGTGACCACTCATCATTACATTAGTGGGAGAACTACTATACTGAATTAGAGATATGGAGAGCTTGTGACTGGGTGAAGAGTCAGTGTTTTGACTTTTTATGCCAACACCATTATTTCCCACTCATTTCACATTTCTCCTGTCAGTTCAGCCCTCAATTCAAGGTTACCTTGATAACTTTCATGCCTTTTAGTCATGAATCTTTCTAAACTATTTTTACCTCAAAATGTTCCTATCTTTTCCTGAATTCACTTTTTCTTCTTTTGTTTCTCAAAATTAGAGGTATTCCTAGCCTTTTTCAGCTCTAAATTCTTCCCTCTTCCATCTCCTTAGAAAACTAATTTCATTCATTACTTCATCTTCTATCTGCATCTTCAACTATCTTTCTTAATTGCACCTTTCTTCACTTATCCACCACAGGCCCACCTATTGAAATAGTATCAAATGAGATCATGTATGGGAAAGTGCTCTGTTATTCTGAAGTGGAAAATAAATACGGAATAATATCATAATCCTGTCTTTCTTCTTCCCTCCATGATCATTTCAAAAAACCGTTAATATAAAGTAGTTTTGATTTTACTATATCACTGTTCAACTCATTACCTAATGTCTTAAAATCTGACTGTCTTCTAAAATGCTATTTCGGGGGTTCATAACTTTATCTTCCAATATTTGACAAAGTTAACTACATCCTCCTTCCTTGGTTTCTGTAACCTCCTTACCTTGATTTGCCTCCTCTCCCTTTAACCATTCCTTTTTCCTTCAATGCCCAACTTTTCTTTTCTACCTCTAAATGTGAGTGGTCGCTATCATTCTTCTTATCCCATTCCAAATGTCTCAGCCAGCAGTGTTACTCTTTTACCAAGTCACCTAGGTAAGTTGGTGACCCTAGTTCCGTGATTGATGTTTCCCTCCCTCTTATCCCTGAATCTAATTTCAACCATATTTTGCAGACATTTACTCTGTCTCTGCCTTCTCTTCCTTCAGGTAGTGATAGTTCAGGCTGCTGGAATAGCACATAGACTATTATTTTTGCTTTCAGTGGGGTTGTCCAAATGCATTTTGTGGTCATACTCTTTTTCTCTTCTTCATTCCTTAGTTCTTTCCCTTTTCTGGGCTGAATAACCATTTTAACTTTATTCACAAAGAGCGTTAAATCTTCTATGCTAATACCTTTCTCAGAACTTCCACTGAACATATTTAGAATGGCCAGAATGGGCTGTATAACGTGCCTGGTAAGTAACAGCTGGGTGCAAGTTGACTATTGTTTATAAGTAGTGGCATGACAAAAATACATTTCATAGCTATATGTCTTTATTAATTTGCATTTTCAAATACAGTCAGCATCTTCATATTAGCAAATTCAACTGTATTTGATTCAGAAAGCTGAAATTGTGAGGATCTAAAGACATGCTAATGAATATACACAGAACATGTTGTCTGAGTTTTAATACTTTTTCACCAGTCATCAGAATATAATTCCAGTTTATGTCTCACCTCATCAGAAACATCACCTTTCAGTTTTTAGGACTCTAGCTCTCTTACTTTATTTCTACAGATCCTATTAACAAAAACATGATTAAGGACAGCTTCAGTTTTCCCAGTTTTGACATTAAGTATATTTGATGCCACAGTTGTAAAAAAGAATAGGGAAGCTCTTTATGTGTCTAAGATCTCTATTGGGAACTGAATGTTCATGTCTCTCTCAAAACTGATGTGTTTAAGTCCTAACCCTCGATATGATGATGATATTTGGAGATGAGGTCTTGGTATGTAATTGGGGTTAGATGACATTATGAGGGTGGGACTCTTGTGATGTGATTACTGCCTTTATAAGACTGGATGTCAGAGAGCTTGTTGGTTCTCTATCTGCCATATGAGGACATAGCGAGAACACAGCCACCTGAAAACCAGGAAGAGAGCCCTCACCAGAACCTGACCATGCTGTCAACCTGATCTTGGACTTTCATCCTCCAGAACTTTAAGAAAATTAATTTCCATTGTTTAAGCCAACCATTTATAGTATTTTAATGGCAGCCCGTGCTGACTAATACAATCTCCAAGATTTATTATTATTATTATTTTGAGATGGAGTCTTGCTCTGTCACCCAGGCTAGAGTCCAGTGATCGATATCAACTCACTGCAACCTCTACCTCCCAGGTTCAAGTGATTCTCCTGCCTCAACCTCCTAAGTAGCTGGGATTACAGGTGTGTGGCACCACACCTGGCTAAGTTTTGTATTTTTAGTAGAGACGGGGTTTCACCATGTTGGCCAAGCTGGTCTCAAACTCCTGACCTCCAGTGATCCTCCTGCCTCAGCCTCCCAAACTGCTGGTATTATAGGTGTAAGCCACTGCATCCAGCCTTCAAGATTTATTTTTAAGTGGGAGAGAAAAGGGTGCCAAAGTATACTGCAATGGGAGTGGAAAAAAAAAGTAAATATAGTTGTACTGGCTTGTATATATATATTTTAAATCTTGGGAAGTATAAATGAGAAACTGATAATGTTGGTTACCTGTTTTGTGGGGTAACAAACTTGGCAGATAGAGAATAGGGGAGGAAAGAAGACATTGCTGTGTATCTTTTTATGTTTTTTGATGCTCGAACTATGTGAATGTACTACCAGTTCGAGAAATTAAAAAAATAAAATTTACTCTTTTAGAGTAATAAAACAAAAACATTTAATAACAAAAGCATTTAGAAAAATAAGGTTATATTCAAAGAAGAAAAATACTGATTATATTGAAAGAAGATGGCTGAGTAGCAGAGTAACTAAAGCAGAAGTTCACATTTGATGCAGGCACAATTTGAGCAAGATGAAGGAATAGGAGCACATTGTATTAAGTAGCTTTCTCAGTCAGCTCTTTAATAAACCCCATGACAGTGTAGGCAGTTCTTATTGCCTACTGACCTTTTCTTGGATCTGCATTGGCTACTTCCAGCAGAGCTGGAAGTTCCCACATGACATGTATTCGATTGAAAAATGATGACCACAAGTTCTCAAGTACTCTCTCAGAAATGCTCAGATGGTGCCTGAGAGTAACACCTCCTTCAACTTCCCTTGGTTGGAGGTCCTAAAAACAAGGATAGCAACTGCTGAGAAAAGGATCCAGTCATCGGTTTGAAGTAGGTTGATGTCTCTTCCAAGAACACAAATGTAACTTTTCTTAAACCTATTTTGGCCAATTAAACATCCAGTTGTTTTACAGACACTATATTATACACCCTACAGCATTGTCCTTATGTATTTCTGATCATTTTATTTCTGTTTAATATCTATCAAAGAATTATTATCCATTAGTTTCATGATAAAATCCAAAGTTTAAAATATGATATTCAAAGACTCTGGTTATCCAACTTCAGCCTGTCTAACTCCATATGTTCCTTTTGAGCTGTTTTGCCGTGACCCCAAAGTGCTTTTCTTTCTCAGACCTCCATACCCTTTTAAATGCCATTTCCATTGCCTGTACTACCCTTCTATTTCTTCCTTTTGATGATGCTTTTCCAAATTAAAGTGAGTGTTCTTTTTCTTATATCACCCTATATTTATTGCACACCGTTGAGATTCTCTATGTGCTTATCCTTTCTGTCAGAAGTTCAGGGGCCATAGCAGATTCGTTTTGCATATCCAGTGCTGGCATCCAGTAAGCATTTGATGGTTGAATGAATAAATAAATATACAGTCTGGCTGAAGTTTTAAAGACAGAACATTGTAGTACCCTATAATAAAATCCTAACCAAGGCTTAGGAAAAGTGCCTTGCAGGAGGATTCTAACTCTGCATTTTAAGAGTGTAATTCAGCCTCAGATTGACTTGTAAGAGCTGAATGCTGTCAGGACAATTCTCCTTGAGTCTTTTGATTTTTTGGAAGGCTTTCAATTTTGCAGATTTGTGTGTGTCATTTGAAAACTCTGGTGAGCATCCCCATACTAAGGTAGCTCTTTGACACTCTCCTCTGTTTAAGAGCATTTTACTTCTTACATTCTAAAACATAGATGACAGCTTGCAATCCAGTGGATTTTCAACCTTATCTCCTGAAAACCACATTTCTTAGGTATTGTGGTATTAAGTTCCATATCTATCAAAATCAACTCACGAAAGCGAGTCTCCAGCTCAAACCTCAGATCCACATTTGCTTGCCAGAGAGCAAGAGTGACAGCAGGGCAAACTCAACCACTTTGTAGTTAGATGTCTTTCTCATGTGTCTTTCTCAAAGATATTCTTTTAAAATGTGAAATTTCCAGAAAAATATAACAGTTTCTAGCCAAAATAGTTTATTTTCCAAGCTAAAAGGACTGATTTTCGTGGGCTTCAGTTGTGTCAATAGGCCACTAGAGAGACAAATTTCAGAGATGGGCCCATCTTTTGTTAATTCAGTTCACTCTGAACAAAACAGACAAAATAAATGCTTGAACCCCACCTATTTAGACATGCTTGCATAAATATGGCTTCATAATAGTTGGTTTTCAGAGTCCATTAACTTTAATTGTCCTATGGATGCTGTTTAAATGTGACCATTGATATATTTCATGTGTTAGTGCTCATTTTCTGTAGTAATGAGCATAGTCACAAGCCTGAGTTCAGTATACATTTGAGCACAATCCTGGCCCTAATCTCAATATAAATAGCACAATTGATCTTACTGACATGTGGCTGAAGGCAAAACATAAATCCAACAACATTTGCTGGACTTAGTTCTGATGCCATTTCTTGTAAAATTTGGGGATAAAAATGACAGGAGGCCCTGGAATATTTTTCCCACTCTAGGATTTTAGTTATTCTGCAGTTACCAAATCCTCAGAATTTCTGGATCTGTCTTCCTCCAGGAAACATTGTCTTAATTAAATAATTAATTAAGCTCTTTTAAAAGCCAGTGGTTCTCCTGTGATTTGCTTCTATAATTGCCTTTTCACTCATTAAGAAGCTACCTAAGCTAGCTCTCTTATTTGTTCTTAATGTGATGCTTTACCTACTTCATGCAATTTTTTATCATATGGCTTATGTGTCTCTCTGTGTTGTCATTGTCATTATCTGTAGAAAATTGTTAGGTTCCAAAAGGCAAGACCTGAGTATCCTTATTTTCTGTGACACCCACAGAGCATTATATGATATTAAACAGGTAATAATTATTTTAGTGTGATGAAGACAGGAATCTATAGTATGCTGACGAAATGTGAATTTAACATCAAAAAATAGTTACTGAAGCTCTGGTGTGCTTTTCATAGTACACAGTAACCTGTATTATTTCCTAAGAAGGGTTTAGTATTATGTGAAAGCAGTCAATGAAATGTTCAAAATAGCCAGATTCCAATGACTCAGAGTACATGTGTCCCTTAAATTGCTCATGTGCTTTTGCTCTAGAGCCATATTTCAGCCTTTATGTTTCCAGAAAGAGGCTGAAAAGGCATACAGGAGGTCAAATCAGCCAACTTCTACATTTTGGTGGTTCTGGTGATGGGGTTACTGAGAGAGATGCTGATAATGATTATTAAACCATTATTTTTAGGGACTAATGTGGAATTTACATTTTGGTGGTCAGTTTGCATCAGTAAATCGACATACATTATCAAATGCACTCTTTGTAGAACTGTGAAGAAATTTCCTTTTCTATCAAAAGTTCTACATGGTTAGTCTGACTATAGATCTTGTATCCACATGCTAGTCTTGATGGACTAGCAGAGCTCAGAGGAGGAAGCCTTAAGCACAGAGCACAGTTTCCTAGAAGTAAATAATTTAACCTTTGTTCTAGTCCTTCCTTCTGTCAGCTTCATCAGCAGGAAAACTGTCAGGGTTGATTTCAAATGAGTCATCCTTGGCAGCATTTTTCCACCTAAAACTGCTTATCTGTCACTTTGTGGAAATTGCTACTTGTCCTCAGTGGTATGTAATATTAGCTCAGATATTACACATAATTCATTATACTGCAAAGTTGAATATATATATATATATAAAACATATAAATATATTATATACTAAACATAAATAAATAAGTAAATAGATAAGATTTCTCCTGAACCAGCTATGTATCAATAAACTCAGCAGTTTTACAGTTAAGTTCTGAAACCACAGCCTTTTGGTCACTTGCCACCAGTATCCTTCCAAGAGAGATTAAGAAATGTTTGACATAGAGACAACTTTTAAAATGTACTGAGAAGTGCATTTTTGCCAGCTCTATTAATATTACTTCTATCTAGATGACCCACATATTTCTTGACATTCTTTAAATGTTTGTAAACTGGGTTTCTAACATTTTTTCCTCCTTCAAAACAACCCCAAACCCTTAGGCACTTGTGTCTTTAAGACAAGGCATTAGAGAATTTTCACTCTTGGAGTGTGTATTTGTGATCAAATATGACCACATGCTCTATTCTGAATTGAAATTAGCTTTATGACTTCTACAATCAGAGCAAGTGTTGGGCTTAATGAGTTGAGACTAGATAGCAGAAGATGCATCTTTCACAGTCTGTGGCACTGAGCCCCCACATTGCTCACACAGGTTCGCGATCCATGATCTGCAATTCAGAAATCCAAAGGACTATGAAAAGCAAGAGTTTTGGTAACAAAATTTGGTGGCCAAAATCGATGTGAAGGCTTATAGTCCCCATTCACCTCACTTAATGGAAATATTAATATGTTTGATTATGGGTTGCTGCCCAGGACCCACTTGGGGTGTTACACAAACAGATATACTCACCAAATTATCTTCCTAAAATCTAAAAATAGTTCATATCTGGCATCAAATATTTTGGATAAGGAATTATTAACTTTACCTTTCCTTAAAATACTAAAGATTTTTGACTGGAGAGAGAGAGCCAATCAGGTTTTGAAGCTCATGAAAGGCAAATCCTTCTGGTATGAGAAAACCAATAAATGTGGCAGCTATTAGGGAGGCTCAATCTCTGTCCAGGTCAATTTCATTAAGTATGACAGTGAGTGACCCGGGGCCATCTTTGGTGATGCAGAGCTGATGATCAGAGACCACTCACTTTCTCCAGTAGACCTGGGAACCCTCAGCTCTGTAGATTAGGGTCTTGATGAGGGCAGAAGTTTAGGGTAGGTCCTAAGACTTTACTATGTAACATCCTCTCTGGTCCTTTTCTGTGTTCCTAGTTTTGTACAGATTTGTTTTTGAGTGTTGGTCAAAATAAGGGGACAAAATAAGGGAAATTTTTGTTTGTTTGTTTTGTTTTTTCTTGAGACAGAATCTCGCTCTGTTGCCCAAGCTGGAGTGCAGTGGCGTGATCTCCACTCACTACAACCTCTACCTTCCGGGTCAAGTGATTCTTCTGCCTCAGCCTCCCGAGTAGCTGGGATTACAGGCGCACACCACCATGCCAGCTAATTTTTGTATTTTTAGTAGAGACGGGGCTTCACCATGTTGGCCAGGCTGGTCTCTAACTCCTGACCTCATGATCTGCCTGCCTTGGCCTCTCAAAGTGCTGGGATTATAGGCATGAGCCACTACGCCTGGCCTGGGAATGTTATTTTTTAGGAAAATTCTTTTTTTTTTTTTTTTTTCTGAGACAGAGTCTTGCTCTGTCACCCAGCCTGGAGTGCAGTGGTATGAGCTACACTCACTGTAATCTCTGCCTTCAAGGTTCAAGCAATTCTCCTGCCTCAGCCTCCGGAGTAGCTGGAATTACAGGCATGTGCCACCATGCCTGGCTAATTTTTGTATTTTAGTAGAGACAGAGTTTCATCACATTGGCCAGGCTGGCTTCAAACTCCTGACCTCAGATGATCCATCCACCTCAGCCTCCCAAAGTGCTGGGATTACAGGCGTGAGCCACCATGCCTGGCCAAAAATTTACTTTTATTGTTGTCCCCTTCTTCCTTTTCTGTGAAAGTCCTTATCCTAAGAAATTTATATACTTTATATTAAGTCCTATTGATTTTTGTTGTGATTTTCAAAGGTAGATTCCCACAGATAAAATCTTAGCTATTGCCCAAGACATAGTAAAGGGTCACATGTATGATTTTTTTATAATTGGAATAAAATTCTGCCTTTGTGAGTGCACATGTACATCCACATTTTATCTCTCCATCCCTCAAAACCCTAGTGAGGGGCATTAAAGAATGGTTGATGTATATGCTATGTCTTTTAAGCATGCACTGTGTATTTCATTCTCATTAATTGGGTCTGGTACTGAAGTTTTTGGCCAGCATGGACCTAACCTACTTTTTGGGATAAAATTCACTGTTTTGTTGCAGCCAAAATTCTAGTGTGGTGTGATCATTCATGCTGTGGATCAGTATGAATATATTTTTTTCTGTAATTTTGTAATTATTACATGATTGCAATACATGCATTGTTTTTTAATTGGAAAACAACCTTTTCTACCATTGAAAGACATTTTTTGACAACTTGACTCTTCCTAGTATTGAGTACTAAGTTGAGTACTGCATCATCTCATTTTTTACATTATAGAGAACAAAATACTGTTGATTTGAAAAATACATATCACTTGGTATCTCTCTCTTTGTTGCAGTGGTGATGCAGAATTGGTTTCATGAACTCCTATATGGTTGGGAATCACTGATCAAGTGGAAAAACAAAACTTTAAAACCTCAATCCTCAGTAGGAAGTAGGTTGTATTAGGTGAATTATAGGTAATCTCTGTGTGTGCTAATGGGGTTGGAAAGAACCTTACAGAGCATGTTACCTGATAAACTTGAGTGGAGTGGGTTTGGGAAAACAAACAGGATTATTGTGAAGGGAGCAACTGACATGCCCCCTTCAGAACCTTCACTAGCAGTAACAACACAAATCAGTGAGCAGAGACACAGCTCTTAGGCCAAGCTGGCTGGACTGTATGGCTGCAGGAGGTGACTGACCAGTGGCAGTGCTCAGCCAGACCAAGACAAGGAGGGAACAGTCAATGAGCTTTATGGAGGCTAAGGTGTTCCCATGTGGGAAAGTGTGCCCCTAGTCTTCATGGATGAGTTACAGGTCTTAAAATTAAGTCTCCTCTTGTTGGAATTCCATACTCATAATAAACTGATAATAACCTGGTTTTCCATGTAACTGCCTCTAGGAAGAAAAGTACTGTTCATATTGACATGGGTATTTCAGTCTGCATGGTAAAAGTTCTACATCTTACTATAAAATAATAAACTAGCTGGTTTATAATGTGTAAAAATATTTTTGAGAAATCATTGGTAGTAGTATCATATTAAGTGATATCATCCATACGGGTAGTTGTTCTCCTAACATCTTGTCTGTAACTATAACACTAATCATAATGTATTAATAATTTGTTTTCAGTCTTTTAATTTGGACTAAACATAGAGAAACTGTCTTTAGGCTGGGTCGGTGTCTCACATCTGTAGTCCCAACACTGTGGGATGCCGAGGCGGGCAGATTGCCTGAGGCCAGGAGTTTGAGACCAGCCTGGCCAACATGGTGAAACCATCTCTACTAAAACTACAAAAAGTAGCTGGGTATGGTGGTGCACACCTGTCTTCCCAGCTACTCAGGAGGCTGAGGCAGGAGAATCACTTCAACCTGGGAGGCAGAGGCTGCAGTGAGCAGAGATCACTCCACTGCACGCAGACTGGGTGACAGAGTGAGACTCCATCTCAAGAAAAACCACAAGAAATTACTTTTATTATTTTATAAAGTATATAATTCTTAAAGAAAAATTGGAAAATACATAAAATTTTAAAGAAAACAAAAATCACACATAATCCCACTTCTTAAAGATAACAAAAGTTATTATATTTTATCCTTTTCTCCTATGTATGTTTTAAAATAAAATTGTTGTTACTGGATGGCAAGTCTTGAGAGAAAAAATAATAAGATAAAATAAAATAAAACTGTGATTATACTAAAACATTATTTTCAAAAGCATTATTTTTAATGGCTACAAAATCTCCCATGGGCATGGATGTACTATGATTTATTTAACTACTCTTTTATTGTAGGACTTTCCAATTGTTCCTAATTTTCTATTTTAAAATTGTATTTATTTATTTATTTCGAGACAGAGTCTTGCTCTGCTGCCCAGGTTGGAGTGCGGTGGCATGATCTTGGGTCACTGCAACCTTTATCTCCCAGGTTCAAGTGATTCCCGTGCCTTAGTCCCATGAGTAGTTGGGATTACAGGTGCTCACCACCACGTCCAGCTACTTTTTGTATTTTTAGTAGAGATGGTCAGGCTGGCCTCTAACTCCTATCCTTAGGTGATTCCCCAGCTTCAGCCTCCTAAAGTGCTGGGATTATAGGTGTGAACTACCACCTGCCTATCCCTAATTTTTAAAATGATGAATAGAGAAACAGTTTCTTAATCAGATTGTTAGCCACAGTATCTAGTATACTCAGTCACTTAATATAAAAGTATTGAATTGAAAAGTCATTTTTATCTGAGATCCTAGCCCAAATAGGCTTATTGGGTTTTATTAGAAGCTTAAGAGGAATCTGAGAAAATGAACTCCAGAGCACATACATTTTGGTGTGGAAGGGAGCAGTTTAAGCCTGTACTAAGAGAGGGATAGAGAACTGTTCACAGTGTGTGGGATGGAGCAGGGGCACATAGAAGAATTTCTAAGATGCATGTTAACTCTGTCACAATTTTGCCTTCTGACAGAAGTGTTGAACCATCCACAGTGGGTTAGTTCTCCCGCTCTTCTGAAGAACGAGCTGTTTTGTCACATGCTCTGTTTCTCTTTTAATTGCTCATAGTTGTTCCTATGAGAGCAGACATGTGCTCTTTGAATTTAATTGAACGTCTGCTTCAGAACAATGTGACAAGGAAATATTATCTTCTCAGATTTCAGTATGTGTAAGATGGGCATAGTGGTTTCTAAAAATTCCCAAATCAGAATTTTGTGACCTCTTCCAGAACATGTGATTAGCCTGGCTCAATATGACTCTCTCCCAAGCAGGGCCAAACAGATGGAAGCTGGAAGCACCATTTTCATCCTAAAGGGATCAAGACAAGGCCCAGCAAACTAAACTAGCAATATTTAATTGTCTGGTGTTCTGATAATGCTCACATGGACTTCACCTCCAGAGTGCCTGTTACTATAACACCTGGAACTGTTATAACACTACCTGTTTTGATATGTGGCCAAAACCACTTTACTTTCAGACCCTGTGAACACTGTTGCAACACTTAATAAGCAATTAGTGGTGCAAACCCTGATTGTGGTAACATTAGTGCCTAATTTGTTTAATTTAATTAAGCATTTAATTTCCTTCTGGTGTCTTTATAAAAAAAAACAGGCGGGAGAAAAAATAATCTCAGATTATTAACTACTTTAAGCTTTTCACCTACTACCTGTTGGGCTATAGCAAATCATGAATCTTTTAAAAGCAAAATGCAAAATAAAGTAAAATAAAAATCAAATTTAAACTTTCAAAAAGCAATAAAAGTATAATTTCTTTTAAAGCATTTATTAGTTTCACCATATTTCTAGAATAAATATTGTAAAGTAATATGCAATTATATAGAATACAGCATTACATAGGTAATATGCTGTAGACTATCCCCCATAATATTGACAACCCATTCTTTATCAATTGATAGTCATTAGTCTTCCCTGACAATGCCAAACCTATGCCCTGATCTCCAACTTACCCATCAATAACCAGTTCTAATGAGGATCTGAACACTATTGCAACAAGGCAGACAATATGGTAAAGTTCAAGACACATTAAGTCACGATAGGAAGGATACAACTGAAAGGATAATGATATGGTTTGGCTGTGTCCCTACCCAAATCTCATCTTGAACTGTAGTTCCCATAATCTCCACATGTTGTAAGAAGGACCCGGTGGGAAGTTATTGATTCATGGGGGTGGGTTTTTCCTATTCTCTTCTCATGGTAGTGAATAAGTCTCATGAGATCTGATGGTTTCATAAATGGGAGTTCCCCCACACAGGCCCTCTCACCTGCCACCATGTAAGACGTGACTTTGCTCTTCCTTCACCTTCTGCCATGATTGTGAGGCCTCCTCAGCCATGTGGAACTGTGAGTCCATTAAACCTCTTTCCATTATAAATTACCCATCTCAGGTATATCTTCATTAGCAATGTGAGAACAGACTAATACAGGTAATTCTTAAAATTAATTAAGATGTCAGAAAGAGTTCTTAGCAAAAAGCAAGTTAGAGTGGAAACCTCTCTTTTCTTTTTAAAGATGTATCCTATGATATGGTCTTTAGTGGGAACTCATATTTTCCATAAAAGTGAAACTCTGATTTTTCTATATAATATTCTTGCCCACATCTCTCCAAAATGGTTTATCTGTCAGCATTTTCACAGAAGAAAAATTTGCTTTCCAAGGCAATTTCCTTTCCTTTTTTCCCTATATTTTTGAAAAAATCTTTCTTTAAAGGCTTTTCTTAAAAATTTTTTTAGAAAGAAAGTTGGAGAAACTGAGATTAGGAGGCTTTGAGTTGGCAGATGGCATAGATCATTTTTTTTCCAATTATGGTTGATATATTAAAATAATAATAACTAAACAGAGAATAGAAGCCTGTATACTAGGGGATAAAGGCATAAAATATCCTATACAGTAAATTATAGACAATCTGCACAGCATTTTTTTATTTATGCACGTGCTAATTTGATGGTTGAGATGTTTAAATAAATTCCCTGAAAAATTTAGTAAGTAGCTACATATGTGACCTGTATGAACACAAATTACCATTTTCTTCTGGCTTTCACATTAAAATATACTATATATATATATTTCTATATATATGTATATGCATATATTATCTCTACTATATATAGTATAGCAGAGAAAGTAGTATGAGTAATATATCATCTCTAAAAAGTAGGATAATCTTGGCATGAGTTAATCTTGATTTACATTTTAACTCCACACTATAATAACCATCAGGATGTGTTTTATTTTCAGTAATGTTTTCTTTGGGTGGTTTTCGATGCTGACTTCTCTGAATCTGGATGGTTCTCATGTAAGATGTGATGAGGTTGTAGGGGACACTCTTCTGTTGTAAAGACTGTAGAAGTGTCCTGAGGGCAGGTTGCATTTCATTGACAGGCTCCCTATCAGTGGGGAAGTGCATATTTGTGGAGCCCTTAGCTGTGTCTGGACTGTCAGCCAGGAGCTGACCCTCAGCTTTAAAACAAGGTTAACAATATCACTGACATTCTAGCTGTGGCACAAAGATCTTTCTCCTCCTTCCTCCAACATGCTAAATTCCTTCCCATCTTGTGCCTTTGCTCATATGCTTGGCTCAGTTTGGCAATTTCTCTCCATTCCTAATTAATACGTACTCATCTTTCATTTCTCAGCTCAGAAGTCACCTCTGCAGGGAAACCTTCCTTTATTTGCCCAGACGTATGGGATTTATATGATTATACATGGTCATGGTACCCAGTCCTTTTCCTTTACAGCATTTAGTTTGTGAGTATTTAGTGATGGTTTGATTCATAGCTGTCTCTCTGCTAGACAGTATTGGCACCTACTGCTAGTCAGTGACTATTCCTAGTTGTGTAAATAACTTTTATGTATGGACCCTGATTTTAATTAGGAAAAAGTTAGCAAAACTTCAGAAGATGAAAGAAAAATTCTCTGAAAATATTATTGAAATACTATCTTGGAAGAATAACAGAACTTGAAACTAAGAGTGTGACTGGTTAATGATAGACACTCCTTCCATGAAGAGAAGGTGTCTGTTCTCCTCCCTTTGATGGGCAGGCCTGTGACTGCTTCGACCAGTACAGGATAGCAGAAATCACACCATGCCACTTATGTACATAGCCCCTAAAGGGCATGGCAGCTTCCACTTCTCACCTGTAGGAGGCCAACCACCAAGAAATGAGACTATTCTAAGATCACCATTCTGTGAAAATCCTAAGCCACATAAAGAAGCTCTGGAAGAAGAGATTTATGCAGAGGGGGTGAGTGGGGAGTGGGAAGGTCTGGCTGAGCAACACTGAGGCACCAGTGATGTGAGTGAGAAAATCAGCTGGAAAGTGGTTTCCAGCTTCAGCTGCCCCAGTGGACTCCATGTGGATCAGAGACACAAGTCTTTCCCCAGTTCGTAGTCCACAAATCATGGGCGAAACAAAATGATTGTTTTAAGTCACTAGGTTTCAGGGTAGTTTTTTATGCATCAATAATAACTGAAATAACGAGTAAGAAAAGTAAATGCATGATAAGAAGGAGCTGAGGAAAGAGAATTCAGAGGAGAAAGTAGGTGAAGGGCAAAATAAAGACACTTGTAACAATTACCTTGAGGCTGGACATGGTGGCTCACACCTGTAATCCCAGTAGTTTGAGAGGTTGAGGCAGGCAGATCGCTTGAGTTCAGCAGTTTGAGACCAGACTGGGCAATATAGTGAAACCTTGTCTCTATAAAAAACAAAAACAAAAACAAAACTTAGCCGGGGGTGGTGGCGTGCACCTCTAGTCCCAGCTACTCAGGAGGCTAAGGTGGGAGAATTGCTTGAGCCTGGGATGTGGAGGTTGCAGTGAGCTGAGATTGTGCCACTGCACTCCAGCCTGGGTTATAGAGTGAGAACATGTCTCAAAAAAACAACCAAAAAAAGCAAAAACAAAAACAAACAAACCCCCAACCACCTCAGAGGTAAGAGTTTAGGCAATAGGGATGGTGAGGATTTCTCCATAAAACCACCAGAAATTTGGAACCCCTACCCCACTCCGCTCCAACCATTTATGCATGATGCAGGTGCCAATATATGGAACCCCTCTATAATTTTATAATGGTGCTGGCAAGAAAAAAAAGTGTGGGGAAATAATCTGACAGTGTTTATATGATCTATGTTTCTAAGAGTTATGCCTATACATTGTCACACATGGAATTAAGTAACCTGAATTATTTAAAATGTAGGAAATTCTTAACAAAATTTAACACAAGAAGGTTCCCATTCAGCAGGGGAAGTTGGGAAACAATTTTATTGTAATGGGATTTGACCTTAGAATGATAAATGAAGCCTTCCCCAACCAATAATGGAATAGGAAAGAGGAGAGGGAGTAACTTTTGTCAAAAGTCAACTACTGCTATGCTTTGCATATTTTCTTCTTCTTCCCTTCTCTACCCCTTCTCCTCTCCATCATCACAGAGGTGGCTAACATTTGTTGAGCACTTGCTATATATACATGCTGCAAAGCTTTACATGGATCATCTCATTAATCTTTATTACATCATAATATAGGTGTAATCTTTATTTTACAAATGAAAAAAACTGAAGCTCTGTATGTGAAGTTAATTGACCAGGATTGTACAGATAGTAAGTAGTGGAGCCAGCATTTGAACAAAGGGCTCCCTCAGCAGAAGGGAGAGGAAGAACATATTTCATATGTTGTCTAAGTTAATTTCATTTAGTCCTCATAATAACTATGTAAGAGCGATATTACTATTCCCATTTTTCAAGTGAGGGTCTGACACTCAGAAGGTCAACCAAGTTGTACAAGATCACACAGCTGTGACAAAGCCAGGGTCCAAACCCTGACCATGAACTCTCCACCCTCACATAGTAATTTATAAGCATTGGGAACAACAGAATCATAGATTCTTGAGCTGGTAGAGGGCCTAGAATAATCTTCTTATAGGAACTGAAACCCATTCTCATGAAGGTGGGCTGATGAGAGTAGGAAGAGAGGAATACCATCTATTGCTTTAATTAAGCCATTCTCTGTACACCTGAATTGAAGATCCAGTAATAACAAGATGTGCCTGTCTGCCAAGAGCTCCTTGGATTAGCGAGTAAAACAGTGCTTTGTCCTAGGAGTCAAAACAGGGATACAGGTGCATCTCATCCAAACTGGTGACCCAGGGAAGTCTTCTTGAATGGAGTGATGGCTTTAATGGGTCTAAAGAGGATAAGAAATTACCCAAGCAGAGATGGGACCACACACATTCCAAGAAATAGGAAACCATGCACAGAAGCTCAAGTAAGAGAGAATAGAGAAGAGATCAGAATGAGGATGCAAGTAGGCAGAGGCCACATCACAGGGGTGGAGTATCTGGTGGGCCATAGTAAGACATGTGGACCTCATTCTGAGGGTACTGGGAAGCTACTGGAGGATTTAGACAAGAGAGTGACAGTTATATTTGCAGTTTAGAAAGACTGCTTTGGATAAGATGCCTGTTGCAGGAAGAAAACAATAATTATTTTCTGGACTAAGTGGTAGCAGAGTGGATGGAGAGACGGGTGGATTTGAATCATTTCAAGGGGATTGATTGGTCAAAACATGGTGCCTGAGTAATGTCTAGGTAAGGGAGAATGTGAGGCAACGGATAACACTCAGATGACTGGCTTAAGCAACTACTAGTATGAATGGAATCAGGATTGGAAGGAGCAATCCTGGGCAGGACAGGATGAGCTGTGCTTTGGGATGTCGACTTTGGAGTACCTGTGGAGCAGCCAAACTGACTTTTAGGCAGTTCTGAAGCTGGGCAGGACAAGACCAGAAATGAAGGTTTGAGCCATGTTGGCGCTGGGGTATATTTGAAGTCATGGGCCTAGATTTGCTCATCCAAAAGAGGGAGCATGTAAAGTTGGAAGAAGAGAGATGGAGGCTAGGGAACTCTGGGAAATACCAACATTTAAAGGAAAGAATGAGGAAGAGCAATGGAGTAGAAGCAGAAGGAGAAAGACCAGCAGAAAAAAAGAAGCCATGAGAAAGAAGCATCACTGAAGCAAAGGATTCTTTGGACATGTGTATACCAATGCTATGTTAAAACCATTGTGCCACAAAAGCAAACGGAGTGATTCCCTGGCATTGTGAAACTGACTCAATTTCTTTGTGCTTCATAAGAAAATGAAGCAACTTCATTTCACAAGTAAATGAAGGGGGTTATCAGAGCCCTGTTTTGTGTGTGTGTGTGTGTGTGTGTACACATACATACATGTACAGATATAAGAGTTTTAACTAGAGAAATGTTTTTCTTTTCTTCTACATTTAGATTTCCTAAAATTTGAAAGGTCTTTCCCCTCAAACTATTTCTTTCCTTATAAATATATATTGAATATCAAATGATCATAAACATACTTCTGGAAAAATAATGTTGCCAAAAGCTCTGAAAAACTAAAAAAGGTAGCTGATATAAAAGTATGGAGAACTACCATTTGACCCAGCAATCCCCTTCTACACAAAGGAAAAGAAATCGTTCTACCAAAGAGACACTGCTATGCATATATTCATCACAGCACTACTCACAACAGAAAAGTAATGGAATCAACCTGGGTGCCCATCAGTGTTGTATTAGATAAAGAAAATGTGTTACATATACACCATGGAATACCGGTGTATATGGAATACTGGTGTATACTGAAATACACCATGGAATACTACACAGCCATAAAAATAATGAAATCATGTCCTCTGCAACAACATGGATGCAGCTGGAAGTCATTATCCCAAGTGAATTAATGCAGAAACAGAAAATCAAATACTTCGTGTTCTCACTTATAAGTGAGAGCTAAACAGTGAATACACATGGATATAAAGATGAAAACAACAGACACTAGGGACTCCAAAAAGAGGCAGGAGGGAAGGTGGGAAGGGCTGAAAAACTTGCTGTTGGGTACTGTGTTCACTATGTGGATGATGGGTTCAATAGAAGCCCAAACCTCAGCATTATGTAACATATCCATGTGACAAACCTGCACATGTACCTGCTGAATCTAAAAAAAGAACTTTGGGGCAACATTCGCCTCTGCTTATTATCATAATGCATCACAAACTTGTTAAAATTCAACATACTTATATAGTACTTTGTACTTTGCAGGATATTTTGATTATCTCATTAGCCCCTAATGTGGTTGTAATGAAGTAGATGACTCTGGCATCAGTGGGTTATTACACTGTGCTAGGAGAAAGTAATAAGCAGCATAAGAGTGGTGTGGAGACCAAGGGCCCTTTGAAGTTTCGCTGAAAAAGAAACTCTCAAAAGGCAGATTAATAAAAGAAAATGCATATAAATTTATTTAGTGTGTATACATAGGAGCCTTCAGAATGAAGACCCAAAGACACAGGAGAAATTGTCCATTTTTATGCTTAGTTTTAAGAAAGTTTGGACAGCTGTGTAGAAATATGATTGGACCAAAAGGGTAGGATCTAATGCTAATAAACTGAACGAAGAAGCCCAACCAGGCCTGTCTGTCTAGATTCTTCTTGGTCTCTCTGAGCAGCATTCCTTCCTTCTGGGGATAGGACAGGACCCTCTCTGGAATGGGGGTCTTATGATCTACAAACAAGGTATGTCAGATAATTTCTTTATGGCAAGTTTTCACAGAAACAGGGCAGAAAGAAAGTTAGAGTAATATTTTTAGGTTTTATGTCTGGCTTTGGGGAAAAAGGCATTTTGGTTTCTATGACCCGCCTTGGGGAAGGATTCTAGTTTCCGAGGCTAGCCTCAGCAGGGCATGGGACTGAGAGACAGGAATAGAGGAGAAGGTCACAGAACAAACATACACATCTGAGGCTGCTTCTGAGGCCTTCATTTTGGGGCATTGTTTTCTGAGCCCCAACAGAGGAATAAAGAGTTACAGAAATTCAGAAAGGGAATGTGTTGCTTGCACAGGAGGAGATGGGGAGCAGAGAGGGCTGAGCTTTGAAGAGCAGAAAGCACTGAGTGCTTGCAGCATGCCTGTCATTGCGGTGGGCACTTTATGTTATCTCATTTGAAGGACTTGGGTATTTTAAGTGGAGAAAATGGGCATTTTATACAAAGGCAGACAGATACTTCATAATGAATACAATACCTGGCACAAGAGCATAGTATCTGTTAATATCAGTGGCTATCATAATTGAGTACTTCCTGTGTCCTAGAGACAATGCTCAGATCCTTTGTATATGCAGTCACATTTCAGCCTCACAACAACTCTGAGAACAAGGTATTATAACTCCCACTTTACACATTAATTCAAGACATTGTGTGTGCACACATATATATGTATAACAAGTGAGTTCTAAGTGAGGGCCCTGGTAAAAAAAAAAAAAAATGGCATACTTAAAGAATTCTGAAGAGCATGTTTAATAAAAGGAAAGTTTTTAGAGGTGTAGGCATGGTAAAGAGAACCAGCAAGGAACACTGAGGCACCCAAGGACTAGGAAAACACGAGAAGCCAGTGCCACCCCTAGATGGAATAATGGACAGCACCAGCATTATCAGAACCCAGCTGACAACTAGAACCATGGAATAGGGGCCGCCAGCAGAAGTTATGCATCGTGGAAGGCAACAGCCTTATCAGAACCCAGCTGACAGCTAGAACCATGGAAGAGGGGCCACCAGCAGAAGCTATGTATTGTAGAAGGATGGAACTGTTGCTACAACCATTAAAAAGTAGGAAGGGAGCCAGAGAAATAAATACCCCAATCTGTGTCTCCTCTTGTCTTCCAATCTCCTGTAGGTGTGTTCCATTGGCCAAAACCAACAAAAATGGAATCCCAGGTGATGAAGTCCATGAAGATCAGTCCTCTACATCTTCAAGCAAGACAGAAGATGGTGAAACACAGATCTTGGGTACACTAAGGTGATACAGCCAGGATGCAGGAGGGCCAGGAATCAAATTCAGGTTTGTCTGAATCGAAAACCCGGGGCTTATCCACTGCTTTGATGTATTCCTCTACCATACATACTGCAGATGCTTAGTAAATATTTGTTTAATGAACGAAATCCCAAATGAAAGCTGGAGAAACTGAGATTAGGAAGCTATGTATCATGACTTTAGGAACAACAGTCCTGGTTACCATGGAACCATCTCCTGGTTTGTAACTCACTGCCTGCTCATTCAACCAAACGTCACTCACTCTTTGGATATAAAAGGCAATCTGCAGCAATGGGTTTCTTTCACAGTAAACATGTATCTAATGATTATGTTGAAACACTCAGGACTTAGTTCAAATTGCAGATTTATGGTACTTACTTGATCCAATATTTCTAGTACTTAGGATGGACAAGAACACCCTTGAGCCCTCATTCTCTTTGAGAATTCCCACTCTGATATGGCTTGGCTGTGACCTCATCCAAATCTCATCTTCAATTGTAGCTCCCATAATTCCCATATGTTGTGGGAGGGACCCAGTAGGAGATAACTGAACCATGCAGGGCAGTTTCCCTCTTACTGTTCTCGTGGTACTGAATAAGTCTTAGAAGATCTGATGGTTTTATGAGGGGAAACCCCTTTCACTTGACTCTCATTTTCTTTTTTGCCTTGTGGCCACGTAAGATGTGCCTTTTTCCTTCCGCCATGATTGGAAGGCCTCCCCAGCCACATGGAAATGTGAGTCCATTCAACTTCTTTTTCCTTATAAATTACTCGGTCTTCTGTATGTCTTTATCAGCAGTGTGAAAACAGGCTAATACACACCTCCACCTCAAAGCACCTAACTCCTATGAAAGTAAATCTTGTCTCTGCTAAAATGGAGGAAGAAAAGATCAAGACAGGAATGCTGGTGTTAATCCTCAGATACTCGCTGTCTAAAACTGACTTCAAATAAAGCTACGTATCAGCAATATTAAAAATGGAATAGAAACTTGCCCCTGTGTTAATCAACATCCAACCAGAACAGAAATAGCTTAGGTATGTTGAAAAGAGGGAATTTAAAGGAAATTGATTATAAAGGTCTTGAAATGTCCAGAAGAGCAAAAGGAGCAACTTGACCATAGCCATACATTATCATTCATAATTACATCCCCAGTGCCTAGCACAATACCTGGCATATAACCAGGGTTTGATAAATATTTATTGAATCTATGATCACACTTGTGGATGAGATTTGGCCTGTTAACCTAGGAAGGCCACTAGTTCTATTGGAAAGCATACCTTCAAGTAGCTGTATGACTCTGGTAATTCAATGAATGTGCATGTGTGGTGTGGCCATCAGTAGGAAACCATGCGCAAAGCTTTCTGTTCAAAACCTCTCAATGCATAATATTTACTGAGCATCTATTAGGCTCTTGTTACTACTCTAGACATGTTTTAAGCACTTTGCAATATTAACGTTTATAATAACTCTATGATAATTCATTCATTACTCCTCATTTATAGATGACAATGAAATTGAGGCAAAGTAACATTTTAAGTAACATGCCTAAGATCATGCAACAAGGAAATAGTAGAGCCACAGTCTGGCTCCAGAAGCTTATGCTCTTAATTTCCACACAATATGCCTCTCCACAGCTTATGTGATGAAGGCTTGGCTCCCTTTTGTTTTCCATTTTCCCCACTACTTCTCTGGGGGCAGACACCAGCTAGCTGTTTTCCCAACCTCTTGTTTTCTTTTCTTTCTGGGCCTACAGCAGACTGTACTTTCCAGCCCTTTCTCATGGTTATTGTAGCTGGGTGGCAGAATTTTAGCCAGAAGAATAGGAGCAGAGGTTATATGCATCCCTTCCAGGGCTGACCTATTAAGCCTTTCACATGTGGTGCTATATGTTCTTTCCTGTTCTTTCAGTTTGAGGAGGAAGAGTGATATTGTTTGGCTGTGTCCCTACCCAAATCTTACCTTGAACTGTAGCTCCTATAATTCCCAAGTATTGTAGAAGGGACCAGGATGGAGGTAATTGAATCATGGTTGCAAGTCTTTCCTGTACTATTCTCATGGTAGTGAATAAGTCTCATGAGATCTGATGATTTAATAAAGGGGAGTTCCTCTACACAAGCTGTCTTGCCTGCCACCATGTAAGATGTCTCTTTGCTCTTCCTTCATCTTCTGCCATGATTGTGAGGCCTCCCCAGCCATGTGGAACTGTGAGTCCATTAAACCTCTTTTCTTTATAAATTACCCAAACTTGGGTATGTCCTTATTAGCAGCATAAGAACTGACTAACACAGAGAGCACAGTAAACTTGGATGCCACATGTTGAAGGGTTGGAGCCACAAAATAGAAGAAGCCTGGATCCCTGGATATTGCTTGGAAAAAAAGAGCAGAGAACCAATCAGGAACATCTGAGTTAGACTTTAAGTGAACAAGAGATAAGCTTCTATCAACTTTGTGCCATTATATGTGTTAGAGTTGTTTTGTTACAGCAGCTATAGATATGTAAATTGATCTACCTACTGTCCCTTGAAAATGCCTTTCCTTTGGAATTCTCATTCTCTCCTTCAATTACTCACATCCAAAAATTATTCAAGGCTTAAACCAAGTCCAGTCACCTTCAGGCAGCTTTCTTCCACTCCCACCTGCCATAGAGATCTGTCTTTCCCTCATCTTCCTGTAGCACTTTGTAATATACCTCTATACCTCTCATGTGCACTTACCACGCTCCAATTCTGGATGTTTTGTTTTCCTAGTGAGATTGTGAGCTCTTCAAGGTAAGGATCATGTCCTTGTGCTTGCTTCTTGTGTGACTCTGAAGTGCATAACATGGTGGTGTGCCTTGGGAATTTTCCATAAATATTCATGGGAAAAATGAACATATCAATGTATTAAGTTCAATAAAGTCCATTTTTCTAAAAACAGTCCTTCATTGCTGAAGCGTGAAGGCCTGTAAAGTATCATCTACTGGATTTGGTATGTTTATTATTCTTTTTTACTAATACATACATTCTAACACTTTTTGACAACTGCTTAGAGAAGACAGAAGGCATGCTTATCAAATTTCAGATGGCACAAATTAGAAGCAATAAATAATGCACGAGATGACAGAATCAAAACTAGACAAGTTAGAAAGAAGTAAATAACATTTAATAGGGATAACTACAAAATTAGATCTTAAAAGAACAGCTACCCAATTTTAGTATGGAAAGACATGGCTAACATCAGGTTTTTATTGGCTGCTAGACTGACATGAGCCCAGAGTGGTACACAGAGCCCTGTTCATATTTAGGCTCAGAGCACGAAGCAGTAGGTGAAGTATTCAGGCTCCAACAAGGCACAGGCATGACTGAAGATTGCTAGATGGTGGCCAGCTAGAGATAGATGGAGCCTTAATGTCTGATAAAGTCTGCGGTAAAGGGTGGAATGAAGTCCTATACTTAATTTAACCTGGGAGCTAAATAAACAATAAATAATAAGAATAAATAGGCCATGCACGGTGCCTCACACTTGTAATCCCAGCACTTTGGGAGGCTAAAGCGGGCATATCACCTGATTTCAGGAGTTCAAGACCAGCCTAACCAATATGGATAAACCCGGTCTCTACTAAAAACACAAAATTAGCCAGGTGTGGTGCCGCATGCCTGTAATCCCAGCTACTTAGGAGGCTGAGGCAGTAGAATTGCTTGAACCTGGGAGGTGGAGGTTGTGGTGACCCGAGATCGCACCATTGCACTCCAATCTGGGCAACAAGAGTGAAACTCCGTCAAAAACAAAACATAACAAAACGAAACTCAAATTTGAAGCTGAGAATTTTGAAACTCATTTATAAATTCACATCACCCTTGTGGAAGGGAAGAGAGGGAGATCATATCTCTGGGCTCAATTGGGGCAACCATTCTAGGATGCTCAGATAGACCTGCTCCTAGAAATCCGCATTTCCTAAAAGCTGGGATCAGAGTTATGGCAAGAAGGATGTAGCCTGGGCCTTGGCCCTAGACCACCAGAAAAGTGAAGGCAGGCTTAGGCAGTGTTCTTAGAGGCCCAGCATCTGGAACAAGGGTGCTGCTGTAGCCAGTGCTGGTCAGACCACACAGGAAGAATTGTTTCTTTTCCGGATACTATGATTTTAAAAGGATACAGGCAAATTGGTGTGTATCAAAAGGAAGCTGACCAGAATGTTGAAGGGACTTGGAAACCAAATCACTAGTTACTTTTCAGTGGTTTGGGCTCCAGGACTGGAGGGGGTTAGGGTGGGGACTAGAGGATGGTGTTAGGCAGCACAGATAATCAGAACTGTTTTCAGATATGCGAATGCCGTTTTGTGAAAAACACACGCAAATACACAAAACAAAACAACAAAACAAAAACCTTGCACTTTAGGTAAGGCCAGAAAACAGAACTGGGACTCGTGGGATTTAAGCTCAAAATGAAGAATCTGTAAGCCATTATAGCTCTTCAAAAGTGGGCTAGACTTTGTAAGCAGGTGAGGTTTAAACTGTTCCAGTAAAGAGCACGAAGCCCTCCAGCCGCTCTGTCCAGACGGAGGCCCGCTCTCCAAGTCCGCGCTGGGAACGATGGGAGGCGTGCACCTGCGACAGAATACAGGTACCGCCAGGTCCGAGTAGGCGAGGCTTTTCGCCGAGCTCCCCGCCTGCGCAGACCTCCCGCCCTCGCTGCGCCCCCGGCCGCGTCTCCCAGTCCCACTCCTCGCGCGGCGCTCGCTGCTACAACTCCCGCCTGGGCTGGCGCGAGACCTGTGAGCGCCGGAGTGGGCGCGCAGGTTGCGCGCGGGCCGGCGCCCGGAGCTCTGGGCATGCTCAGTCGCGCGGGCAGGGCTCCGGGCGCGAGCTGGGCTCCTCCTGCACCACATTCATCGGCTGCCAAGGGGAGCCGCCGGGCGCTCGCAGGCTCGGCGCGCGCTGCCCGCGGGAGAACCCGGCCACCGCCGCCGCCGCCGCCGCCCCTAAGCCTCCCGAAGCCATGGCCGGGCTCGGCCACCCCGCCGCCTTCGGCCGGGCCACCCACGCCGTGGTGCGGGCGCTGCCCGAGTCGCTCGGCCAGCACGCGCTGAGGAGCGCCAAGGGCGAGGAGGTGGACGTCGCCCGCGCGGAGCGGCAGCACCAGCTGTACGTGGGCGTCCTGGGCAGCAAGCTGGGGCTGCAGGTGGTGGAGCTGCCGGCCGACGAGAGCCTTCCGGACTGCGTGTTCGTGGAGGACGTGGCCGTGGTGTGCGAGGAGACGGCCCTCATCACCCGACCCGGGGCGCCGAGCCGGAGGAAGGAGGTAACTGCCCGCCCCGCGACTCTAGGGGCGCGGCCGGGGCGCGCGTCGGGCCCTCCCCCGCCGCCGGCAGCCGCGTTTCCTGTGGAGTCGCGGCAGCGGCCCCCGGGCTAGCTCACAACTTCCCATCGGGTAGCGAGTGTGTGTGTATATGTGTGTCAGAGTCAGAGAGAAGTTCATTGTTCACACCTCCTGGCTTCCGGCAGCCTTCTGTAGGGTCGGATTCAGTGTGGTGGTTCGGTCTCGGGCAGGTGGGTGGGCGGGGGAGTCCGCCTCAGGGGCATTTTTATTTGTGAAAATTAAACGGCAGCAACGACAATGCAACGCTGAGTGTTTCCCAGGGAGCGGGGGCCCGCGAGGGGTGCCGCTCCAGGAGGGCGAGTGGAGGCTGGGCGTCCCTCCAGGGGGCAGCGCCAGTTGTGACACCGAAGCCCCCAAGTCCTGCCTGGCGCCTGGAGCAAGGCAGGCTGGATGAATTAACCGGGTGTCGGCGCCCATAGATCTGGGGCTTCTCGAGTTAGTTTTCAGTGGTGGCGAGTAAGTCCCAAAGAACAAGACTAGTAAGTGAATGAATGGAAGGAAAGTGTTGTGTTGGTGAACTGTGCTAAATGCGTGCATGAATGGGTTAGGTTTGAAAAGCTATACCCTCTGTGCTGTGTTGGGTGTGTGTGCTACCGAGCGTGTTTAATTAGAGATGGTTGTTTCACAAATTCCATAATTTTTATTCTCTATATTTTAAAACTCACAGCAATTAAGAGAGCTTTTCTGTTCTCAAGGGTTGTGACTACTTTGAAATACTGCAGCTTGTGAAATGGCTGATGGCTTTAAGTGCAATGTAGGTTAGTGGGGAGAGACAAATAGAGTAAGATTGGATTTTAAAATGCCATCTGGCCTGGGATTCTTCTCAATGCCAGTTAAGAACCCAGCCTCAAGACTCCGTTGCTATTGGCATCCAGTGGCGTTGCAAGAAGCTGGTGGTTTCTTTCATTTCTGGAGATTTAAGAATGTTTTTTTTTTTTCTATTTTGTCTTTATTCACTTCACATTGGAAATGCCTCATAGAGCTTATGATTAAAATATGCTTATTCCTTACGTCTCCACTACTTGGTTGATGAAATCCTTTACGGTCTGAGAAAATAAGCATATTCCACTAATTTCTCACTGAGATAATCAGCTTTTATTCCACCCTCCATTAGCAGAAAACCAAAAGAGTAACAGATCTCTCTCTTAGCCCTTTGATCTCTTTGCCACACCTCTCCTCCTCTGAGTCTGTGAGATGTCCCACTCTTTTAAACTGATAAGGAATGTAATCGCGTTTGAATACTTTCTAATGTGTTATAGGCCAAATAGCAGAGCTATAGTTTGAACTTAAAAGAGCAAAATCGATTTCAAAACCCTTTCAATAATGCACTCTTTTGATGAGAGTAGTCCAATTTCTTCTCAAGAGGCTGTCACCATATTTATTCATCCATTTTATTTTATTTCTATAATAAAAGATTCCAGGCTTTTTTCTCCCTGATACTTAAGTGAGCAGTGATCTTTTCCCCTGCCCAGATTTTGAAGCATACATTTTAAATTCATTTCATTCTGGTATCAGCCTGGTGGCGCACTGCCAGAAGTCACATGATATAGTGGATAAAAACATTAGACTGAGTCTCAGTTCCACCGCTTTCTAATTCTGTGACCTTTAGGGAGTGTCTCTTGCCTCAGTTTTCTCATCTATAAAGTGGTAATAATAATACGTATTTCACAAAATTGTTGTAATAAATTTGTTAATCTACCTGAAATTCATAGAACAGGACATTTGATGAATGTTGACTATTATTATTCATTTATCAGTAGGTCACGGAAGATTTACTCCTTTAATAAGAAGTCAGCTATACACTGATGTAGTCAGTGACATTTCTCTATTCTGTGATACTGCCTGCAGGTTTGGATCCCCTGCTGGTGCCTGCCTTTGCATTGCACATGATCTGGGTCACCAGAGTAACAGGCCTCCCAGGCAGGGAGAGAAATATGGGCAGTCAGTGTTGGATGGGATGCTTCTGAAGAGCAGGGTCCTGTAGGGCAGTGCTTGTAGAAATCTCTCACAGCACCAGCTCACTGCCTTAGTGGGTGTTAATGCTTGTTGAGTGAGTGAGTGAGTGAATGAATGAATGAATGAATGAAATACTAATACAAGCAGATAGTTACTTCAAGACCCTCTTTAGATTGCTATATATTTTTTCCTGTGATGTTTGCCTTCCCAACTGTGAAAATCTGCAATAACCAAGGAATTATTCTAATATTATCATCACTGATCTCTGCCTCTAGTCTTGTCATTTTCCATTCCATTCCCACACTGTAGCCAAGCTGGTCTTTTAAAAAATCAGATCTGATCCTGTCCCTTCTCTGACTAAACTTCTTGAGGGGCCCCCACTGAGCTTCGATAAACCCATTGACCTGGTCTCTGCTTGCCTTTCCAGCTTTAGCTTCACCTCTGATCCCACCTCAAGCACCCCCTGACCCATGGATCAAGTGAGGTTCTTTCACTGAAGCTGATGAGACTGTTGCTTTTGTGGATTTTCCCTTTGTCTGGGTACTCTTCCTTCCTCCTCTCTTCCCTTTTACCTGCCTTAAGTTCTCAGCTTACTGTTATCACTAATATTTATTGGGTACTTGCCATTCGCAACACACCATACCAGATTTATGACATGCAATCAACTCTTTGAACTCAATACTATCATAATTCCTATTTTAAAGTTGGTGAAACTGAGGCCTAGAGAGAGTAAATAAATTGACCAAGGTTATAGAGTGCAACCTGTAAAACGAGGGTTTGAACTCGAGTTTCGAGAACTCCAAAGCTCTAGTCCCACCCACTGTGGTATTAGACATCACTTTTCCAAACATGGAATTGGTTCTCCTTTTATAAGCTCCTAAAACTCTCTTATCAGCTTCCTTTTATATTTATCATACCACATGATAATTGCCTGTCTACCTTTCTGTGTCTCCCATTATGTAACCTATGAGGGCTAGGATCATGTCTGCATTGGTCAACATTTTATCACCAAGGCCTTGCACACAATAGGCATGTAGCAAATATTTTGTTGAACAAATGTTCTCATGATTTTAGGTCAGCCTTAATTCTCCCTTCTTATGACATATTTGGTGTTTCACAAGCATTCCCCATCAGTAGGGTCCTAAAAGTTCTATTGTGAGCATAGGTGGTTTATAGCTGTTTCTCCTTCTCTTTTTCCCTGTCCCTGCCTCTGTCTGTTGTTATTGTTGTTTTGTTTGTTTTTATAAAAATCTTGAGAAGTTCCTTCTTAATCAAAACATCATGTTTCATTTAATGACTTTTCTTTCTTGAAATTCAAGAAAGTATTCTTGTGAAAGTTCAGTGTTTCTCTCAATGGGGCCTCATAGATTAATAAAGTAGAAGCCCTGTGTGCAGGAAGCTTAAGTTTTAGTGAAGGAAACTGTATATACAGAAAGTCAGTAAATAATGTTAATTGTCTAATAATGTTGTATCTTTAGATTTTGAATATTTTTCATGTTTAATACTTTAAGGAAAATCAGCCTTTAGAGGCCTATCAGATTTTACATGATTCCAACTTACATTTTAGGGAAAAAGTGCAGCTTATCTGTTTGTTTGTTTTTAGAGACACGGTCTCACTCTGTCATCTAGACAGAAGTGCCATGGCATGATCATAGCTCACTGCAGGCTTGAACTTCTGGGCTCAATCGATCTTCCTTCTTTAGCCTCCCAAGGGGCTGGGATTACAGGCATGAGCCACTGTGCCCAGCCAAAAGTCAATGTTTAAATGTCAAATACTGTAAACAAATAATCTAAAAGATGATGAAGGACAAATGACAGATTGTGAGGATTGAATTTTTTAATTAAAACTTTTGTATAGATAATGTATGCCTGCAGTGCCAAATTCAAAAGGTACAAAAGGATATGCAGTAAAAGTGGGTCTTGCCCTTCTACTATCACTCTTGCACCTGCCTAACCAGTTCCCCTCCTTAGAGGCAACTACTAATGCCATTTTCCTGAGTTTCTTTCCAAAGGTTCTTAGTATCTAATGAATGATTAACTGACAAAGCTTACTTAAGCAAAATTGCGAAATATATCCTGTGCCCTTTTGCCCCTCCACTTTTTTTAAGTTTACTTGTCATTTACACTGTTGACTAGGATTGCTTCTTTGTAACAGCAATTTTATCCTTTCCCAGGTACCAAGTGTTAGTATGTGGGATCATTTGTCTCAGAGAAAACCACACAAATTCACTCTTACAAAGTGATAAGAGCTTAGTTATTATTGTTTCCTTGAGCTTTTGCATTTTTAGGGGCCTCTTCAGGAAGAAGTCAGTACTTAGCACAAGGTAATAAATCCCAAAAGTGGAATTAGGCATCATGTGGGGGAATGGGGACATAAATGGAAGGGATGGACAATATAATTTGGATAGATGTTCCCCTTTTATTAGGGTGCTTATTAGAACCTTCATATTTTGTTTGGGTTTATTCTCTAGTTAGGAAAAAGCATAAATATGTTCATCCTGAAGGCAAGTGAACATTAAGATAATGTCTAATAGCTATAGATAACAAATGCCAAGTTTTGAGTATGTGTGATTCCTAAAAGATGGTATTATTAACCCTAGTCAAAAGTAAGGAAACTGAGGCTCAACTGAGGTTAAGTAACTTGTCCAAAGTTACACACAGTAATAAGTTGTAAAAATGAGGTTTTTATGAAAGTCTAAAGGTTGTTTTTGCATGAAGTGCTTTTTTCCAGTTGTGGTTAATCCCAAAAAAACATTAAATCAATGTAGAATAACTACCTAAATTCCATTTTACACATTAATGATATGCAATCTAACTTGAAAACTAAATGAATCATTATACTTCCCTTCTCTCATAAATAAGAATATGTTGTCTTCACTTTAGTTTAAAAATAATAATTCAGTCATTTATATGACCCCCTAAATTGCCTAGGCACAGTTTGTGCATAATTGTATCTTATCTACCAGCAGAGCGGATGATTACTTTTTTAAATGCACACATTTCCTCAAACTTCTGTTTAGCTTCAAGTGAGAAAACTGCCCCAAACCATAATTAGAAATTATTCTGACACTCACCAAGATGGAAAGTGAATGTGCTGAAGCTCTTCACATGGCAGCAGATTAACAGTTCTTGATAAATCATCACCTCCAACTAGTTAAAACAACTGCTCTTTTTCAGGACTTTTTAATTTTTTTGACTCTTCTACATGGCCTTGGCAGTAACGTTTGGAAATTGATGTGTCCCAGAGACTGGAATGCATCCAATAATATAGTCTACTCCTATACAGTTCATCTTGAAAGCCTTGAAAATAAGAAACAAAATGAGGAGGGAGTGACTTCTATTAGATACTATTAGCTGAAAATGAGCTTTCTGCAGAGATTCGTAGACTCATTAGAGAACCATTATAAGACTAAGAAGGAAGAACTGGATCCCTTGTAATTCAGATGTGCTGGAAAATTGCTTTTGCATGTATTTGAATTCTCATTAAGCTCAGATTTCTTCAAAATTAGTTTTTATTATAATAATGGTAGGTACCCATCTGTTAATATAAACCACAAAAACAGAAAAATCTACTTATGACTTTTGAACAGATTTACCTTCCTCTGCCTTGTGTCATAAGTGAATTATTTGTGGCATCTTATGATTCTCAATATAAATTTGGAGGTACATGTTTTAAACATGAGTGCTGGTTATTATTAATTTTATGGGCTTTTGCTATTAAAATCTGCAACCATTTCAGAAACCCTCATTTTTTGACTAGAAATTTGAATATGTGTAGTGTTCCTTCCTCCTTATCAAGGGAGTATCATAATTAAAGATAAAATGACTAAAACCTTAATAAAAGAAAAAAGTTTCATTTATATCTTATACAGAACACAGTGCAGTATTTATTTTGGGTTGTCCATAAATATTTACCTACCATAACTGAATCCTCTGAAGTTCTATCAAAATATTCACCCGACCTTTGGAGTTAGCTTCCATCAGTTTCCTTAACTGATATTAGATATTAACTCTGTCAGACTTCTCAGACTCATTTCACAAGCAGGGGCGTTTCATCTGAATGGACAAGCAGGCATAATCGCAAGCAACAAATCCCATTTAAAAATGTGTGTGTGTAATGCCATCTAGTTCACTTTGTCATTGTCAAATAATTTAATAATGTACATCATCTTCCTGAAGCTGATGCTGCTGAAGGAGCAGTAGAATCACTTAGAAAGGAATAAATCACCAGACTTTAGACTTTTGTTTCCAAATGTCTAAATCATCCAAACAACTATGAAAAGAGGAATCAGCATGACAAAGTACAAAGAAAAGTACAGACTAATACAGGGTTGGTTTAATTTAGTCCAACAAATCAGTGTGGACAAGAACCTGACTTAGTTTAGGTTAGCAAATTAAAAGGACTATATTATCCAGCTTTTGCAGCTGGATGATAGGGGTAAGTTATTTCAGTGAAGATATGTACATAAGCATTTTCCTCTGTTTGATTATGTGTGAGTAAATAAACCTTTGCCTTTATTAAAGGACCTTTTGCCTTGATTATTTCATCATTATTTTGTTTAAGAAATATTGAAGTTTTCCATATTTTGTGTGGCATTAAGTTTGAGTGCCATGATTGCATGAAAAGTGACTCTGCTTTTGATAGTAAAGGGATAATAGTTGTGTTACTCATATCTGTTTGTACATTCAATAACTGTCTGTTACTTCTAGACTGACTATTTGGTGCTGGGGAGATATAGATGAACTGGACACTTCCACTGCCCTCGAGGACCTCACAGTCCAGTGAGGGAGGCAGATCAGTGACAGACACTTGCAGAACAGGGGGCAGATTCTATGGCAGAGCTCTGCCCAGTCCCACAGAAGCTCAAGGAGATGTGTCTCACCCACACCAAGGCTTCCCAGAAGGAGTGATTATCAAGTGAGAATTAACCAGGGGAAGGCAGAGAAGGGCAACCTTCCAGATATAGAGAACACGATGAAATAGGATGGAGGTAATAGTCTAATAAAGATTAATTTTATTAATGTTGAGAAGATACAGAATTGAGAAAAGCCTACCCGTGCCCTCTCAGATCTTTTGAAATTTCAGAACCAATCCCAAGTTCACCAAAAGAATCATGTGCATAACTGTATTTCTTTGTTTGGGTATAGAGAGATATGGCCACTTTGGATACCTCATTTTTTTTTTTTTTTGGGAAGAATATATCTTCCTCTTTCCCTTCATGCCATTCTTAGTTCAGATTATTAGTGGCTAATTCTAATTTTCCTCTATAAGGGGGAGAATAATTTTTCTTAAGCCACGCAATTTGTGGCAATTTCTTTTTTTTTTTTAATTGCATTTTAGGTTTTGGGGTACATGTGAAGAACATGCAAGATTGTTGCATAGGTACACACATGGCAGCGTGATTTGCTGCCTTCCTCCCCATCACCTATATCTGGCATTTCTCCCCATGCTCTCTCTCCCCAATTCCCCACCCCTCACTGTCCCTCCCCTATTTCCCCCTGACAGACCCCAGTGTGTGATGCTCCCCTCCCTGTGTCCATGTGTTCTCATTGTTCAACACCCACGTATGAGTGAGAACATGCGGTGTTTGATTTTCTGTTCTTGTGTCAGTTTGCTGAGAATGATGGTTTCCAGGTTCCTCCATGTCCCTACAAAGGACACGAACTCATCATTTTTGATGGCTGCATAGTATTCCATGATGTATATGTGCCACATTTTCCCTGTCCAGTCTATCATCGATGGGCATTTGGGTTGGTTCCAGGTCTTTGCTATTGTAAACAGTGCTGCAATGAACATTCATGTGCATGTGTCCTTATAGTAGAACGATTTATAATCCTTTGGATATATACCCAGTAATGGGATTGCTGGGTCAAATGGAATTTTTATTTCTAGGTCCTTGAGGAATCACCACACTGTCTTCCACAATGGTTGAACTAATTTACACTCCCACCAACAGTGTAAAAGTGTTCCTATTTCTCCACATCCTCTCCAGCATCTGTTGTCTCCAGATTTTTTAATGATCGCCCTTCTAACTGGTGTGAGATGGTATCTCAATGTAGTTTAGATTTGCATTTCTCTAATGACCAGTGATGATGAGCATTTCTTCATGTATGTCTTCTTTTGTAAAGTGTCTGTTCATATCCTTCACCCACTTTAGAATGGGATTGTTTTTTTCTTGTAAATCTGTTTTAGTTCTTTGTAGGTTTTGGATATCAGCCCTTTGTCAGATGGGTAGACTGCAAAAATTTTTTTCAATTCTGTTGGTTGCCGATTCACTCTAATGATTGTTTCTTTTGCCGTGCAGAAGCTGTGGAGTTTGATTAGGTCCCATTTGTCTATTTTGGCTTGTGTTGCCGATGCTTTTGGTGGTTTGGTCATGAAGTCCTGTCATGAAGTCCTTGGATACCTCATTTCTAAGTGTACTTTCCTCTTACTGTTACACCCGCATGCTCCATAATGGTCTGGCACCTCTTGTATTCCTGACTAGCACAGTTTGGGAACAATGTAACTCACTCTGGATCTGAAAAAATTCTATTTTAAGTCTGAAACTGAAAGATTTCCTGAGGTTGTTATTTAGATTCTGGTAACTTTTTTGCCATTTAGATTCTGGGGTGGGGGGTGTTCTATAAGTTATCAGTATATTCTTTGCTGGGGGAGTTTCCCTCTTGGCCCATAATTTGTCACATTAGGGTGTATCAGGCAAACCTGTCATCCTGTAGTATGTAGTTATATACAGACACTCCTCAACTTATAATGGAATTACATCATGATAAACATATCTTAAGTTGGAAATATCATAAATTGACAATATACTTAATACCTGTAACCTGCAGAACATTATAGCTCAGGCTGCACTACCTTAAACATGCTCAGAACACTTACATTAGCCTATCATTAGACAAAATAAACACAAAGCCTACTTTAAAATAAAGTATTGAATATCTCATGTAATTTATTGAATACTGTACTGAAAGTGAAAGCAAAATGCTTGTATGAGTACTCAAAGTATGGTTTCTACTGAATTTATATCACTTTTGCGCCATTGTAAAGTCAAAATATTGTAAGTTGAACCATTATAAATTAGGGGCCATCTGTACATTACCCATGTCAATGGCAAATAAGACAAAACTAATCAAATCTCTTGATTTTGACTGTAGTCACGATTGAATCTCAAGTGCAGCCTAAACTGAGAATGCATCTATAATTATGGATTGAATTTTGCATGAGCTGCAGGAGGCAGCCAGGTGGGGAATACTCACTGTCCTGGGGGCAGGAGACACGGTTTTGATTTTTGCAGTGATATTCAGATCAAATAGCTGAGGGATTTTTTTTTTTCTTTTTGGAGCCCGGGGGGAGAAAGTATAGGGTGAGAAAGAGATAAGAAGTTAGGGGAAAGTGGATGGGGAGTTGATGATAACTTACATTTATGAAATGGGATTGGAGTTTGATAAATAAAAAATACTGGATTTTATTCAACCGAAGACATTATACTTGTTCTACTTAATTAACTAATCATATGAACTCATGCCTTGTTAATGATAATCCATTATGAGATGCAGTTGAATTTGCTAAATCTATTTCAAAAGCTCTGCTTACTCAACCATTTATAGCTCATTTGATAAGTAATTTTTTCTATAGAAGACTTTAAATAAAAATCATTGAAATAGTGTAGGATCCTACACCCACATATTTTCTGCCATCACACATCACTTTCCTCAGTGTCTGTCATTGGAGGTTTTTGGGTGGTAGTTGTGAACCAGTGGCCTGAAGAGATGGAGAGCAAATGGTGACGAGGTACGTGCTGTAAGTTGCGTTTTCTGTTATAACTAAGTCTTGACTTGCCCATGGTAATTCTTTCTTATAAACCTTCCTTATATATATACTGGTTTCTATTCCTGATACTGAATTGTTAGTTTTCTAATATTTAACTTTTGGCTTCCAAAACTACATGAAGTTATTTTTCTAAGGAAAGACAAAAAAAAAAAAAAGATACCCATATGAAAAAGTAATCTTCCTATAGTTAGCTGTGTACGTATTAGCCAAATAAGGTATAGGTGTAGCTATTTTTTTTAATATGGAAATATACTTATGGTAAACCTAAACATTTCTAGCCTGAAATGATTTAAAAAGCTGAAATTAATGAATTAATCTTAGAAAAGCATAGCCATTTTATTCTTTTAATTATTTTTTGAGTCATAAGGGAACCATCATTTCAGGAAGAAAGATTATTATAACTACAGTTTGGCTTTGGGTCATATTTTAGGCCATTTATGATATAATCATATTTTCCAGATCAACAGTTTTATGTGAAGGGATTTAGATCTAGTACTTTATTTTGAAATACCCAAACCATTTTTTAAATCTTGCTTTTGGTATTTTCCAACTTTCTGCATGTCATCCTAGTTCTCTATCAGGGACCCTGGTTTTCCAGCTCCATTTTCTCTGAAAAATACACAGTTGGGAGGCAGAAGGGCCCTAACCAAAAATGTCACTAAATTTTTTCATTTTTGTCCTTTGTTACTTTCAAACTAAACGTTATTAAGGCTTCAGGCCTCCCTAATCTCTCAGCCTCCCCAAACCACCCCAAATATAGAAACAGTCCAATTGTGACTAGAGCACAGCTTCAAGACAAGGCTTTTGTACCATTTTTCCCCCAGTTGCTGCTCTCTACGCACTAGTGGGTCATGAAATCAATTTAGTGGGTCATGACCAGATCTTTGATTTTTATTGTAATAGAATCAGTAGGAAATGTCAGAGTTTACTGCAACATAGCATCATCCAGGTAAGTATTGTTTCATAAAACTTGTTTCATTTTTACACATTGTGTTTGTGTATACTGATTAGGTAAATGAATTTCTTACAGTAGGTCATGGTAAAAAATAAATGTGAAAAATCCACTGCACATCCTTTCAGCAGGATTGTGCCATTCAGCCTCTTTATAGAAATTCTGCAGGGTCATGCCTGTTGGCCAGTTGGGTCCTGGGAATCATGGCCAAAATCTCAGTATTACCTTCTATCAAGTCATGTTTGATTTCCTATCACTTGTGCTGACTCCCTACAGTGATGGTTTCATGACTGTTTGGACCCCTGTCCATTCAGTAAACTAGTGTTGAGTCTGTAGCTTTGTATGGCCTGGTAGATGTGATTGGGGAACGTGAAGAGGAGGAAGATCATCAACTTCACCATTTGCTAGAAGCTGATTCTACCTCTTCTTTGGTGATAAGTTTTAACACAGTTAAGGAAAGGTTATGTTGATTAAGGTAAGAAAGCATAGTTTTCCTTCTAAACTTGCATCTTTTGCACTTTTCAGAGGCAGGGAGGGGGAGATTTGGTGGCAGTAGCATTTCCTGAATCCTTTGCCAGGGGTTGTACCCAGTAGGAAGCAGCAGCATCCAGGTGGGGGCTGAGACCTACACAGACACTGGGAGGCATCAGGGTCCAACATCAGGATTTGACCACAGATACTCTTGAGGTAGGGACCGAAACTCAGAACACTTATTTTGGTTCAGAGAACTCCAGCAAGTATCCACATACAGAATGTGCTAAAATGTAATTATAATGTTCATGTCATTCTCAGATCACTGGCTAAAGGCCTAAAAGAGATCTTGGAAATCACTGGCATCTCCCTCTTTCCTTCACACTTCTGCAACACTAGATAAGCGGAAATCCTGCCTTATGTAAGAATGCCAAAGAAAATTTAGTTTTTTTCCCCAAGTAACCCATTTTAGCAATATTTCTTGGTGATGGTGCTATTAAGTATGAGACATCTGGACTGGCATATAAATTGGGGTTCATTCTGACAAAGTATATATAGATGTTTAGTAATGGGTCAGTCTGTGATTGCAGGGAAATGGAGCACCCAGTTTTCAGTAGTGACCCCTTTTTGCTAGCTGAGCAGCCTAGTACTAAGAGTGGAATATATTCCCTTATACATGCTATGCTCTTCTATGCCCCCCAAAAGAGTACTTTGAAGATTCTGATAAGAGACATTAATGATAGAGGCAAACGGTACATGGCTGTGACTGGAGAAATTGTGTGTTTGTAGGAAAAGGGCTTGGAATTGTGAAACCCGGAGCTGTAATTACAAGAAAAAAAATAGGGAGTGCAGTTATCATGTCCATGTCTGCATTTTTCTTTGTGAGCACTGAGCTGGATAACTGAAGCCTCTGAGTGGTTTGCAGGAAAGCTGAGGATTAATACTGTTTCTAAACTGTCCAATCCTCAGAAGGAAGTTTCTTGGTGAGTGGATGGAGTAATAGAGATTTAAGTTAAAACATTTTCTTGAAAGTAAATGCCGAGAAAAACACAAGATATAGTTTGTTGGCCTCAATACAGCTGAGGGCTCAGTTATGATTCAGAACACGCTCCCTGAAACACTCGCCTGCCCTGAGGTCAACCTAATGACTGGAAATTCTGCAAATGTAACAGCTACTATCCATTGGCCTGTTTTTATAAAACACACACACAGGTTTGGATAAAATCAGTTTTCTAACAATGCCCTCCTTGTGAATAATGCTTGGTGGGATTGTGGATCATCAAAAATGTTTACAGGGATTCTTGAGTTACATCATTTCAGTGGTCCTTTAGCCAGGAGAAAGTTTTTGTTCTTTTTGGTTTGTTTTAATGAATTGTGCCTTTTTATTGGGCTCTTTCAGCCTGAGATCACCTCCATACTGGTTGTCTTGATTTCACCTTTAGGATGGGCTTTTATGGTGCTGTCTATGGAGTAGAATGTGTATATGCAGTTCCTAGAACTTCCCTACTCTTCTTTACCTTACTTTTTAGGGGAATTCCTATAACACTATGAGTTTGTTCTTATACTCTAGATCTAGAAGATGATATTCAGATTTTAAGTTCAACTCATAAGTGGATCGTAAAGTTACTCTAGTAGGTCACTCCAGTTTTTGTTTGTTTGTTTGTTTGTAAAGGAACTGGAATATAATAGAAAATAACAGTGTATTCGCAACCCATAATCTAGCCAGGTAATGTTTCATGTATCTTTGTTTCATTTATACACATATACGTGTTCCCTCATATACTGTAGGTTGCAACATAAAGTATAGTTCTTACTGTGGGTCATTATCGAGATTATTTTTTAATTTATTTTTGTTGTTGTTTTTGTTGTCAAGAGGTTTTAAATCTACTTATCTAGGAGACCAAAAAAACCTTTAATAAATACTGCCATTTTATCTTTTGCTGCCATTCTTTGTTGTTTGCAGCAACAGAATTTTGGCATGTGTCAAAGGCACTTGACTCCCATTGAGCAAATGCGCAGTTTGATCTCAGGGCACTGGGTTTTTCATTACCTAGGAGGAAGATAAAGCCACTCATCCAAAGGCAGCAAAATGCAGGAGTTGGAAAAGAAGAGAAGGAAAGCAAACAGTGGAAGTGGAAAGTCTCAGGCTTTTCCCAGTAAATCAGGGTTTTCAAATATCAAAAATATCTCCTACATTAATGCTACAGAGTATTTCTGTACACTTAGAAGTGGTACACTCATTTGTAAACCAGATTACAATGTTGTGGTATTATAGCCCAGGATGGCAGGTGTTCACAAAGCATACCACTTATTAAAATGGCCATATGAAAGCCTAGTACCTTTTCCATTCTATTGACTCCAGTCTCATTTCCACTGTTTCTGCTTTCCTCTGCTCCTCACTGAACTGCCCACCACCTCCCAGACCCACAATTTCTCGAGATACAGAACCAGCACAAGGTACTTCAGCCTTCATCACTCCTCTAGTGTGCATACCTCTCACTCCACCCAGGTGTCTAGAGACACATGCCTCTAAGCTGACTTGGGAGGGAGACTGCTTGACTCCTGGGGCGCTTGTTGAGAGGTGGCTTTCTCTTCCTTTCCATGTGCCCTGAGGACCGGCAGAGGAAAGCTATACATTCAGATTGTGGTCCCAGTGCATCTTAACTGTGTGGCCTTGAGCAAGCAGAGCACCACTTTCATCTTCTATAATGTTGGGGTGGTTTTGACTACCCTATAGCTTTGTTATGATGACTGCGTGCAGTAATACAGGTAAGGTACTAAGAAGTACCATGCACAGAGTCGTTCTTTGATCAGTGATCAATCCCTCCTCTTTCTGCCTTTATATGCTTTTTGCCTTTCCAAAGCGCTATTATTCAAGCCCCTAAGGATTGAGGCTGTGCTTTTCTCTTGCTATCTTCTCTTCCTGGAAACTGGAAACCTCCGTCCATTGGACTATGGCCAGACTGCCTGTAGCCTGCCCAGACTGAGATTCTGTCCAGCAGTTGGGACTCTTGGCTCTTGTGTTTTGGACCTCTTTGCTGACTCCACCTGAAACACTCCAGGAGGTTGATAAGACCATTGAGGTATGCACTTGAACCTCACCTGACAGCCAGGCCAGTTCCCCAGCACCTGTGCCACTCTACATGTAGGTCCTATGTGGATAGTGACCTCCTCTCCACCTCATGGTTTTAGGAGTAGGTCATCAGACTCAACTGAGTCAAAAGGTACTATGCTTTCTATAATTTTTCATACTTCTGATCTTTTAAGTGCATGAATACTTAGAGATATTTCTGCCACTAAGCTTATCATCTGATCTTGAACTGGTCATATATTGGTATTTAGATTTGAATTCACATTTTAAGTATCTTTACACATTCAATATATTTTCCATTTTAAGTACTTTAAAAATTCCTCTTACATTGCAGATGAAATTCCACCTGGAATTGAGTCCCAGTTCCACTTCTCAGTTACGTCATCTTGGGCAACTAACAAGTTTCAGTTTCCTATAAAATATCTTTATGCCTTCTGCTGGGCATGGTGGCTCACACCTGTAATCCCAGCACTTTGGGAGGCTGAGGTGGTCGGATCATGAGATCAGGAGTTCGAGAGCAGCCTGACCAACATGGTGAAATTCCATCTCTACTAAAAATACAAATATTAGCTGGGTGTGGTGGTGCGCACCTGTAATCCCAGCTGCTCAGGAGGCTGAGGCAGGAGACTCACTTGAACCCGGGAAGTGGAGGTTGCAGTGAGCCAAGATCGCACCATTGCACTCCAGCCTAGGCGACACAGCAAAATTACGTCTCAAAAAAAACAATACATACACACACACACACACACACACACACACACATCTCTATGCTGTCTTCCCAAGGATGTTGAAGATCAAAGTTTTCTGAACACTGTAATGCTATATGCAACAGTGATTACAGTGGTAATGTTACAATGAGTGATGGATTGTACGTATGGTAATAGTAACGTTATTACATATGGACTGGAGGTAACTAGCCTATTCTTGATGATATATCGGATTGACTAGATTTGACCAATGTCCTTTGCACAATAACATTGACACTGAGCTCTGACAACCTTAGAGAGAGATCCTAATAGAAAGAGACTACTCTTAGAAAGCTTTAGTCACCCGCAGAGACTCAGACCTACCACTTACTAGCAAGGTGAACTTGGCCAAAAAACTTTTGATACAGTTTTGTCATCTGTAAGAAAGGGTGACACTACTCCTTCTATTTATTTAACAGGCAATTGTTGAGTACTTACAACATGCAAAATATAAAGTAAACAAGTATGATGCCTGCTCTGATGGAGCCTGTAGTTTAACTGGAGAGATAAACATGAAATAAATAATCTTAAATATATGTGTGTAATTAAAAATACCAGTAAGTGTCTTAAAGGAAAAACACAACTTGTCTCATAAAATTGTAAAATGTCAATAAGAGACTTTATCTGCAAAATACCTGAGTATCGGCTTTTAGATGAGACCAGTGTACAACCACATCTCTCTTCATCTCCCAACTTCATCTGTCACGTGCTCCTGCTGCCATGCTTTCCAGAGATCCATCCCCACCTGCTTGGACTTTCATCCACCACACAATGCGTCTCCATTGTGCTTCATGCAGTTTTCAGGTTCATAGGCCCCTTCCAGTGTTACCCACCTTCTCCCAGCTAATCCTTTCACCCACAACCAACAACAGCAATATCGTTTATCACGTATTTCCTGTGTGTCAGCACTTTAAATCCATCATTCTCTCTAGCTGTCTTGGCCCTCTTCCAAGCCCTGGAAGCAGCCTGGCTTTTAGCAGAAGAAATAAAGGGTCCCTTCTTACTATTAGCAGAAGAAATAATAGGTCTGTTAGTCAGCCTCATCATTCTGCTGATGGTCCTGCCCCAACAGGACCCTTATTCCTTTCATATGCTCAGGTAATGCCTTGGTGCCATTAACTAGGTTTACATCTTGACCCCTTTTTTTGGTTTCCTGCCTAGATTCCCTGCAAAAGACCCCAAGGCTGACCTCTAGTCCTCGTATGAGAGAATCTCTCAAACATACTGCTATGCCTGTTGGTGCCATGTACTGCCAGCCCTGTAATACATCTGCTTGGTAATTCATTGGGCCAGACACCAGCCTGCCTTATGCTGGGCTGTGCCCACAGCCTGGCCCCTTCTGTGGGGCCTCTGATGCCAGCTGCCATTCTGAGTCTTCTTCCTTTTGCCCAGAGTTGGAACCATCCCTGGTCACTGGCCTTGTGCTAGTGGGCCATTTTACTGACTGGACTTAGAACCAATGTGTGCCTTTATATTTTAAAGTATTTATTAGGTTTAGCCTCTTAGGAAGTTTGAGGTACGATGCCTTACCGAGGCGCACACACTCTTAATTTTCTGTCTCTCTCCCTCCTCCTGTAGTATCTAGCTATCAATTAAATGCTACGTTTCTGTCTCCGTTTAACAAACTTGTTCTTGGAATGCTTACTAAACTGACTTTAGTCCAATTTTGAAAAATTTGTAAAATTCTTTGCTGGCAGAAAAGAAATTTTACTGTGTTTAATTAAGCAGATTAAAATGTGATTTTCCCAATTGTCAAAACTATTTTTGATAGATTTCCTGTGTTTTGTGTTGCTTTTTGTAAAAGAATAATTATTCACATTATTGTAATTCCATATTGTACAGAACAGGAACAGAGGAAGTGATGCAGATCCTTTGGCAGAAAGGTCATTTGAGTCACTGGAGTGTCTTGAACCATAGGGGAATTAGAGCTCCTACTGATGCGATGCACAGCACATTTCTTCAGATAAAGACACCGCTCATTTATATGTGGATGTTTTTCATCTGAATATTTGCGCTGAAGGAGAGCAACAGAGGGATACTTACTTGTAAACAAAGGGGGGTGGTGTGAAGAGGAAATGAATACTTCATAGAACTCTAAAATAAACCAACCAGGTTTTCAGAACTTCTCACTCTTAATAAGTCCTGCCATTCTTTATCTCTTAGAACAGAGATCATTGAGAGAATTAAAGAGCAGGCTTAGTAATGATGGAAACACAAATTCTGATTGGTAATCCAGGATAACAACTTCAGAGTGATAGATGTTGGTGTTCTAACATAGGGGTGTCTGATCCTTTGGCTCCTCTGAACCAAATTGGAGGAAGAAGAATGGTCTTGAGCCACACATAAAATACGCTAACAATAGCTGATCAGCTTAAAAAATATATATCACAAAAAATTATCCTAATGTTTTAAAAAAGTTTACAAATTTGTGTTGGGCCACATTCAAAGCCATCCTGGGCCACATGTGGCCCGTAGGCCATGGGTTGGACAAGCTTGCTCTAACAAGAAAGGATGATGAAGATGCTGGCTCCTGACTTCAATGGGTGGATATTTACTGCTGAACACACACAGCACTGTACTTGGAGGTCTCCAAGCCCTCCGTGTCATCTTTGGGTTAATTAAAATAAGGGATGAACTTAGAGACACAGCCGGCTCTTCTTTCCGATGATTCAGTGTGAAGGAAGCGGGTAGTTTTGCAGAGAAAAAATCCTTACAGTGTTTCTGTCAAGGATTAGCCTGTTGATGAGGAAATTCAGACACGAAAGGCCAGTGTAACTTTTGGTTAACATTTTGCATAATTCAGACTGACTAAACCTTCAATTCCTGGTAACGCCGTTTGTATTTGAGTCCGGAGCTACCTCCAGACTCAGATGAGCAATCATATTACTAGGTCAATGATTTTACATTCTGGTCAGATTTCTTTAGGTTGCAAACAACTGTAACATATTCCTGCAAGGAGGAGGAGGAAAATTGTAAAGATAGACTCAAATTGAAACTACAGAATCATTAGGGACATGAAGTCTTTCTCCTCTCTTCATGTCATCTCTTCTCGCCATCCACCTGCTTCATTCAGTTCTCTGGTTTATCTTAAGCTTCCTTGTGGTCCCCCCGAGTTTACTTCATATTCCTGTAACTTAGCTGCTGTGGCATTCTGACTCAGATTTCCAGTTTCTCAACTAAAATGCTTAAATGGAGAGCCTCATGGGCCCATATTAATTTTTGATGCATGCAACCAAGTGATAGGTAGCTGGCCAGCCTATGAATAAACTGAATTCAGTTCAGATGCCCAACTCTGGTTCAACCAGATATAGCTTCAGAGGCCAAGATCAGAGTGAGTTTGCTTAGAGCAGCAGGCAGATTCTTGTGTATAAATAAGCAGGCAGTGAGTGGTGTCTCCTATGTAGCTGGCCTCCTGCTAACAAGTGGATGCAAACACTGACCTGTTGTGAAAGAGTGCCTTGTGTGGGAGAACCACATTCTGATCTTTTATTCAATTGAATTTTAAAATTCAATGATGACCACCTTTCTCTCCTGTTGAAAGGTGGCCTGTCCTATATCCCTTGAGTGAGACACACATCTCTCCTACCCTAAGTGAGATGTAAGATGTAATGTAAAAAGCTATTGCTGCAGGAAGAGTGGACATCAGGTAAAAAAGGGTCAAATAGAGAGAAGGAGAAGAAGAAAGGAGGAAAAACTAACTGGAAATAAAATCTTCAGTTTCCACTCAGAAACTTGATAGATCTCCGTGACACTAAGCCATACGTTAGAGGATTGGGGGAGGGGTGGCAGGAGGATGGAGGGAGAGGCAGAGGAAGGGAGGTGGGATTGAAACAAGGGGACAAAGAATAGGAAGGAAAGGATTTTGGATATTAGATCTCAGAAAGTAGAAATACCACCTTGACGTCTTTGGCATGATGTTGCCAAAGGATAGGATAAAAGGTTGACTTGAAATGGACATGATCAAGTGGACCAGGCAGGTTTTCCATTTTCCCTTTTCCTGAAAGCCCACCAGTAGCAATTGACATGGTTAGGCCTTATATCCCTACCCAGATCTCATCTTGAATTGTAGTCCTCATAATCCCCACATGACAAGGGAAAGACCAGGTGGAGGTAATTGAATCACAGGGGCGGTTTCCCCCGTGCAGTTCCCATGATAGTGAGTTCTCACGAGATCTGATGGTTTATAAGGGGCTCTTCCCCCTTTGCTTGGCATTTCTTCCTACCACCTTGTGAAGAATGTGCCTTGCTTCCCTTTCGCCTTCTGCCGTGATTGTAAGTTTCCTGAGGCCTCCCTATCCAGGTTGAAGAGTGAGTCAATTAAACCTCTTTCTTTTATAAATTACCCAGTCTCAGGCAGTTCTTTATAGCAGTATGAAAGCAGACTAATACAACAAGTTTATGGGCAATTGGTGGAGCAGTACAGCTTACAGCATGAATGTCTCAACTTCTGACCTGCCCCAGTCAGACATGCACCAGAAAATAAGTGTCTGGCTGTTCCTGATGTCATTGCAGATGGCATTTAACTATTGGGAATAGATTCATCTGGCTTTAAAATGTAACTTGAAGCCAGGTGTGATGGCTCATGTCTATAATCACAGTATTTTGGGAGGTCAAAGAGGGAGGACGGCTTGAGGCCAGATGGTTGAGACCAGCCTAGGCAACATGAAGAGACCCTGTCTCTTAAAAGAAAAAAATATTAGCTGGGCATTGTGGTGCACACCTGTGGTGCCATCTATTCAGGAGGCTGAGGCAGGAGGATTGCTTGAGCCTAGGAGGTCAAAGCTTCAATGAGCCATGTTTGCACCACTGCACTCCAGCCTGGACAACAGAGCAAGACCGTCTCAAAAATAAATAAGTAGGTAAGTAAATTAGTTAATTCAGTGTAACATGATGTTTTCTTTGAGCATGTACCCTTTAGGAAGGATGAAGAACTTCTTTATTCTTTCACATATCTTCACTTGTTTTTTACATTAACCATCTATCCTAAATTGATGCCATATAGTCTGGCCTGCAGATTCACATATGTCAAGGTTTCTAAATATTTGATCTTAGGCACTGTCTTGTATTGCACAAATCACTAATCTTTTATGCTTCTTTCTTGGTAATTAAAAATATGCTTGCTAAACTGCTGAGTTCATCCTCCTATCCCTAGCTCAGATGCCCCTCCTCCTTGAAGCTCCCTAGACTCCTAGAGCTATCATGTTCCCCTGTGATGCTAACTACTGAGTATCAACTTGATTGAAGAATACGAAGTATTGATCCTGGATATGTCTATGAGGGTGTTGCCAAAGGAGATTGGCATTTGTGTCGTGGGCTGGGGAAGACAGACCCACCCTTAATCTGGGTGAGCATAGTCTAATCAGTTGCCAGCATGGCTAGAATATAAGCAGGCAGAAAAATGTGAAAAGAGAGACTGGCCTAGCCTCCCAGCCTACAACTTTCTCCTGTGCTGGATGCTTCCTGCCCTAGAACATTGGACCCCAAGTTCTTCAGTTTTGGAACTTGGACAGAATTGCTCTTCAGCCTGCAGATGGCCTATTGTGGGACATTGTGATTGTGTGAGTTAATACTTACTAAGCTCACCTTTATATGTATATATCTATTCCATTAGTTCTGTCCCTCTAGAGAACCCTGACTAATACAGCACCATACTTTGGTCAGCACGTAGCACTCCATATTGTACTTACTTATTTGCATGGTTACTCACACATCTGTGAACTCCTTTCCCACAGCACCTGTAACCTTTTCACTTCTCAGCCTCTAGCACGGAGCACAGTGAGGAGCACGCAGTAGCTGTTGAGTGAATGTGAACTGAATTGGGTAGACTATATTCAGTACACTTTAGTACTCACAATATTCTCAGGACCTACCCTGTGGGGCCACTTTGTAGGCGGAACTTTGACACAGGACTTGAAGTCAGGATGCCTGTGGTTAAGCCTAGCCTTGTTCTTAAGAGTATGTGGCTTTGTTCACCATGTTCCCGGGCCTAGTTTTCTCATAGGTGAAATATGGATAATGATCCCTGCCACTCAACACTTTTGTGAAGATGAAATGAAAAAATACATGTGAAAAGTCTTTATAATGTTAAAGTGCAATTTGTAAGGAAGATATCATCAAAACCATTCTTTTGGAATTTCAGAAACTAATCCTCTTTAGATGTGATCCAAGACAGATCTCTCTTTTGCTGAATCCTGCTCTATGGCAAACATAAAGTTGAAAGGTATACTGTTGTGAGAATAATAAATATGAAACATCTGATGGAGCATCTAGCATATATAGTAGTCACTCAGTGATAGCTGCCATTACTATTATTACTACTGCTATTATTTGGATAACATAGTGTTTCGGCTGGCTTAGAGGAAAGCAGTTGGGTGATCTGAGAAGGGAAGCAAATTTTCAGTGCTTGTGCAGTCTTGTCACTTTCATCCCTGAACAAGCAACTGATTTCTTACCTCCTTTCTCAATACTGTAATCTTTCCTTCCTTGTGTCCTGTGAGGATGACTTTGAGCTCAGAGAAGCCCTGTAAAAGTCGAGGTGAGTGTTGCTATCCTCTTGAGCATGTGCTTTAATTCACTTATTATCTGCATCTCTCAGACATGGAGCCTTTACCGAGGATAGTGAGGCTCTAAAAATTCTGGCGTTTGTCTGTAGGGCTGAGGATGCCACTTTATTTAGAAGTTGGGGTGGAGATGGAAACTTTCCAAGTACTTGATGCCATTGAGCCTTGTTAATTTGTGAAAGAGTTTTGTACTTGCCCTCTTTCTTTTTAACCATTCTTAATTTTCCAATCCTGCTTTTTGTTGGCTTCAAATGTGCTCACCAGAATCCTGCCAGCTTTAGTTGGAAGAAATATATTTCCGAGCTTAGTTGGACATCAGTTTTTTTTGGGCCCTGCCCAGACTTTTGACAGAGAAGGTAGTGTTAAGGAGGTTGATGGTGTCTAGACAGTAAAATCAGAAACTGTGTAATTTATGTTGTATTACAGACATCCACTTCCCGGATTGGAAAAAGGAAACTTACTTTTATCTAAGGAAGTTACATTAAAAACCAAAGCCCCTGGGTATTTCTGACCTATGAAAAGTTGAAGCTTGAGTAGTTTTACATAACATTCTCTAGCCCCTTCAAAGGCTGGAATTATTGAGAGTAGTCCTGTGTAGGGCCAAATATGATAAATAAACTTCCAAGTTTCAGAAGATAATTCATAGAACCATATAGCAGTCTTTCCTGGCCACTCACCTCTGCTTAGACCCCTGTGAGCTCACAATGCAAGTGGGTCTTGCACATCAGTTTCAGAGGGATTTTGGAAAGTTGAAGAGGAGAGAGGCTAATAGCAAAAGAGGATGGAGGTGTTTGGAACTCTAAAGAAGATTAAAGGTCTGACTCAGGGTCCTGCCCTTGAAAAAATCAGACGTTAAGGAAAAAGCATGTTGATTTGGAAAAAGTATAACAAAAAAGTACGTTAATTATGCAATGATATTTTGTTTCTTTTTATGCTGTTTAATGCTCATAAATATCAGATACATCCTCAATATTCATTATTTTTTTCTTTTTCTGTTGTCCATGGTCACACAGTAATTAAATCTAGGTAGTATAATTCTAGCATCTAAGTTCTTATCCACAACCCTATATTGCTTTCCCTATCAAGAAAAATATAATTTCTGGGAACTCACAGAAATTTCTTTTCTTTTTTTTTTTTAAGAAAGAGAGAAAGGAAGAAAGAGAAAATAAAAAAAAATGGAGAGGAAGAATGAGGAAGAGGGAGAGGGAGAGAGAACTGGGGTGTTGCTTTATTGCCCGGGCTAGAATGCAGTCTAAAAATGGGTATGCCTGTAATTGTGTTTAATAATAGAGACATAGAAAAAAAAAAAGGGAAGAAAATAACTAACAAGCAGCCAACCAATATTTCATTTAAACCTGTAAATAGGTGTGATGTGGTACTGGTAAGAGTGTATATTTTGTGTATTTAAAGTGGAGAGTTCTATAAATGTTAATTAAGCCTACTTGTTCCAGATCTGAGTTCAAGTCCTGGATATCGATGTTAACTTTCTGTCTCATTGATCTGTCTAATATTGATGTTGAAGTCTTCCACTATTATTGTGTGGGAGTCTAAGTCTCTTTGTAAGTCTTATATATCTGGGTATTCCTGTATTGGGTGCATATATACTGTATTTAGGATCTTTAGCTCTCCTTGTTACATTGATCCTTTTATCATTATGTAATATCCTTCTTTGCTTCTTTTGATCTTTGTTGCTTTAAAGTATTTTATCAGCAAAAATTGCAACTCCTGCTTTCTATTTATTTATTATTTTTGCTCTCCATTTGGTTGGTAACTTTTTCTCCATCCCTTTGTTTTGAGTCTTTGTGTATCCTTGCATGTGAGATGGGTTTGGATGTAGCATACCAATGGGTCTTGGCTTTTTTTGCCTGTCTGTGACTTTGGATTGGGGGATTTAGTCAATTTAAATTTAGAATTAATAATAATATATGTGAGTTTGATATTGCCGTTTAATGTTAGCTAGCTGTTTTGCCCATTAGTTGATACAGGTTCTTAATTATGTTGATGTTCTCTATTTTTTGGTATTTTTTAGAAAGGCTGATACTGGTTGTTCCTTTCTATTTGTAGTGGTTTTTTCAGAAGCTCTTGTAAAGCAGGCCTGGTGGTGATGAAATCTCTGAGTGCTTGCTTGTTCACAAAAGATTTTATTTGTCCTTCGCTTATGAAACTTAGTTTGGCTGGATGTAAAATTCTGGGTTGAAAGTTCTTTTCTTTAAGGATGTTGAATATTGGCCCCCACTCTCTTCTGGCTTGTAGGGTTTCTGCTGAGAGATCTGTTGTGAGTCTGATAGGCTTCCCTTTATGGGTAACCTGACCTTTCTCTCTGGCTGCCCTCAGTATTTTCTCCTTCATTTCAACCCTGGTGAATCTGGTGATTATGTGCCTTGAGGTTTGTCTTCTTGAGGAATATCTTTGTGGTGTTCTCTGTATTACCTGGAGTTGAATATTGTCCTGGCTTGCTAGGTTGGGAAAGTTTTCCTGAATAATATCCTGAAGCATATTTTCCAGCTTGGATTGATTCTCTTCGTCACATTCAGGTACACCTATCAAACGTAGATTAGGTCTTTTCACATAGTCTTATATTTCTTGGAGACTTTGCTAGTTTCTTTTTATCCTTTTTTCTCTAATCTTGTCTTCACATTTTATTTCATTAAGTTGGTCTTCGACCCCCGATATCCTTTCTTCTGCTTGATCAATTTGGCTGTTAAAACTTGTGCATAGTTCGCGAAGTTCTTGTGTTGTGTTTTTCAGCTCCATTAATTCACTTATATTCCTCTCTAAATTGTGTATTATTGTTAACATTTCGTCAAGCCTTTCATCAAAGTTCTTAGTTTCTTTGCATTGGGTTAGAACAAGTTCTTTCAATTCCCAGAAGTTTCTTGTCATCCACTTTTTAAAGCCTGCTTCTGATAATGGAACACAGTCTTTCTCCATCAGGCCTTGTTCCATTGCTGATGAGGAACTGTGATCCCCTGTAGAGGGAGAGGCGTTCTGATTTTGGGTATTCTCAGCCTTTTTAGGCTGGTTTCTTCCCTTCGTTATAGATTTATCCATCTGTGGTCTTTGTAATTACTGTCTTTATAGTTGGGTTTCTGAATGGACTTCCAACTTGTTGATTCTCAGCGCTAAAATCTGAGCAACCCGCTGCACCAGCCAAAACAGCAGTGTTAAGATTGATGGTGCTTTTCTGACTCTGCACCAAGAACCGCCGCACCAGCCACAAGAGTCGCGCCGGCGACCTGTGGGGCTCCTCCACTGGGAATCACCTGGTGCGTGAGCAGCAAAAATTGATCTGAAAGTGTGGCGTCCTCTCATTCCCTGCGCTTTCAGTGGGAGCTACAATCCTGAGCTGCTAGTGATCAGCCATCTTGGATCTCTCCTCAGTATTCATTATTGTGGAAAATGATAGAAAGAAAAAAATCTTAAGCTTGGCAAAATTTATGTAGGACTAAAGGCTGTTAAAGCCCATGTCAGGTTTTGTTTTGACGTGTATCATCATCCAGTTTCTCAATTAGAACTCTGAGTGTCTTTCAGAAAAATATGAACTTCTTTATGTATGAGACATCCTATTAGAGGCTACTATCTGAACTGTTTTAGAACACATATATTTAAAATGCTGTAATCTTATTAGGATTATGAATTATTTGCTTTTCTATCAGTCTTAAAAATTTTAAATATCTCCTAAAGTAGGAAAATCAGTAAAAACTCCATTACAGAAGAATTGTCTTGTTATTCTTACTAGATACTAGGTCACCCTACCTGAGTTAAATTTCACTTTGATAGTTTCCAGCTGATTGTGCCTGGGTCCTAATAGACACAGAACAAGCGTTAGTTGAACTGTGTGTTGAGTTCTTTCTAAACTTTACATCGAAAGCACTTTTTAACGTGTGTTAACTAGATGATTAAAATCTGTCTTGAAGAGCAGACAGTTTCAGAAAACAGATGTAAGAACCAAGAGAAGAGTGTCATGTATAATGTATTGATTACTAAATACTGATGATATGTATAATGTGCAGAAATCTCTGTAGCAGCCAGGGATGTAATGGAAGCCATTTCCATAGCCTTATAGCCCTCTGGCAGAGAGCTTAGAGATCAGAACTATGTCAGACACTTGGGAAGCTGCAGTCCCATGACATTTGCTCCCATGTCACTCAGTTTAGGATGTTTAAGTTGTTGGCTTCCCAGGCTGTGATATTCGGTATTTTTTTTTATCTTCCACAGTTCTAGCAGAATGCAGAAAAGGTATAGGGTACAGTAGGAAATTCGTGATTAATTGGCGAATTGTCTGTACAGAAGGATGCTTAGTAACTCACTTAAGCTGGAACATTTGTATTCTACCCCAGCTAATTATGGCAGAATGCAAAGATAGTGAAACTGCAGAAATAACAATGACTGACTATAATAGTCATGATTAATTAAGCATACCTATCAGCTTACTTAATCTTTACAACTCTAAATTTGATCACAGTTTACAAATGAGCTAGTTGGAGTTCAACGAAGTTAAATACCATGAATAAGATCACAAACTTAGTAAAAAGTTATTTCTACTCAAATTTTGTCTGTTTTGAGTTCAATACCCATCCTTTTAATTACCATTCTGTTATAAAGCTTTTTATTCACTACTAGTTTCTCATAAGTTATATTTTGACCTACCCTCGTCTGCTCAACAAAAACCTCTAAATATCAATATATGATACCTCAAAATCTAAGAGCCCTTTAAAAATAGATATTCCTCCATTATCATCTTGATTTCTCTTTTGGTTATTTAATGCTGCATAACAAATTATTCCAAAATGTAGCGGCTTAAAGCAATGGCTGCATTTAATTTGCTCATGAATTTGCAATTTGGACAGGACTTGGTGGGATAACATGCCTCTGCTTTGCTTGGTGTCAGCTGGGGTTGCTCAAAGAGGATTAGAATACAGTTGACCTTTGAAAAACACGGGGATCAGGGGCATCACCTTTCACACAGTCCAAAGTCTGCAGAGGTTTCCTGTCACTAGGCTCATCTTCCAAAAAGTGGAAGAGCTACAGAATGTTCTCAGATGGCAAATAGATTTTAAACCTCTACATTCTTGAGCAAATCTCACCCTTAAATAGAAATTCAGCCAATTCTTTTAGTCTCATAAAGAGCCATTTTAAGGAGCCCTAAAATTTTTTTCTTCTAGTTTTTACTTTAGGTTCAAGGGGTTACACGTTCAGGTCCTTTACATGGGTAAATTGCATGTTGCTGTGGTTTGGTGTACAGATAATTTCATCACCCAGGTAGTGAGCATGATGCCCAATAGGCAGTTTTTGATCATCATCCTCCTCCCCCCAGCCCTCCACCCTGAAGTAACCCCGAATGTCTGTTGTTCCCCTCTTTGCATCCACGTGCACGCAATGTTTAGCTTCCACTTATAAGTGAGAACATGCTGGTATTTGGTTTTCTGTTTCTGCATTAATTCACTTAGGATAATGGCCTCCAGCTGCATCTATGTTGCTGCAAAGGACATGATTTGGCTGCATAGTGTTAACATGGTATATATGTACCACATTTTCTTTATCCAGTCCAACATTGTTGGACATTTGGGTTGATTCTATGTCTCTGCTATTGTGAAAAGTTCCAAACTGCCATCTGTTAGATTTGTTGTGAGAAATAAGGAGTTATTGGGAACAAATTACATAAAACATAGAAGTTCTAACATTGATGGTTAATCTGTATTTAGTGGTAATTATGCTTATGTGTCTATTAGAGAATCTTATAAATTTACGTTGGATATTTAAGACAGTAAATACATTGGTACAAAAAAACTGCATGTAACTTTTGATTCCCCCAAAACCTAACTACAAATAGCCTACTGTTGCCTGGAAGCCTTACCAATAATAACATAAAGTTCATTAACACATATTTTGTATTGTGTGTCTTACCTGTTTTAATCTAATAAGTTAGAGAAAGAAAATGTTATTAAGAAAATCATAAGGAAAATATATTTATTAAGTGGAAAAATATTATCATAAAGGTCTTATTCATATCTTCAGGCTGGGTAGGCTGAGGAGGAGAAAAAAGAGGAGGGGTTGGTCTTGCTGTCTCAGGGGTGGCAAAGGGAGAAGAAGATCTGCATATTAATGGACTCCCCTCAGTTCAAACCCATGTTATTCAAGGGTCAACTGTAATTAAGTGTCCGGCAGTTGATACTGGGAAGACTCAGATAACTAACTGGAGACTGGCACAGGCACAGCAGAGGCACCACAGGCGTCTCCATCACTGTGTGGACATGCCATGTGGTTTCTCCAGCATGGTGGCATCAGGGTTGCCAGGCTTCCTCCATGTCCATGTTAGTTCAGGGTGCCCAATGTGTGTGGAGGGGCTGGCAGCAGGCAGCAAGAGAGGGAGAACCAGGTGGAAGCTGCATTGTCTTGTTCAAGCTAGCCTCAGAAGTCATTCAGCATCACTTCCATCACAATTTTTTGGTTAGAAGTGAGCCACTAAAACTGGCCCATATTCAAGGAAAAGGAAATTAGTCTTTATGTTTTGTGAGACGAATGTCTAAGAATTTGTGAACTTGTTTTAAAACCATGGAGGCACCTGTGAACCTTGCCTGAGTAGTACCTCCTGCGACACCTGTTTCAACTTAAAGTGATAGGGTTGTCCCTGGGCAGAAATGTACAAGAACTGAGAGTTTTCAAAAATCTCTACTGCTTCACAACTGTGACCCTCACCTCCTTTTAGGGCCTCTCTTCCTACCAGTAATGGCCCTGTGTGGCCATAGAGCTGCTCTCTTCTCCCACTTCACACCCCTTCTCACCCCCACCATAATACTCATAGTTAGCCAGGACACTGAAGCCCAGAGATGATCTGGGCACTGTTACCAGCACAGCCTGCAGAGCTCCTACAGCATCAGCACCACTCTGTGCCTGAGCCAGCTCTGACTGAGGCTCACAGTGTGCCAGATTGCTATAGCATACGTTTTCACATCAACAATACATGCTTTCTCATCTCATCTAACACGTTTGTATTCATGATATGCTACAGCTTTCCCTGGGGTTTTAGTCAAAAGCTTTATTGTCCATTTTAGTATACCTTATGCCCATGTTCTTTGTCCTGTTAATGTGAATTCATGTATAGCTTTAAAATATAAATATTAATCAGTGATCAATACAGAAGTGTAAAAGTATTCCTATTAAAAATTACTATAAGTTTTTTCCAGAGGTTAAAAATAAAGTTAAAATAAAACAAAAAAATAATTTAAAAAAATTATCACAAGTTAAGGAGACCTTTTTTCACTATTTTTAATATTGTTCTTGAATTTATGGCCAATGCAATAAAATATAAAACAGACACAAGTGGCCAGGCACGGTGGCTTGAGTCTGCAATTCCAGCGCTTGGAAGGCTGATGCAGGTGGATCACTTGAGGTCAGGAGTTCAAAACCAGACTAGACAACATGGGGAAACCCCATCTATACAAAAAACACAAAAAATTAGCTGGGCATGGTGGCACACGCCAGTAGTCCCAGCTGCTTGGGAGGCTGAGGCATGAGAATCACTTAAACCCAGGAGGCAGAGGTTGCAGTGAGACAAGATTGTGCCACACTGTACTGCAGCCTGGGCAACAGAGAGAGAGACACAAACTCTGTCTCAAAAATAAATAAATAAATAAATCCAAAACAAAAATAGATGTAAATGGTCTAGCACAATCAGATGCCCCCTTTATTTCACTTACTCTTCTATTCTGGGCTCACTCCTATTCAGCCACTGCCCAGAAACACTCCTTCTTTTGAACTTTTGTTCTGTCTGCCTCAAATGTTCCTCTTGCATTTATATATATAGTGAGTGAGAGTGAGAGCACCATGTATGTGTGGCACTCACTTCCTTCAGGACTTTGCTCAGGGAGGCCTAAGCAGATCATTTTATTATTTAAAATTGCACAGCTCTCCACCTCCTGCATTTCTGTCTCCCTTATTCTTCACTACTTTTCCATAGGACTTATTACCTTCTCACATACTACATTTGCTTGTAATTATTTTTTATCCCTCACTAGCATGTAAGCTCCACTAGGATGGGGATATTTGTATATTTATTCCTGTTATCTAGTACTATGCCCAGCATATAGTAGGTGCTCAATGAAGATTTAGTGAATGAAATAATAACTGTTGGAAAGGAAGGAACCAAAATCATGTTATTTGCCATGTTAAATTATTTAATTAGAAACCTCCAGGTAATCGAATAGAAAAATATTGAAACTAATAGGCAGGCTGGTCCAAGATACTGAGTTGTCTCAGTTGATTACAGTCAGTTACAGATGGAACTCTGTTCTACCTTTCCCCTGCCTTCTCACTATTGTCTTTAATAAGAAAATAAATGGGCAAATTAAGTGGAAAAACCCATTTTTATTTTACATAGAATCAGTCTGTTAGCAAATATATTATTAAATCTTACACAAATATAAAATGCCTTGGAAAAATTTTTATTACAACACTTATAGGACCCACACAAGGAAAACAGTAAAATATAGAGACATAGAACAAAATAAAAGGATATGTAATCTGGGTAATTACTACTTATTATATACTGTCAAGATTTCTATTTTTTCTAGATTTATTTAATAACCTTTAATATTATATACTAATTATTAATTTCAATATTCTATGTTTAATATTCTTCCAATCAAATTCTGAAAGGATTTTTTGCCCGGGAAGTAAATTAAAGTTTGCCTAGATTCTAGAATAAGTAGATGAAAATAGCCGAGAACATTTTGAAGAAGAGGGGGTAGTGTTTAGTCAGAGAATGTCCCTTATTTTAGCGTATTAATATTATGCCAGGCACGGTGGCTAAGACCTGTAATCCATATACTTTCGGTGGCCAAGACAGGAGGATCACTTGAGCTCAGGAGTTCAAGACCAGCCTGGGCAGCATAGCGAAACCCAGACTCTACTAAAAATTTGAAAATTAACTAGGCATGGTGGCACACTGCTGTAGTCCCGGCAACCCTGGAGGCTGAGGAGAGAGACTCATTTGAACCTGGGAAGCACAGATTGCAGTGAGCCAAGATCATGTCACTCCACTCCATCCTGGGTGATAGAGACCCTGTCTCAAAAAAATAAACCAGAATATGATACTTCAATAATTAAAGTGATACTAATGTAAGAATAGGCATAAAAATTAAACATAATAGTCTTGGAACAGACTCAAGTATACATAAAAATCTGATAAGGAGGCATCACAGGTCAATGGGGTAGGGAACTAATAATCATTTTTAAAAATTGAGGTATCATAGGACACATCAAAACCCAAGATGGATCAAAATGGTAAATGTAATAAGTAAAATGTAATAAACAATAAAGGATGAGAAACAGGTCATTTTATGATGTGCTATTAGGATGGGGTGAAGGTAACAGTGTAGGTAGAATAAGGAAATCACAATAGGAAAAATCAGTCACTTTGATTACATTTTACACCCTAATGTAGTATCTTAAATGTATTTTAAATTTTTAATAGTGTACAAAAAATGTTGAATTATTTTCTTTGAATCCTATGTTTGATCTAAGTAATGTAAATAATTACCTGAAGATTTAAGTGTGTTTCTTTTCTACAAAATCAGATATCAAGAACATTTAACATGTGGATTTTGAATGAGCTAAATCAGAAATAATAAAATACTTTATTTGTATCTTAAGTTTAAAGTCTCCTTAGCATTTCTCTTCATAATTAACATAGCTTAGGCTACAAATAACATATCTAGATTATGTTGCATGGCTGTTAGCTTGTTGATGTTGTTTTTATGAAAGAACATGGATATTTTAATGATGTCTTTATGAAGAAATCGTACAAAATATGGAAGCTTGAGATTTTGAAAAATTCGCTCAACTTTTTCCCAGCTTGAGAATTCAGTACAAGTTTTATGCATGATGTTTGCCTAGTTAGTGGATTGACAATAATACCTGTGAAAACTGGCCAAAACCAGTTTTGTTACATGGATTGGTATTACACAGTGTAAATATCGTGGTCATATAGTAGATTCCACCATCTATAGTCCTCTTCTCTGAAGCAATAGATTTAAGCCAAAACTAAAATGGAGAATTAATAAGGTCCGGAGTATTGTTTTGTTTATTTTGTTTTGCGGGAGTTAGTCCAAGTCTTGATCAGTTCATGTCCCTAATTTGCTTTCATCATGCTGTACCTTCAAGATCCTAAAATACCAGAATTAAAAGTGAAAAGTTCCTGTTGATTTTTAGATGCCTTAAATACTAAACATTTGAATTAACTAATGGAAGGTGAAGTATATAAACCAAATCATCAAGTAAACTGAGATTCATTTATGTTTCATTCTGCAATATGTCATGTGATATTTTCCTGGGAGGATTCATATTCTTAATTATCTTTGGTTTACAATGATATTAAAATAACTGCATTTCCTGAGTACAATTCAATTGTGCCATTAAGAAATGTGGTATTCTTTCATCATTCCAGGCAGGTTGGACTCTACTGAAAGAAATTGACCATTCCAGGAAAGGTGGAATCTACTGGAAATGAAAATTGGTCAGAAATAATACACACAAAAATAAAATAGATTTGATGATATTTAGAAGTATGCATAATGACAGAATTGGCATTATCTCTGTTCTGGTGTTGCTTAGACATCTCAGAATCATAACTTTGGGAGGGATAGGTGGAAGTTGTCTCATTGATTTATCACTGGTTAACTGAGGGCCTGCTTAACTATATACCTGTTAGCCTGTGGGAAAAGAAAAATGGAAGATAAAGAGGCCACACTTTCAAGGAGTTCTGGTGTGGTGATGTTCAGTCTTGCTGTCTTGAGCCTTTATTCATTTCTTCATGCTCTAGGACTGCCAAACGGGAGGTCACAGTCTAGGGAAAGGCGCAGAAGGACATGGATCTAAAGAAGGAGTACATTCTACGTAGCCCTTTCACAACTTCCTAACTCCACAAAGTCATCACACATTTCCTGAGGTTCTTTTAGAAATCCTTTTATTGTATTTAGGAGTGAACAAAATATTTAACTGTAAAGCTCATCATGTTTATGTTAACATAGATCGTATTCATTGGGAATGTGAGCATAGGTAGGTGCCTGAGGTTGTGGGAAATTATCATGCTCCGAGACCCTGCCTCTTATAGTAATTTCAAAGCAACTTCATGTGTGAGAAGTGGCAGTACACTTTAAGATCATTCACATCAACTAGGTTGACTCTCCTGCCTATTTTATGATGTCGTTAATAAATATATATAAGAAATATTACTTATGTCTCCAAGCATTAGCATTGTCAGGATGGAGGTACTGATTACTGAGTAACAGATCAGGAGGCACCCAATAGGGTCAACTGCATTACTGCACAAGGGAGGTCATGTGGAAGTGCTTGTTTGGTGGGTTTTTTTTTTTTTTCTTTTTTGAGGTGGAGTCTCCCTCTGTCACCAGGCTGAAGTGCAGTGGCACGATCTCGGCTCACAGCAACCTCCAACTCCCTGGTTCAAGCAAGTCTCCTGCCTCAGCCTCCCAAGTAGCTGGGATTACAGGCACGTGCCACCCCCAGCTAATTTTTGTATTTTTAGTAAAGATGGGGTTTCACCATGTTGGCCAGGATGGTCTCCATCTCTTGACCTCATGATCCACCCACCTTGGCCTCCCAAAGTACTGGGATTACAGGTGTGAGCCTCCATGCTTGGCCCTGTAGAAGTGTTTCTAACACTATATCATAGAGCTTCATGAAGGAAGGAAGAAGAGGGAGAGAGGGAGGGAGAGAGGAGGGGTTAGGGGTGGGGAAGGAGGAAACAAGGAAAGAAGGGAGTGAAGAAGAGAGAGGATAGGTTTTCTAGTTATTAGACAAAGGAGGAGGATTCTAGCTTAAGGAACAGCCTAATCCCCTTCAGTTCTTGAAACTTTTGTTTTCTCACTGTCAGACAAGGAAGGTGAAGCATTTGTCTGGTGCCCTGCACAGCTGTCCTAGCCATCCTTAGCAGGACTAAAAAGCCTCCTATCAATTTCAGGCCAATACCCTGATGAACATTGATGTGAAAATTCTCAATAAAATACTGGCAAACTGAATCCAGCAGCATCAAAAAGCTTATCTACCATGATCAAGTTGGCTTAATCCCTGGATGCAAGACTAGTTCAACATATGCAAATCAATAAACATAATCCACCACATAAGCAGAACCTATGACAAAAACCACGATTATATCAATAGATGCAGAAAAGGCCTTTGATAAAATTCAACACCTTCTTACTAAAAACACTCAATAAACTAGGTATTGATGGAACGTGTCTCAAAATAATAGGAGCTATTTCTGACAGACCCACAGCCAGTATCACACTGAATGGGCAAAAACTGGACGCATTGCCTTTGAAAACCAGCACAAGACTCCACTTACTGCAACCTCTGATGCCCTCTGTCACCACTTTAATTCAACATAGTATTGGAAGTTCTGGGCAAAGCAATCAGGCAAGAGAAAGAAATAAAGCGTATTCAGATAGGAAGAAAGGAAGTCAAATTGTCTCTGTTTGCAAATGACATGATTGTATATTTAGAAAATCTCATTGTCTCAGCCCCTAATCTCCTTAAGCTGATAAGCAACTTCAGCAAAGTCTCAGGATACAAAATCAATGTGCAGAAATCACAAGCATTCCTACACACCAATAATAGATAACCAGAGAGCCAAATCATGAGTGAACTCCCATTCACAATTGCTACAAAGAGAATAAAATACCTACGAATACAACTTATAAGGGATGTGAAGGACCTCTTAACGGAGAACTACAAACCACTGCTCAAGGAAATAAGAGGCACAAATGGAGAAACATTCCATGCTTATGGTTAGAAAGAATCAATATGAAAATGGCCATACTGCCCAAAGTAATTTATAGGTTCAGTGCTATCCCAGTCAAGCTACTATTATTGACTTTCTTCACAGAATTAGAAAAAACTACCTTAAATTTCATGTGGAACCATAAAAGAGCCCATATATCCAAGACAATCCTAAGCAAAAAGAACAAAGCTGGAGGCATCACACTACCTGACTTGAAACTATACTATAAGGGTACAGTAACCAAAACAGCATGGTACAGGTACAAAAACAGATATCTAGACCAATGGAATAGAGGCCTCAGAAATAATGCCACACATCTACAACCATCTGATCTTTGACAAACCTGACAAAAACAAGCAATGAGGAAAGGATTCCCTATTTAATAAATGGTGTTGGGAAAACTGTCTAGCCATATGTAGAAAACTGAAACTGGACCCCTTTCTTACACCTTATACGAAAATTAACTCAAGATGGATTAAAGACTTAAACGGTAAGACCTACAACCATACAAATCTTAGAAGAAAACCTAGGCAATACCATTCAGGACATAGGCATGGGCAAAGACTTCATGACTAAAACACCAAAAGCAATGGCAACAAAGGCTAAAATTGACAAATGGGATCTAATTAAGCTAAAGAGCTTGCAGGCAGCTAAAGAAACTATCATCACAGTGAACAGGCAACCTAAAGAATGGGAGAAAAATTTTACAATCTATCCATCTGACAAAGGGCTAATATCCAGAATCTACAAGGAACTTAAATTTATAAGAAAAAAACAACCCCATCAAAAAGTGGGTGAAAGATATGAACAGACACTTCTCAAAACATTTATGCAGCCAACAGACATGAAAAAAAGCTCATCACTGGTCATTAGAGAAATGCAAATCAAAACCACAATGAGATACCATCTCACACCAGTTAGAATGGCGATCATTTAAAAAGTCAGGAAACAACAGATGTCAGAGAGGATTAGGACAAATAGGAACACTTTTATACTGTTGGTGGGAGTGTAAATTAGTTTAACCATTGTGGAAGATAGTGTGGCAATTCCCCAAGGATCTAGAACCAAAAATACTATTTGACCCAGCAATCCCATTACTGGGTATATACCCAAAGGATTATAAATCATTCTACTATATAAAGACACATGCACTCGTATTTATTGCAGCACTATTCACAATAGCAAAGACTTGGAACCAACCTAAATGCCCATCGATGATAGGCTGGTTAAAGAAAATGTGGCACATATACACCATAGAATGCTATGCAGCCATAAAAAAGGATGAGTTCATGTTCTTTGCAGGGACATGGATGAAGCTGGAAACCATCATTCTCAGCAAACTTAACACAGGAACATAAAACCAAACTGCATGTTCTCATAAGTGGGAGTTGAACAATGACAACACATGGACATAGGGAGGGGAACATATATACTGGGGGCCTGTTGGGGGTCGGGAGGCTATGGAAGGGGTAGCATTAGAAGACATACGTAATGTAGATGATGGGTTGACGGGTGCAGCAAACCACCATGGCACGTGTATACCTATGTAACCTGCACATTCTGTACATGTATCCCAGAACTTAAAGTATTAAAAGCGTCCTATCCCCACAGCTATCCCCAGTTTCCTAGCCTTCTGGTCTATAGCTCTAGACTTCTAACAACTGCTGCCTTTGCTTGTTTCACTTCCTCACGTTGTTGCCTCTAGCCATATGGCCACAAATTCTTTTTTTTTTTTTTATCATAAATATTCAATAGAGGAAGGCTGCACCAGAAAATTTTAATACAGCAGGGTTCTGATCCTGTAGCTAAAATTCTTGATCATCCTGAATAAAGCACAGCATTCTTTGCTGTCCAGGCAAGCAGGAGCAAACAGACATGTTGCTGGCTATTTGTGTTGTCTGGAGTTGCTTCTCTTGAGTCTTTGCTGCAGGACATTGATGAGGAACAAGACCATTTCCACTGCCTTCTCAGATATCAATCATCTGACCTTGGCAACACCCTTACCCTTGTTAAGTAATGTTGGTCTCTGATATGGTTTGGCTGGCTCCCATAATTCCCACATGTCATGGGAGGGACCAAGTGGGAGGTAATTGAACTAAGAGAGCAAGTCTTTCCTATGCTGTTCTCTTAATAATGAATAAATCTCTTGAGATCTGATGGTTTTATAAAGAGTAGTTCCCCTGCACATGCTCTCTAGCCTGTCGCCATGCAAGACATGACTTTGCTCTTCCTTTGCCTTCTGCCATGATTGTGAGGCCTCTCTAGCCATATGGAACTGTGAGTCCATTCACCCACTATCCTTTCTAAATTACCCAGTATCAAGTATGTCTTTATTAGCAGCTTCAGAACAGACTAATGCAGTCTCCAGTCAAATTTCTTCACATACAGTGATATCCTCTTGAGCCTTGGTTCTGAGAAGTCTGAAAAGGCAGATGGATAACTTGAAGGATCTTGGATCATACAAACTACTTGAGTTCTTATTTAAGTAGACCACTTAGTGGCAGTGAGCTGTGACTCAGCTAGTTAAGACTACAGCTTTCTCCTGCCTTCTATAACCAATAAGACCGGGATGTGGGTGCCATGAATGTAAGGGTTGGGTCTCCCTATCTTAAATTATACTTCTCTCACCTGTGTTCAGCCATACTATTGGAGAAGACATTTGACATCTGACAGACTGGAGTCTTTCCTATCCCCTCCCTCACCTGTGATATTTTGCAGAGCCAGTTCATTAGGAAACACACAAGTGTTTATGAGGTGGGAGGGGTATAAAAAGAAAAAAAAATGTATGCTCAAATATCAGGGGCTCCTAATGTGCGTTTTTCTATCCCTCTTTGTTACATCCTTAGAGAGAAAATATTTACACTGCTTGTTTTCCCAGAGCAATTGACAACAGACAGTCATGTAAACATACCCAGTTTAATGATCATGTAACAAGATGATGACTGTTTCAATCTGTCCCCTTGAGCTGGCTCTGCATGGACTGGCAAGACACAAGCATTTTGTACTTGCTATTTCTAGATAAAAATCTCACTGCTGTAAAAGTCTAGCTTGAATCCAAGTTACCATATGAACCAGTTGGAATAAAAACCCTAAACAAAGTTCTGTAACTAGCTTCTTCCTTCTGAGCAGGCTTTTTGACAGTTAGAGATCTGGAGTTTTGCATTAAAAATTTTCAGAAAATGAACAGATTTTCAGGCATGCTGTAGTACAGAATGCCCTCTTCTCTAGTTTGTTTTCCATTCTCTTCCACTTTTCTGTTTAGCACACTTGGAAAACAAAAACAAAAACAGAGCCATAAGAATGATGAGCTCTTTACATGCCATAGAGCTGAGTAGCATTTAAATGAGAATCAGAGACCTGTATTCTCTTTTATATGTGAAGGCATCTAGTGTGGCTTGTCTTGGTTTAAAGGTGAAATGGAAATTGGCACTATGATTCTGCGGAATTTACTTAACTTCTCTGAGCCTTATTTGCCTCAGTATAAAATAGGAAATTGAACTAACATCATCTTTAAGATAATGAGGTGCAGAAATTTTAGCCCAAGTGGATATGCAAGGAAAATGTAATTTTCTTTTTCTTAAGAATCTGAGCTTCACTCTGTTGCCCAGGCTGGAATGCGGTGGCACAATATGTCTCACTGCAGTCTCAAACTCCTAGGCTCAAGCAATGCTCCCGCCTCAGCCTCTCAAGTAGCTAGAACTACAGGTGTGCACCACCATGCCTGGCTAAGTTTTTAAAAATTTGCTATGGAGATGGGATCCCACTATGTTGTCCAGGCTGGTCCCAAACTCCTGGCCTCAAGCCATCCCCTTGCCTTAACCTCCCAAGTTGTTGAGATGACAGGCATGAGTCACCACACTGGGCTTGTTTTGAAACTCCTTTGAGATCTCAATTTATTGATACGCAATACTAAATTAGCAGAAGTTATTTGAGTGAACTGGTAGCTAGTTAACTACTTAAAATAGGTTAGTGTCTTGGGTCTCAAGTATTTCAGAACTGCTCAAATTGTTGCTGTGCAATTGCTTAGGCCATAAATTAATTCAATTAACATGTATTGAAGACTTCTGAGTGTAAGGACTTGCTACATAATGATATATTTAGTCTGTGTCACACTTGATACTTTACAAAGCACTTTCACATAAATTGTTTCATTTGATTTTTATACCAACACTGTGGAGGGGGATGGCAAATATCACCATTTTATAGGTAAGGAAATTGAGGCCTAGCAATACCACATTAACACTATTATTTTATAACTTAAATCTATTATTCCTAAGTTCTAAGGAAACAAGGAATGGGAAAACATAAAAGGAAAACTTTTTATGAAAATTAAATATTTGATTTTGATGATGATGGCTTTTACTGAGCTCTCATTGTGTGACGCTGTTCTAAGTGTTACATACATATTCATCAATTTAATTCTTGCATCAGTCCTGTGAGGGAGGCACTGAAGTTATCCTATTAGTAATGAACGTAATGTGAGGTCCACGAGGACAGGATATTTTAAAATCTGTTTTGTTAATTTATATCCCCGGCAGGTAGACTAGTGCTTATCACAAAATGAATACTTCATAAATATTATTTTGGTGAACAAATCTGTTTTTCAAAGAGAGAAACTGAGATCCAGGATAATTAAGTAACTGTCCTTAACCAAAGTCACTCAGCTAATTCAAGATGGGTGCAAGATTTGAACTCAGACAGCCTGTTCCAGAATTCTTCAAGACCACAAAGCTGTCCTTGTTTTAAAAATGAAACAACCCACCAGCCAAAACTAAATATGTGTGTTTTGTAGGGAAATTTTAAATCACCTTGGAAAAACATAATAACTTCTCTTACCCTCAGATTTAAGTTCTTGCAAAGAAATATTAATTACTATAAAACCTCAGGCTGGAGATATAATCTTTATGTATTGATGGTGATCCGACTTGGAAAACAGTTGTTTAATAAAGTATTCTGGTGTTTCTGCTTAAGAATGCATTCTCTAAGTGTGTTTGATGTTTTATGTTTGTGTTGGCAAAAATATTCCTCATAGATGAGGGAAGTCTAGCTCTGATTTATCCATCAAAGAAATATAAATGTCTGAGAGATTGCATGGCTAGCTGTAGAAGCGGGGAGTAGAAGTTATGGGGAAAGGAATACAAATTCAGATCAGTCAAAATAAAAATGCCTGAAGAAAACTGAGTAAAATTGCTACCTTGCATAGCTGGACAAGTGAAAATCTAGAAAGAAAAATAAGAAAAGAAGTGATGGATTGTCTTTGAAAAGTACAAGTCTAAAACTACAGTCCTGAAGTGAGATTTTGGTTTCAACATGAAAGAATTGCAGTGTGAAATGTAATGCCTAATTTCATCCAGTAGTTAGTATGACATGACAGCTCACATGAAAATGAACTTCAAAGAAATGCTGAATTTAAAAATGATACTGTATGATCTCAATAATTGAAATATTGAAGGCTTCTTAGCAGAGCATAAGTAAATGTTTCAGTAAAAAAGGGATACTCTTTTCTACAGACAGCCTGCAACAATTAATTAGATGACTGTGATCATTCTCATTGTTCCTATAACTAATCTTACCTCTTCCTGTGTGTTTATATTTGCTCCTTTTCGTTTACACTGATATATTAGAAAGTAAAGCCAAAGGTGATTTCCTCTTTATTTTATAACTTTTTATGATTATCAAACTAATAAATATATATCCATTGGAGAGAATTTGGAAAATTAAAAAATAATTTAATAACATAGCACTTAGAAATTTCACTAAGATGGCATATAGGCCTAAGATAAATCCTTCAGGAAGTCTGGAAAGTTGACTCGTGTTTTTCTAATTATATATGCCTGTGAACTAAAAAGGAGGGAGATAATGGTGTCTATTTCTACATTTGAGAAAATGGAGATACTGGCTAAAGGAGAAAAATGTTTTTTTAAGAAGGATACCTACCAGACTGAATTTATATCTACAAAGATCTCCTTTTCTGTACTTGTATAGTGTGTGGACAGATACCATCTTAGTTCATGTTGTGCTGAAAAATATAGGCATTTGAAGGTAATCAGGTTGCATAATTCATTCCATATGTTAGTCTCACATTCCCTACATTCTTTATCTCAGTGCAAGTAATAACTTAGAAAAAAATACCAGGCTCAGTTTATTTTATTGCTAAATTATATCGAAGACTTAAGACATAACACCAATTCTCCATAATCTCTTTCAGAAAACAAAAGCAGAGAGAGCACTTCCTAACTCATTCTGTGTGGCCAGTATTACCTTAATACCAAAGCCAGATAAAGATATTACAAGAAAGGACTATATGCCAATAGTTCTCATGGACATAGATACAAAATCCTCAATAAAATATTAGGAAATTGAATCTAATAATATATAAAAAGAATTATACACACTGGACAAGTGACATAGTGACATTTATGCCAGGTATGCAAAGCTGATTTCAGCATTTGAAAAATCGGTATAATCCACCACATCAACAGGCTAAAGAAGAAAAGATGTATGTTGATATTAATGTATGCAGAAAAAACTTTTGACAGAATCTAACACCCATTTATGATTATATATATGTATATATATCGGCAAACTAAGATCAGAGATGATCTTTCTTTATTTGATAAACAACATTTACCAAAAATCCTATAACAACACACACTTAAGGGTGACAAACTCAATGCTTACCCTCTAAGATTGAGAACAAAGTAAGGATTTCCTCTCTGACCACTTCTATTCAAAACTGTACAGAAAGGCCTAACTAGTGTAATAAGACAAGAAAAGTAAATAAAAGGAGTATAGGTTGAGAAGGAAGAAATTAATCTATTTTTTGCCTGATTCTCTCCATGAGAAAATCCCAAAGAACTGACAAAAAAAAAAAAAAAACCACACACGCACACACACACACACACACACACACACACACACACACAAACTTCTAGAACTAATGAGGAAGTATAGCAAGATGTCAGAGCACAATGTTAATATACAAAAGTCAGTTGCTTTCTTACACACCAGCAGTGAACAATTGTAATTTAAAATTTAAAAACAATACATTTACAGAAGCACCAAAAAAGCAAGAAGGGAGGGAGGGAGGAAAAAAGGAAGGAGGAAAAATGCCTACGTATAAATCTGACAAAATAAGTACAAGATCTATGTGGAAAACCATAAAGTCTGATGAAAGAAATCAAAGATTTAAATAAAGATTTCTTGGTCATGAATTGGAAGAGTCAATATTGTTAAGATGTTAATTCTCTTCTTTACCTATGTATCTGATTTATTCCCAATTAAAATTCTAGCAAGCTATTTTGTAGATATTGACAAACTGATTCTAAAGCATGTATGGAAAGGTGAGAAACCTGGAATAGCCGGCATAATACTGAAGAAGAACAGAATAGAAGACTCACACTATCTGAACTCAAGATTTCCTGTAAAGCCATAGTAATCAGTACAATGTATATTGGTGAAAGAATAGGCACATAGATCAATGGAACAGAATAGAGAACCCAGAAATAGACCCACACGAGGATAGGCAATTTATCTTTGACAAAGATTAAAAGCCATTTCTCTTACTCTGCTCAGCCTACTATAACAAAATACCGTAGATTGGGTGGCTTAAACAACAGAAATTTTTATTTTCTCAAAGGTCAGGAGGCTGGAAGTCTGAAATTAGGGTGGCAGCACGGTTGATTCTCTCTTCCTAGCTTTCAGACAGCTGCCGTCTTGCTGTGTGCTCATATGGCCTTTCCTTGCTTTGTGTACATGGACAGGGAGAACAAGCAAGCCCTTTGGTGTCTCTTCTTATAGGGGCACTAATCCCTTCATGAGGGTCCCACCCTCATTACCTCATCTAAACTTAATTATCTCTCAAAGACCCTGTCTCTAAATATCACCACACTGGGGTTAGACATAAACATATAAATTTTAGGGGGACTCAGTTGAGTCCATAGCACCACTCAGTGGCAAAAGGATAATCTTTTCAACAATTGGTGGTGGAACAATAGGATGTCCATAGGAAAAAAGTGAATCTAGGTACAGACCTTACACCTTTCATAAGTATTAATGCAAAATGGATCATACACCAAAATGTAAAATGCAAAACTATAAAACATCTTGAAGAAAACAAGGTAAAATTTAGGTGGCCTTGGGTTTGGCAATGCATTTTTATGCATAACACCAAAAGCATGATTTATAAGAGAAAAATTTGATAATCTACATGTTATTTAAATTAAAAACTTCTGCTCTATGAAAAAAACTGTTAATAAAAGACAAGCCACAGGCTGGGAGAAAATATTTGCAAAACACATTTCTGATAAAGGACTTTTATCCAAAATATGCAAAGAACTCTTAAAACTCAGCAATAAGAAAACAACCCAATTAAATAGGAAAAAGGCCTGAACAGACTCTCCACCAAAGAAGATATGCAGAAGGAAAAAAATGTGAAAAGATGCTTAACATCATTTGTTGTTAAGGAATTGCAAATTAAAATGAGATACCATTACCTACCTATTCAAATGGCTAAAATTTAAAAAAAAAACAAAACTGACAATATCAATCACTGGGCAAGAAAGCAGAACAATAGGCACTATTTTTGTTGCTAGTAAGAACAGCTATTTTGCTAGTTTCTTTCAAAGCTAAACATCTTACCACACAACCCAGCAATCAGGCTCCTATTTACCCAAATGCACTGAAAACATGTCCACACAAAAACTTGTATGTGAATGTTTATAGCACCTTTATTCATAATCACCAAAAACTGAAAGTAACCAAGGTGTCCTTCTATATGTGAATGGATAAACTATGGTACATCCATATAAAGGCCACAGCTCCAGAGGGTTGATAGTATGCACCCTTGATAAAATGTGATGAAAATGTGATTCTCTCCAAAAAAACAGTAAACCCAGGCTAGTCATTATTAAAAAAACAAAAACCAGGCAAGTGCAACTTGAAGAACATTCTACAAAACTAAAAAATCTGATCAGCTCTCCTCAAAACTGTCAAGGTCTTCAAAAATAAGTCTGAAAATTTGTTATAGCCAAGAGAAGCCTATGGAGGCATGAGGGCTCACATGCGGTGTTGTATCCTGGATGGGATCCCAACACAGGAAAAGGACATTAGGTTAACTAATGTATAATAACAAGTGTATCATATTAATGTAAGATGGCAATAATAGGGGAAAGCATTTTCAGGTGCATATGGGAACTTTTTGTACTGGTTTCACAATTTTTCTTTAAAACTGTCCTAAAGAGGAAGTTTATTTTTCAAATACATTACCCAGATTTTATTTATTTATTTTTATTTAGATGGAGTTTCACTGTTGTTGCCCAGGCTGGAGTGCAATGGCACAATCTCAGCTCACTGCAATCTCTGCCTTCTGGGTTCAAGTGATTCTCCTGTTTCAGGCTCTCAAGTAGCTAGGATTACAGGCGCATGCCACCATGCCCGGCTAATTTTTTTATATTTTTAGTAGAGACGAGTTTTCATCATATTGGTCAGACTGGTCTTGAACTCCTGACCTCAGATGATCCACCCTCCTTGGCCTCCCAAAGTGCTGGGATTACAGGCACAAGCCACCACACCCAGCTACGTTACCCAGACTTTCTTACTGTTGCTGTTTGAAGGAGCGCTTCATTGCATAATTCCAGGAGACACCATTCATGTAAAATTCAGTCTGAATGGTCTCTCCTGGAGTTGTTCAAGGCTGTAACACTTTTACAACTTTAATGGCTTTTTCCTAGGAAAAGCAATCACATTTGTCATGCTTCAACTTGTTTTTCCTGTAAAACTTTGCATAAGTTGATTATAGATCCTACTTCACTGATTTGTCCAGCTAGAAAAGGTTGGACAGAATCAGTCTTTTATAGACAAAGGCCCATAGGTGCTTTCCCTCTTGTAAAGCAGACATCAGCCCAACTTAGGATATAAGCAGAGGCTCCCCAAGTTGGGGAGATATGACTGTCTTCTCCTGTCCCGATCTATAATCTGTACTTCACTCCTTTACCCGCCGCTAACATTGATTATGGGATAGGACCCATAGCATGGAAAGATAGCATTCCTGTTGCACCAGGAACCAGCTCAAATGCACTGGGAAAACCCGGGGATATGGGCACTGTGTTAAAAGGAGCAGTGGTAGCATTCCTGAACACTGAAAAGGACATTTGCAGCATTTGAAGAGATTCTACATTTTCCAGCCTGCTGGAGAGAAAGGCTGAAAGATAAAAACTTTTGTTGACTTTCTCTGCAAATGGGTATTTAACTGAAAAATGTAAATGAGATTTTAAGTACCCATGAAATGGGATGCCTTCTCCTGGTGTATGGTCCATAAATTATGTTGCACCAGAGTTTAGATCATAAAGTTCTCCCATTCCAGATCAAATTAATGGTCTTTTACTCTCTGTTCCTATAAATTATAAACCCCAGATGTGTCAAATTATGTAATAAAAACCAAATAAAAAGAAATTTATTTTTTAAGGAATTTCATAAATTTCTTGTTTTACCAAGGTTTATTGGTCTTATTTTAGTGGGACAAAAAACAAATTAACCTTTCATGTTTTCACTTTTTGTTACACTGTAGAGAGACCTTGAATCTTTGGGATAAAAAAGGATAATGCTTTTCTTGGGCCAAATTTTGATTGGTCCACTTGTTGAGATAAGCCTCCTGCTGAATCAAATGTATGTTTTGTGTTTGGTCTTGTACCTTATCTGCCTGCAGCAGCAGCTAGCTTAATAACAAATGAGGTTCAAAAAGATGAAGCAGCTATTTCAGTCTCTTATCCTAATGTTTTCAAAGAGCTCTGTAGATTTGGTCATTACGCCCATCCTAATCAAACTGTTTAAAAGCTTATCTTCTGCCACCATTTCCTACAGACTTTCCGCAAAGCAATCGTGATTTGTAATCATTAGCAGAATGGTATGTGGTATGTAAATATATGTAATAATTATATTTCTAAAACAGTCTTTAAGACCATCTTTTAAAGGATCTCAGTTTGACAATGGTCTATTTTCAGTTTTCAAATCAGAGTATTTTTCAATTATCTTGCAATTGATTTTCTAAATTCACTCTTTGATTCATGAGAGAAATGGCTTTTATAGGGCAAATAAATACATACTCTTTGGGGGTTAGAGAGGATAAAGATTGTTTTATTCTTTTTGTATTGACTAATATTGCAGGAAGATGCTACTGATTACAAGGAGAGTATTAAGATCGATAAAGAGGAATATTTTTAATGCTTTCCGATTTCCCTAGAAGGAGATAGGATGTAGATTCCAACTTTGGTTCTCTTCAAAGGGATCCTGTTTGCTTAAATTATCAGAAAATATGATTGGACTTCTCAATCGACTGAGCTGTAAGAGTGATGCGGAACCTGCCGTCAGGAAGGGACCTGTCAACATTTAGAGGGTGTAGGGGTGGTGATTTTGGGGGTGGACACTGGCATGATGGAAGGGATGTGGACCCAAATTCCTAGAACACAAGCAGATCAAACTTATTTGCCTCTATGTGAATGGGGCTCTTGCGCACAGCCAGGCCTGGCTTCCCTCCCCACTGTTCCCACTCACCCAGCACAGTAGACTGATCCAGCCCTGCCAGGAGGCAGCTGTCCTTGGCCAGAGCCAACTCCTGGCTGCACGTTGTGCTCCACACAGCCTTCCAGCCCAGCCAGATTGGCTGTGGGGGTCTCAGATTTCATCTCGAGGTGCCAGCAGAGTCCCTTCACTAAAATCATATTTTTTCACCTGGTTATTTGATCATTTTACAGTTGGTGGGTTTCAGCCACAAAAATGGTCTTCTAAAAAATAAAATCCAGTGTTGGTAAAAGCTTCTGAAAGAACCTTGGTTAGAAAACACCAGTTCATCCAGGTGCAGTGGCTCATGCTTGTAATCCCACCTCTTTGGGAGGCCAAGGCAGACAGATTGCTTGAGCTTGGGAGTTCAAGACCAGCCTGAGCGACGTGCTAAAACTCCGTCTCTACAAAAGATAAAAAAGTTAGCTGGACATGGTGGTGTGCACCTATGGTCACAGCTACTCAAGAGACAATGAGGTGAGAGAATCGCTTGAGCCCATGGGGCAGAGGTTACAATGAGCCATGATCATGCAACTGTACTCCAGCCTTGATGACAGAGCAAGACCTATCTCAAAAAAAGAAAAGAAAAAAAGGAGGCACCAGTTCAGTTTTCTGATCCACTCCAGGTCTGACCAAACTATTCTAAATTCTTTCTTTTCCAGAAACTAGAGATACATGTTTTTAAAATAAATATCCTTGGGAATATTATGAACCTTATGAACATTTCCCTGCAGATAATCAAACTAGTCAAATACTGTTTGTAGGCTAGGCACGGTGGCTCACACCTGTAATCCCAGCACTTTAGGAGGCCAAGGCGGATGGATCGCCTGAGGTCAGAAGTTCGACACCAGCCTAACTAACATGGTGTTGTTTTAGTAGCTGTCTCTACTGAAAATACAAAAATTAGCTGTTGTCACGGTGGGTGCCTGTAGTTCCAGCTACTCAGGAGAATCACTTGAACCCAGGATGCCGAGCCTGCAGTGAGCTGAGATCGCACTCCAGCCCTGGGCAAGAAAGAGCGAGACTCCGTCTAAAAAAAAAAAAAAAAAAAAAAAAA